>NC_090449.1:893042055-893348430 GCF_031143425.1 Pleurodeles waltl | reverse complement strand
TAAACGTTTAAATGTCGCTCTACACTTGGTCCCTTGAGTTAAAACAACAGTTAATATGAGATCACGCTTGAGGCCAGAAGGGAGGTGCTGAGAAAGGGTGCCTGGTTTGACCTACAGGTTGCTAGGCAGCTTAAAGATTTGAGGATATTTTGGGAGGTGGTAAATCGACCTCTGTTTACAGAGGGGCCTGACTCCAGACTAAATTGTGTGATCACTGGGACAGAATGGATTGCCCACTTTACCCACATATTTAACCCCAAAGGGAAGACATTTGAAGAGGTAGAAAATGGTCTTTTGGTAACCATTGATGCCATCCAGGCCAATAATCTTAGTAATTCAATCACAGTGAAGGAGGAGGTGTCAGCGATCAATAAGGGCATTTGCCGGAAAGCACCGGGACCAGATGGAGTCCCCTTAGACCTTTTTGGAAATAATCCTGTGCTCTGGGGCCCTATTTTAACAAATCTATTCAAAGCCGCCATTTTAGGCCCACTTCCTGTTTACTGGAAGAAGGCCACTGTGATTCCAATTTTCAAGGAAGGGAACAGAAATGATCCCGGATGTTATAGGCCAAATTCCCGGTTAGATTCCACAGTTAAGGTTTTGGGACGTGTGCTGTTAGCCCGCCTGGAGACTTGGGTTAACGATAATAATATACTGTCAAGAGTCCACTACGGGTTTACAAAACGCCGTGTAATGGTTGAGCAGTGTCCCAACCTTGCATTGATTGTCAGAAAGTACACCAAGTCCATAAAGAGCTCTATACACCTGACCTTCATGGACTTGGTGAATGCTTTTGACACAGTGACCCATGAGAAACTCTGGAATATGCTAGGGGATATGGGTGTTGAGGAGTCATTGGTCAACATTCTTTGAGGCTCCACTGGAATACAATGGTGAACGTCTGTTATGGCCTGGGGATAGGGAGGGATATAAACCACTGATTGTATTACTTCCACTGAAGGCATCTGTCAGGGATGCATTTTAGCCACGTTTTTATTTTTGGAATAAATTAATCGTTTGGAGGCTTTACTGCAGCCAAATAGACCATCCAAGGATAGGACATTTCTCTATTCCACTGCTACTTTACGCAAATGATGCCATCCCGTTGGCTAGAACAGCAAATAGCCTGCAGAAAGTTCTTGACACCTTCATAGAATTTATGTCCTCTTTGAACTTGAAGGTGAATTTGATGAAATTGTAAGTTGTGGTCTGCGGCCTCAGAGCTACAAAAACTAGAACTTTTCATGTTGAGGGAAAATGGTTGGACAAAGTTTCTGAATTTTGCTACTTAAGAGTACTTTTCAATAACCAGTTAAAATGGGATTCTCTTGTTATGTTGAGGGTGGAGTAAGTCGACCAAATAGCTGAAGCACTTTTTCGTTTTGCAGCCAAACTTAGACAGAGACCAGATGAATGGTTGCAGACCTTGTATAAAGCAAAATGTCTGTCAACAGCCTCCTATGGGAGTGGTGCCTGGGGCTACCACAGACTGTTCCAAATTACAGGCTACATACAATGCCTTCATTAGGAGTCTATTGGTTGTCCCATAAGGGTCTTCAACGTTCTTCTGTCACTAAAAGGTGGGACTGAATTATTTGGATAGCATAATAGGTGTAGCCCCACTATTGTTGTGGGTCAAAATTAGGTCTTTCGAATGAGCTAGAATTTTCCAGACAAATCATCCGATTGTTTGTCTTTGCCCAATCATGATAAGATCCCATGGTTAGGATACATTAAAAGTGTCTTTGGAGAATTAGGTCTTAGGGAGTTTTTGATGACACAGCCCACATCTACCCACAAGCTAAATCGGCATATATGAGAAGAGCAATGATGGCCTGTAAGCGCCCCCCCCCCCCCCCACTTTGTCCATTATCTCTGAATAATGTTAGTGAGGTTGCCCCTGTTTTTTCCTTTTGAATCCCCAGCTTAGATTTTTTTTGACCAGGTTACGACCAGGCACTGTCCATTTTTCAGTAGCATTTCTGATTCGGGGTGGCTGGGTGGGAAATCTCCCCCCTTGTCCTTGTGATAATGCTTCTAGACAGTCAACTGTTCATTTTCTTTTTTTTTCTGTCCACTTTAATATTCCCTGAGGCGTTCATTTTTGCTCCTATTATTGAGATCTGCCAGGCCACTCTCACTTTGTGATGGTTGGAGGTTATTGTATTTGTTGGAATCTCAGAAAGTCTGTCGGGCAGTTCTCAAATTTATCAGAGGGGCGCTCATTATAAAACAAAAATGATATGGCTGAAGGTATTTAGCCTTATGTATGGGATGTATAAAGCAATAGGCATGAGATCTACCTTGTAGAAGGGTCTTTTTTATTAATCAATTCTATCAATTTAACTTTTGTTTGGTTTGAATTCTAAAATTTTATTGAAGACATTTTGTATTTTATTTTATGTGTGTGCTTTTATGATTTTTCAAAAATCGAATAAAGTTCTGATGATGATTTGTGCATGGCCATACAAGAGTCCACACCCATTCCTCATCTATCAACGTTTAGGATTTGCTTGGAAATGTCCCCTCCTAGCCAGCACCAGATGCTTCTTGCCCAAAGTCATTTGGAGTTTTGGAAAAATCAGTCTCGGTCTGGATCCCCCGAGTAACTATTCTGAGGGTTAGACACTGACAATATGCCTCTGTTAACAGTATCCCTAAAGGGACAGATTTCAGAACAAGTGATATTTTGTAGAACTACCAAGAGGTGTCATATCCCTCGTTTTCATACTATCAATTTTCAAGTAATTTATCATTAAGGATCACAGTTTATTTTATAGTTTCAATAAACAGAAAAAAAGATTTTTCAGAGAACGCTCTCAAATATGGTTTAGAAGGGTGCACAGAGGTAACTAACTTCCTATCTCTCTTCAGAGCTAGAGTTCCCTCATCAGGGGAAAATCTTTCAAATAAAATACATAAGGATAATCACAGTTATCAATGGTTCTTTTGAAGATACATATTGCCGTGCAACAGTAGCATCATTTTGCACCCATTACTCAAGATGGTGATGTTAGTGTAATCACTTGCTCCTGTGCAATATAATGCACTTAAATGTCTTGTGACCTTCCTACCGCAAGACCACGTAACCCTGGTCAGAAGCAAGCATCAAATTTAAACTGGCCTGATGCACCTAGGAAACCAAGTTCCCAAACCAGATAACTGGGGAAAAAAATAACAATACATCACAAATCCACAACAAAAGGTTTTGGGACAAGCAATTTGTGGATTACATATGTGACACTATTGCTAGTGGAAACTTCTGTTAATATATGGAGCAAACGTTCAGTACAAAATGTCTGTTATGAACGGTTGAGTAGGCGGAACTGTTTTCGCACTTGTTCAACAGTGCAAATGGTGATGCAACATTGCATCATTGCAGTCCACGCAATCCCCCAATGTTGAGCAAAACTGCAATGTACAATATGTGTAATCCAGCTCCAGGAATGGCCTGATGTCTTGACAGGTTTTCAGGAAATGCTTGTTAGCCAGGGAGGAACTGTAACTAGGAAGGGTGAAAGCTGGTGTTGCTGACTTCTCCTATGTATTGCTTGAAGTATACATTTTCTCTCTGGTGGCATTTCTATGTCGTATTCGCTGAAAAAATTGGATGTCTATTGGGTTCTCCAATGATAATCTAACAAGGTGGTACCCACTAGACACACTTTGGTAATTCAATGAGCTATTTAAAAAAGGAGCCAATAAATTAAAAGGAAATAACTAAAATGCCTTTTGCTGCAGTGACTTGGTAAAAAACTGATAATTTCGGGTGATACTCCACTGACAGCTTGTGGGAAAATAGGCACTTAAAGTATTTCAAGGGTATTATACATGCGTTAAGCCACAGAATTTATTTTGGTAGTATGTCCTGACTAATTTCATTTTTTTAGGCCTCGGCTGAAACAGCGCATGTGTGGTCGCTTGAGAAATCTTTTGTTAACTTAAACCTATAAGGGAGCTTGGAGCCCAGTCATTACATACCATTAGTTGGCTTCATTGTCACTCTCATTTCCCTGCTTCTCAATGTTTAAAAGCTCCAGGGCGATACTGTAACAACTGATTTATTGAATGTTTAAAAGCACTTTGTTTGTCTTCCAAATGCAGTCTTTACAACTTTGCTTTTATATTCTCCAAGGTAATACTTTAGCCATGGATTTATTTAATATTTAAAATAACTTTCTCTCTTTTCAATGTGTAATTTGACCTTTTTATTAATGCAGTTTGTTAACTGCGTGCTTTTATATGCCAGAGTAAGACACTTTAACACTATAGTCATGGACTGATTTAATGTTCAAAAGCTCCAGAGTCGTACAGCAGCAACAGACTTATTTGAGGTTTAAAAGCACTTTACTCGTTTTCCAAATGCAACCTTTACCACTATGCTACTTTTATATCCTCCAGGGTGATCCTGTGGCCACAGACTTATTTTTTCAGTGTATCTTTTTATACAGCAATAAAACAGTATACAATTACTGTAAATCAAGGTATTTAGTGTAGAAGAAAACATTACAGTACAATCTTCAAAGAACCATTGTATACAAGGATGCTATAGAGAAATCAATGGCAACTCATTCAGGTCTCATCATCAGTGTCTGTTGGCCTGAAACGCCAAGGTACCCAAATCCGCTCGCATTTACATTCACATCTACCCAATTTATAGATTCCCATCTATACTTTCCCACATTAGTCCACGAAAGTCCATACGCCTAACTCAAGTACATCGGGACCCATGCCATTGGAGAAATATCAAATCTGCCAGGGTTTTGCTTATCCTATGCCAATATTTTGCTATATAAGAGCATTGCCATATCAAACAGTAAAAAGACCTGTCCGGGTCATCGCATCTTGTACAGTTCAAGTTCTGTCCCTTAGCTATCTTCCAGAGGATCTCAGGGCTGAAGCAGAGTCTGTAAAAATAATGGGATTGGGCCATCAAAAGGTTGGAGGGGGTGGCCAGAACTTATGTGGTCCACCTGACCTCCTGCCAATCATCATCCTCCAGCTCCCTAACTTTTTGTTGCCAGCTATGTGTTACACCCTAAAGCATCTGGAACATTCAGGAGAAGAGGCCAATACAGTCTTGATATTGCCTCACTATCGAGGGGTTCCATGATTCATTTCACTTCAATCTGGATATAATCGTGTACTGTTGCTAACTCAGTTATCTGCGTTTCTAGGGTATGGTGGAGCGGGAGCTATGTTTAAAAAGACCAAAAAAGCAGGACCTATGATATTGAAACTTTTCAGTCAACTGGTCAAAGGGTAGGAGGTGATGATGGTCCCATACATCTCCCAAGTTAGAAATGCCAACCAGGTCCCATCAGAGGAAGCCTTAAACCGCAACACTGGTTTTTACAATGTTACTGCCATAGAGGTATCTGCAGTGTGAGTTTACAAAGCCATTTGATAAGAGTAGGGGATGCGGGAGTCTGGTGATCTGTGGTATGAAATGTGAGGGACACTCTCCATATAGAAGATTCAGAGTCTCTAGTTATAGGGTCAACAGTAATAAGGTTGGAGGTCAGGTAGGCCCATGCCACCATGTGTCTGGGGAGTGTACACTTCACATAAGAGACTTTATGACGTCTCCCTTCCCAGAGGCATTTGGTATCAATGACTGGAGTTCTTGGAAGAATGTGTTTGTAATAATGAATGAAAAATTATGCAGTACATAGAGAAAGCATGGGAGCACCACCATCTTGTAAAGTGGCACCCTACCAATTAAAATTGAGGGGCCCGTGTTTTTTCCAGTCGCCACCTTTGGCCTGGACTTGGCTTACCAAGGAGCAGTGGTTGTCCCACTCTGAATGTAGTCCACCATCAGCGTCGTCCCAGGATGCTGATCGCCGTCCGGAGGATGAACCCAAGTTGTAAAGGAAATGTCAATGGTCTCAGAGGCGGATTGGCATCGCAAAGGGTTGGATCAGCATCTCCAAGGACAGAGCGCCCAGGCCCACTGAAGCATACAAGCGGGGCTCAAGGGACTGATGAGGCGGCGGCGCAGGCCCCACAGACCAGGACACCTTCTGACAACCCCAACCTCAATGAGATAAACTCGTGCAGCTACAAAAGCTTGTCCGAAAGCCCCGTCATTTAACATTGGACTCGATGATGCCACACAGGGGCTACATCTTACTGAATGACCATGACCTATTATGCCATGTTTGGTGATCTGGTGCTGATGAACAGAATCCTATACTATGGAGGAGTCGTCCACGACCCAATAACCTACTTTATCCCCTTTTTCCTTTAAGAGTTTCATAGAGTTGTGCTTATATGGGCATCAGATGCTTTTGGAGGGAAGTATGGGGAGGGGTGGGAGTTGGTGGGGGTGGGAAAGTAAGTTGTTCAGTAGGTTTATGTTGGTTTTTGTTAGTATATGTTCAACACTTTTATTTTGGCAGGCATGTAACAGCGTACACGCACCTACAGCAGTCAGATATGATCATGAGGCTACGCGTGTTGAGCACGGGCCCTATGGACCTAGCATTAGGCAACATCATGCCTTTGTTTGTGGACCCCCCTTTTGGCACTGTGTCACCTGACTTTCTACCCGTGATGATGAAACCATTTCAGATTTTGTCTTGGAACATAAATGGTCTCCTGGACAAAATAAAACTGCTGTCTTCAATTTTGTTCACTGCCATAGCCCAGACATAATGATGCTGCAGGAGACACACCTGGTGGGGCAATGCTGCCCTTTGTTGAACTGACGTGGGTATGATCGAATCTATCATTCTGGCTTCCAGAGAGATTCTAGGGGTGTAGCAATCCTGCTACGGTACTACTAGCCAATAGTGGTCGACAAGGTGATCAGAGACATTCAAGGGTGGTACATTGCTCTCATGGGTACGATAGAAGGCCGCCCAATAAACTTAGTGAGTGTTTACGCTCCTCCAGGGATGGTACAAAACTGCTTAAGGGACCTGGCAAAGATATTACTATAGCTTCCTTAGGGACAGACACTGATAAGGGGTGACTTCTATGCAGTAATTGATCCTGGGAGGGATACATCTGGTCAGCCATGTGCTTCTCGGCACGCAGCAGCGAAGCACCTAACAGACTGGCTCACATCCTTGGGATTGAGTGATGTATGGAGACAGTGGCATCCGCCGGCCCGACAGTTTACTCACACATCAGCAGCCCCCATATACAATCTAGAATAGATCTTACCCTCGTTCCAAATGAAGAAAGAAGGGGTACTGATCTGATCACGCCTCTTCCCTGGTACACATGGGATCTGCTGGCGCAGTAATTCGCCCAGTGTGACGATTTAACGCTTGGCATCTCCAAAGCAAAGACTGTATTCACTACTTAAAAACTGAATTGCAGGCGTAATTTAACATAAACAACAGTTCCGTCTCGTTACCCGGACTCTCTGGGTGGCCAGTGAAGCAGTGATCAGAGGTTTCCCTAAAGGGTTTGTCCACTCACAAGAGAGATCGGGTACACCCTATATTGCACAATTAGAGGCTCAGGCCCTTCTGCTCGAGGCCGGGCTGACGAGGCACCTCAAAGACTACATCGAGCGGGACTTCTAGCAAACCCCACCTGCCCCAGATGTGGTATAGCACGGACGCCTGCCACTAATCCGGGATGAAATATGCAACCAGTCCATGGAGACAGCTAAACACCTTTGGGGGGCGCCCATTGCCAGGGTATATGGTTGGGGGGGACAAAAACAGGAAAATGCTCTACTGGCTGGTGTCTCACCACCAGCCATCTAGGATCATTCCCGAAAATCGAGGATTTGTGGGGCCACACAGTGCATACCTTCCCAGAAATCTCAGAAGTGTTTGCTGAATACTATTGACCCCTTTATACGGCACCTCCTGCAGTTGGCCCCGACTACTCGGCCCAGTTCCTTGATGATATTACCCTCCCCAAGCTACCTCTGGCTGAGACAGAAATACTGGATGAACCCATCTCAGACACAGAAATTCAGATGGCTATCATGGCTTTGGTCCCTGGGAAAACACCAGGATCTGGATATGAATATTATGTCAAATTCCGTGAGCAGCTAACTACAAGACTTCTGGCCCTATATAGAGAGGTGGATGATGCAGGTGCCTTTTCCCATGGATGGACACAGGCACTATAGTAGTGATTTCTAAGACCCAATCCCCATCCAGTATATGTGCAGACTATTATCTTATCTCACTAATAAATAGTGATGGTCAAATTGTTGCAACCATCCTGGCTGTCCATCTCAAGAGGGTCCTATCTTTACTGGTACACCCTGACCATTGCGGGTTTATGAAAAACCGGGGCACACGTCACTGTATCCACTGACTCCAGGTGGCCCTGGCTCACCTTCACCAGCTGTCTGAGACTCTTCCCTTGTTTTTTGTGGACTTCAAGAAGGCATTCGACTCAGTGGACTGGGGCTACCTGCAATTGGTGCTGAGAGGAGATGGGCTGGGTCCATGTTTTTGCAGGTTGGTGCAGCCATTATACGTTAGCCCTGAAGCCCGAGTGCAGATCAATGGGCCATGTCCCAAGCCTTTCCCATACGTCGAGGCACACACCAGCAGTGCCCTCTCCCTCCTCGGCGATGGAACTGCTGGCATACCTGGTCAGGACAGATCCCCTACTCAGTGGATGTGTTGGAGTAGTAGCCATGACGACCGCATATTGCTATACGCAGATGACGTTTTGATCTATCTGGCGGACCTGGCAAACAGCGATCCACACTGCCTGCATCTTTTGAAGTGCTTTCAAGAAGCCTCGGGCCTTCGAGTGAACTCTATGGAGTCTGTAATCATGCCCCCGTCGCAATCACATAACTGTTTTGCCTGGCAGGACAAGGTGCCTATCAGGCAACTAAGTTTTAAATATCTGGGGATATAGGTGGCACTACTCCCTGACTTGGCGTGGGCCCTAAATCTGCGGCCATTAACACAACCCGCAACAGCAGACATGATAAGATGGCGCACCCTCCCTTTAAACGTACTAGGTCGCATTGCACTCTTCAAAATTATGATCCTCCCACGGTTCTTATACATCTTACAAAACCTATTGTTTCCACTGCCACGCTACTGGTTCCACAAGCTCGACAATACCATAACGTTCTTTCTGTGGAAGGGATCCAGGCATTGCAAAGCGTTGCAACACTGCCAGCGGGGCCCCTACGATGGAGGGGTGGGCATGCCTAATCTTTACCTGTATTATTTGGCGACCCAACTTTTGGTTTTACATGATTGGTTCATGGGGGATGGTAAGACCCAGTATATAATTTGGAGCTTAATGCGCTGGAGTTTCCTAAGGTGCTAGACGTTCTGTATGGATCACCAATTCCCAAGGAGGTGGCCCCAGGGACCAGAATGGTGTTTCTTGCATGGCAGGCAGCTCTAAAGCACACTAGATGGACGGCCACACAGATGCAGCAAACCCCTCTATGGAGAGGCACTTGGTTGAGAGACGGCTGCGCTGCAAGCGGGTTCCATAGATGGGATCGGCTGGGAAGCTCACATCTGGGAGATGTATGGCGAGGCACACATTTATGCTCCTTTAAAGAGCTGTAAGTGACCTATTGTGAGAAAGTAGCCTATTTCTAGCATGGTTACCCCCACTTTTGGCCTGTTTGTGAGTGCGTGTCAAGATCCCAGTGCTCATAGATAAAAACCTATATGTCAGTATGTTTTGCCTGTCTCACTGGGGATCCTGCTAGCCAGGACCCCAGTGCTCATAGTTTGTGGCCTAATGTGTGTTGTCAGTAGTGCTTAACTGTGTCACTGAGGCTCTGCTAAACATAACCTCAGTGCTTATGCTCTCTACTTTTAAGTTTGTCACTGTAGGTTACTGACTTCATTTACCAATTTCACTTGGCACACTGGAACCCTCCCTATAAGTCCTTAGTAAATGGTACCTAGGTACCCGGGGCACTGGGGTTCCAGGAGATCCTTATGGGCTGCAGCATTTCTTTTGCCACCCATAAGGAGCTCAATCAAACCCTTTCACAGGACTGCCATTGCAGCCTGCATGAAATAGTGCACACTTTATTTCACAGCCATTTTCACTGCACTCAAGTAACTTATAAGTCACCTATATATCTAACCTTCGTGTAATGAAGGCTAGGTGCAAAGTTACTAAGTGTGAGGGCACCCTTGCACTAGCAAAGGTGCCCCGACATAGTTCAGGGCCAATTCCAGGGACTTTGTGAGTGAGGCGACGTCATTACACGCATGCACTTCATAAAGGTCAATACCTATATGTAGCTTCACAATGGTAACTCCGAATACGACCATGTAAGGTGACTAAGATCATGGAATTGTCCCCATATTCCAAATCTGGTATTGGGAGCCAATTCCATGCATCCTGGGGCTCCACCATGGACCCCCAGTACTGCCAAACCAGCTACAGCTGCTGCCACCTCACAGACAGGGTTCCGCCATCCTGGGGTCTGAGCAGCTCAGTCACAGTAAGGCAGAACTAAGCATTTCCTTTGGGAGGAGGGTGTTACACCCTCTCCCTTTAGAAATAGGTGTTACAGGGTGGGAGGGGTAGCCTCCCCCAGCCTCTGGAAATGCTTTGAAGGACACAGATGGTGCCCTCCTTGCATAAGCCAGTCTACACCGGTTCAGGGACCCCCAGTCCCTGCTCTGGCACGAAACTGGACAAAGGAAATGGGAGTGACCACTCCCCTGTCCATCACCACCCCAGGGGTGGTGCCCAGACCTCCTCCAGTGTGTCCCAGACTTCAGCCATCTTGTTTTCCAAGGTGTGGGGACACTCTGGAGGCCTCTGAGTGGCCAATGCCAGCAGGTGACGTCAGAGACCCCTTGTGATAGGTCCATACCTGATAAGGTAGCTAATCCCCCTCTCAGGGCCATTTAGGGTCTCTCCTGTGGGTTCTCTTCAGATTCTACTTGGAGGTTTCCAGCAGGAATCCTCTGCAACTACTAATTGATCCTCTGACCTCGGATCAACCGCAGACTGCTCCAGGAATCGCTGTAACAGCAACAAAGTATCCAGAAGGGCTACTTTTCCTCAGCAACTTCAGCTCCAGTCAGCAACTGCAACAGTTTCCACGGTGTGCATGCTCTGGGGACTCCCTGTCTTCAACCTGCACCAGAAGGAAATCTCCAGTGGACTGACAGAGTCGGTCCCCTGCTCAAGCAGGCACCTTCTAAGTCGATGACCAGTTCTATTGGACTCCTCTCCTGGCGACGAGCGTGCTCCTTGGGACACAGAGGGTGGACCCCTTCGACACAGACTGTCCTGAGGTCCTGCTGTCCGAATTTAGAGGAGGTAAGACCTTGCCTTCCCTGAGAACGACAATACCTCTGCGCACCGCGTATTCTTCACCTCCTGAGGCCTCTGCGCACTATTTGCAAAATTCCTTTGTGCACAGCCTGGCCAAGGTCCCCAGCAGTCCATCCTGTGATGCTCAACTCGCTGAGTTGTCCTCCGGCGGCGTGGGACATTCCTTTGTAGGGCTGCACCAACTGCATTTTGCACCTCTGTTGTACCTGTGTCCTGGGACTCCCGTGAGTGCTATCTGGTGTTCTGAGGGCTCTCTAAAGTGCTGAGAGCCCCCTCTTCCTCCTCACACAGAGTTGAGGCCCCCAGGTCCCTCCTGGGTCAGGAGAGCACCACTTTGATGCAAAATGCGACTTTGCCGGAACCAAGGCTTGTTGGAGGAATCCAGCACCAAAACTCGCCTGCATCCAACTTCTCTTCGTGGGACATCCAGTGCATCATGCAGGAACCCTCTGACATCTTCCTTGGGTGCATTTCTGTGGTCTTCGTCCAACCGGGGACATTTCTTTTGTACCCTCTTCTGGGTTGGCAGGGGCTCCTGGCCTTCCTGGAACTTCTTTAGACTGCTGGACTTGGTCTCCTTCCTTTGCAGGTCTTCAGGTCCAGGAATCCACCATTTGTTGTTTGCAGTCTTGCTTGGTTCTTGCACTAGCTCTAATCACGACTTTTAGTGTGTCCTAAGGAAACTTGCAGTACTTTACTCCTGCTTTTCTGCGCTCTGGGTGGGGTATTTTACTTACCTTTACTGTATTCTTACTCTCCCAGCGATTCTCTACACACTACACTTCTCTAGGGGGGAATTTGTGATTCCCATTCCACTTTCTTAGTAATTGGTTTGTGTTGCGCCTAGACCTATTTTCTCCCATTGCATTCTATAGCATTTCCTATTCTTTACACTATCCTATGTCTAATTACGTACCTTATTTTGGTGTCTAGTGTATATATTGTGTATAATACTTACCTCCAGAAGGAGTATTGCCTCTAAGATATTTTTGGCCTTGTGTCACACAAATAAACTACCTTTATTTTTGGTAACACTGAGTATTGTCTTTACTGGTGTATAAGTACTGTGTAACTATAAGTGGTATTGCAGGAGCTTTGCATGTCTCCTAGTTCAGCCTAAGCTGCTATAGCTACCTCCACCAGCCTAAGCTGCTAGAACACTACTACATTTCACTAATAAGGGATAACTGGACTTGGTGTAAGTACCCAAGGTACCCACTACAAACCAGGCCAGCCTCCTACACCCATCACCTAGCACACTTATAATTCTACAAATACAGCTTTGCCACGCACTCCAGGCGCACCTCAAAGACATTGGCCACCTGTCAGAATATAGCCCACTGGAGGCTAAATTACTTATGGGAGCGATGGGGAGAGTGGGAGGTATCCCATATACATAAAATGTTGATTAACAATGCCCCAAGAGATCTAACCCATGTAAGGGCAAGATGGGAGAGATAGCTCAGGCCGCTAGGGAAAGAAGACTGGCACCCTGACTTATCACCATATCTTCCCACCTGCAACTTATACAGACATTCTACCTACATGGAGTAGATCTATCCCTCTTGAGACTACATAGAGCGGACTTCTAGCAAACCCTGCCTGCCCCAGATTTGGTACAGCACTGTCATACTTTTATCACATGATATGGCTATGCTCTCATATAAAGCGCTATTGGACTATATTGCTGAAGGAGTATATAGAACTTTCAAAGCTCCTAGGTTTGGAGGTCCCGTTGTCCCCGCTGCCTGTGATATTGGGGTCATAACGGGTACGGTAGGTACCAGAATGGATCGGCTCTTCCTGCGCACTGCCCTCATGGTGACCAAGAGAGACACTGCAGTGGGTTGGATGGCCGCTGTTCCACCGACTCTCTTGCAGTGGAGGAGGGGAGTGGACGGGTGTGCTAGACAGGAGAAGCCAGTCTATGAAGCATAGGGTTCCCTTGCAAATATGACAAACTCTGGGGGAAATGGCTGGGAGAAGTATTTTAGATTACTCTACGAGGGGCCTTTGCAAATATTCTTTCTGTGCTGATGGATTGCTTTTGTATGCGTCTGGCTAAGATCAATGTTTTGTCACAAAATGTGTTTGTATAGATGCTGTTGTGCAATTTGACTGTCAACTAACAATGATTATATCTGGTGCCTCCAAACTTATAAAAGTTGCTTATACAAAAAAAAAAAAAAAAAACACAAAGGAAGGGCGACTGGCCCACACCTCCAAATCTCGGGTGCCTTTTAAGATAGGGGCGATCTGCATGCCACAGAATTATTTAAATAAGTTCCTTTCTTTTCAATGTGCATTTTAACTTTTTAATAAAGCAGTAAGTGTGACTGCGTGTTTTTGTTTGCTTGGCCTGTTTAGTGTCTAGAACCTACCTGGCGATACTGCCACAACTAACTTATTCAATGTTTAAATACACTTTCTTCATTTTCGAAATGCAATCTTTACAACAACCTTGCTTTTAGATCTCTCAGGGTGACACTGTACCCAAAGACGTATTTAATGTTTATAAGCATTTCCTTTTTTTCCAACGTGCAAACTGACTTTGCTCGTTTTCCAAATGCAATCTTTACTACTGCTTTGCATTTGCATCTTTTAGGGCAACACTTTAGCTACGGACGTATTTACATTTTAAAAAACATTGTATTTCTTTTCAACGTGCATTTTGATTAAAGCAGTTTATGCAACTGCACGTGATTCTCTTATGTGACTCTTCTCTGTGGTAACACTGTAGCAATGGAAAGCAGTTCGTGCCACACCATACGACAGGCTATATCATACCATACTACACAATAACAGGCCATACCATATTTTACTATACAATACGAGGCTGCACTGTATCATACTATACAAGGACAAGACATACCATACAATACCATACCATCAAACACAACGATAAGCCATATCATACCATACCAAACAATGACAGGTCATGTCATACAAATCATCCATACCATAATATATACTATACAATGACAGACCATAACATACTATATAATAACAGCCCATACCATACCTGTACAATAACAGGCCATGCCATATTATACACGGACAATCATAGCATACTATAAAATAACAAGCCATACCATACTATATAATGTTATGGCTTGCTATACAAGGACAGGCCATACTGTACCATACTATACGATGACAGGCCATAGCATACTATACAATGTAACATAGCTACAAAATAACAATCAAAGACAATCTATCCTGAGACCTAGTGGCTTTGACATTGCTTGTTCTTTTAGCAACGTATTGCCCTGACATCCGCTTCAGGTTTTTGATTTGTTCTGCTATGAGGGCAATGTTTATGATTTTGGGTTGCTTTTATAACCACACTTGCAGTTTTCCCCATTTAGTAATGTGACTAAAAGAGCTGGTCCCTACAGGAGATGGTCAGCCATCTCTTTCCATCTCCATCACAAACTCTGCCTCGTGCATTTTTTTCTAAAACGATTACGACAACAGGAAGAGGGGAAAACTTACCGGAAGTGCTGCCACTCGGTTCGTCAGGATCCGGGGTGGTACTTCGCATGCTTGGCATATCTCCTCTTCGGCGCTGCCTATGCCTTCTTCGATACTGAAATTCAGCATATTCCTGCATAAACCAAAGGTTATAAAGACAGGAAGCATGCAAGCACGTTTTTTTTAAAGTATTTACTCAAATCACAGTGGTTTGAGTGCACATTACCAATCTGCTGTTCGTCTCAAAATCAAAACAAAAATTAGAACATAAAAGAAGGCCACTCTGATTACAGAGGTAGAAAGATGAGTTTTGTGTAAAGCCCAAATAATTTCACATATTTGCCTACTCAAAGCAGCTCTGTGCTGGCACAGATAGGAACACAGACAGTATGGCTGCTGCTCCTAGGGCTATGATTTAATGTATCTCGGGTGACAAAACAGAAAATGGGCAGTACATATTATGTAGCATTTAACAAAGGCCCACTTCCATTACCTACATGCACACAGTGGCCAAAGTAAGTGTCACAAAAACTCCCCTGCTATCCAATGGATAATGCGGCATCCTTAGGTGGCTCTGCTGCTTGGTTTGCATTAAAGACATTGTGTGTGTGCACATAATGGTCCACCTTGGAAAGTAAGGTTCTCTCGGAATTACAATTCACTCATTCGTAACAATAAATCACAGAGCTTCAAGATGTAAGTAAGCTACTACCCAGCCATATTTATTAACTGGGAAAGTAGATGCAACACTTTAGTTGTCCCTTTTTGCAATATTTTAAATGTATGTAAATCACACTTCCTACTATTGTCAAAATCTGATCACTTTCACTGTGTCATACAATTGGCCCGTTATTCCAACTGATGTCATGAATTCGGGTTGGTGCAGTAAGGAGGGCAGAGTGGTGACCAGTATACATCACACTGCTGTTGGTTCATCTCCATAGCATTATGAAGGGCATAGTTGACTACTTTTTGAATTCACTGTGGTGAGGAGTGGCAGATGTTATTAAATAATACAATTCAACAGGCCTGTTCTGTCAAACAATGGCCAACAGAAAGCTGTCAAAAGTAACAGGTGCCTGGGAAGGTGTGGCTATATTTTGTCTCAAGATGGCTGCTTAGTTTGGACACTCAATCCAGCGTGGGAGATGCAGCGACCCTGAACACGCCCATGATGCATCCGAATCCTTAGACTGGATAAAAGCAGTGGTGGATCACCGAAGGATTAATTTCTTACCCCATAACAGCACCTACATTGGGTTTTGCCCTGCTGGTGATTCCTATGCTGACTTCCTCGATGTTTGGAGGGCTACCACCAAGATGCTACCTGATTGCACACCATAAAAGCTGGGTAATCTTTACTTCTGCAAGTCATAAGAGTGCTTACCTTCATGTAATACCTGGTGTTTTGATGGAGAAAAGGCGAATTTCCTACACTTTTCCAGTTTCTCACACTTGGGCTACCAATCCTACCAAACATCCAACTACTATTTAGCCCAGAGAGGAGTGATATCTGTTTCTCTGAATCAACAAAGAACTTACCTTTATGCAGTTGCTACCCTTTTGATAGGGAAAAGATCATTTATTTCCTATGCTTTTGCAGCCTTTCATACTTGAGCTACTATGGGCTATTTAACCTACCAATCATTAAACTGCTACCTAACTGAATGAGTGATATTTATCACTAAGTTTCCTAAGTGCCTACCTACAAGCAGTTCCTGCTGTTTTGTTGGAAATATGATCTTTTATTGTGCTTTAACAAACTTCAATATTTGCTCTACTTCTAGGCTTCATTGGGCTTCTTTCTCACTACCTGCATATCAAATACCCATTGTCCTTCATGCAAATTATTCCTGTGGATCATGGCTCGTTCTTACAACCATTAAAATCAACTATTGCTCCTTCTACGTTCTTGTGGCATTCTACAGGTAACTCTATTAATATAGCCCAATCTGTGATTGCATGATTTTCTTGGGCTACAACAATCTCCTCTATGCTACGTATTCATACCAAAACCTACCGAATGTGGCTTTAAAACATATGGGGACTGATTTAAATCTTGACGGAGGCGAATACTCCATCCTAAACGTGATGTACATCCCCGTCCTCTGTATTACGATCCCATTATATCCTATGGAGATTGTAATACAGCAGACCGGATATCAGTCACATTTGTGACGGGGTATTCCATCTGTCGAGATCTAAATCAGGCCCATGGTCTTTAATCCTTGCATACAGTCATTATAAAACTCGCTCTGTGCTGTAATACTGCATCTTTTTACCTACTGCATGTGCATTCCCTCCTGATTAGCCGCACATCATCTATCGCCTCAGAATTAAAACACCCTATCACATAAATTTGAGCCAGCTCCTTCACAGTCAATCCAGTTCAAACAGGAACATGGCTGAGAAAGACTAGAAGGAACAAAAAATAGCCATGGAAAGACTGAAGACAAATCCTCCAATCCCCGACTCTCCATTAAACCTAAATCTATATCGATATCTAAGATGGAGGTGATACTAAAGAAAAAGGTGGAAGTGCATGATCTGGCCACTTTCATTAAAAACCAGACAGTCAATATGCAAACTGATATCGTTATGATTAAATATGAGGTTAAGCAGGTCAAAAACAGAATTGAAATGGCAGAGGATCGAATCAGCAATTTGGAAGAGAATCTTCACATGTGAAGTAGTTCGCTACACGAATGACCAGCTCTCATATTACGCAAAGAAACACCAATTTGGGAGACAGGAACAGAAGGGGCAACAGTCATATTTTTGTCCTACTTGATGGTTCAATGGGCCAGGTCTTTAAATGCCTGTATCATATTCTTGGAAACATGGATTCCTCAAATGACTGTCTTATACTTTCAGAAAGACTTTGAATTAGAAAGAGCTCTTAGGGTCCTGGCTCAATCCAAAGAAGTCTCCAAGATAAATTGTGTGTAAACCCCTTAGATTCCAACACACAAAAGTCATTTTGAACTATATGAGAAAAAATAAACGCAGAACTCATTTTGAACTATATGAGAAAAATAACCCCTGCCTCTGGAAAGGTCACAGGATACACATCCTCCAAGATTTCTCGAAAGTCACAGTGGACACTAGGAAAGTCTTTTTAGCGCTTAGACCAAGAATAGGAACCAGGAACATGGAATTTTCTTTTGCAGGTCCGTTGAAATATTGAGTTAAAGTTCCTAGATGAACTTGATCATTTTGACGTAGCTACTTCGTTTTCAAACCCTAAATCTTCTCCAGACCGAGACAAGTAGGAGATTTGTTACATCAAGTTCTTCATATTGCTATTATTCTCTCTCTGATAATCTATATGCCTGCGAAGTTCCACAATGTTTCCTAATAAATGGTATCTTTATCAGTTTAGGTATCAAAATGTTTATATTTTTGTACTCCTGCATGATTATTAACTTCTTGTGAAGTCCTGGATTGTTTCCTTCAAAACAGACAATATGATGTTTTTGAAAAGGTTTAAACAGATTGGTTGTTAACTGTCCCTTTATTATAACTATTGTTAACTGTCCTTTTGATTCAGGGAGGGCAAAATCTGTCTTAAATTGTTCAAAGGGCTTAATAGCACTAGCCTCAAAGAGATCCCTTAGCGTTCTACATTCTCCTGACTCCCAACTAGGGAATGCATGAGGGTTGAGCACCGGAGTGAATTCCAGGTTGTGAGCAATAAGTGTGTTTGGGAAAGGTAAGGTGGCGAGACCCTTCCAAAGCATTAATTTGTCCCAGGTCTTGATTATTATTTGGGTGGGGATGGCGATATAGGCACTACCAGGCTGCGCTTGCTTAAGAAGCCAGGCAAGGTTCCAGAAGGGGCAGCAGGCCACTGGTCAGTCCATATGAAACTAATGCTTGTCGCTCTCATGAACTACCCATTCAGAGATGTAACGGAGGTGGGCTGCCCAGTAATATTGCAGGAGGTAAGGGCATGTCAAGCTGCCTCTATCTCTGGGCATCATGACCACGGAATTGAGCAATCAAGGTTGTCTACCCCCCTCCAAATGAAGGTAGTTATGTCTCATTATAATCGCTGAATAGTGTTCTGAGGGATGGGGTTAACTAGAGATTGGAAGAATTAGTAAACAATGTGTAGAACATTCATTTTTATGGTGTTGATTGAGCTTGCCTCCTGTTTCCGAAGTTTCAGGGCCAAAAAAGACTTCACCTCTGTTGCATCAAAAATTGGTGCAATGCCCCCAGAAACTGACAACGCTTGCATCGGGGCTGAGAAATTACCACACCACTGACGGGAACGATGCAGCTCTGACTTCCATGAAATTCGATGTAGCAGCTGCCCTGATGCATCGCCTACCAGATCGACGCAGCGCCTGCTCCTTCTTCCAGCGTGTCAAGGATTTTCAACGTATCATCCCTGGGCATCAAAATATCCCCGCATCGCAGTGAGGAGCCAAGACTGCGCATCTGAAAAACTATGCAAACCCTTGCAGCGTGGAAAGAAACAACGCATCATCTGTGCCGCACCAGAAAATCCTACGCAACACCCTATTTTTCCACACATCTCCTCCTCTGTGGTCTCTGTTATTTGTGATGCATCCCAGGTACTGTGTGCAACAAAGAAACAACTGTTGATTTTTAAGGATTGAGACTCTTTCAAAGCTTTTAAAAGTGATATTTCAATTTCTGCTTATTGGATCTTTGTTGTTTTGATCTTATTTTATTCAGATGAATATTATCTATTTTTCTAAACCTGTGTGGTGTATTTTGTGGTGTTTTCACTGTGTTACTGTATGATTTATTGCACAAATAATTTACACATTGACTTTTAAGTTAAGCCTAA
The DNA here is from genome assembly GCF_031143425.1 of Pleurodeles waltl. Lineage (NCBI taxonomy): Eukaryota > Metazoa > Chordata > Amphibia > Caudata > Salamandridae > Pleurodeles > Pleurodeles waltl. The sequence continues at coordinate 893,328,866 of NC_090449.1, read as the reverse complement.
CTGCTCAGTGCCAAGCTACCAGAGGGCGGGCACAGGATAATTTGGTTTGTGTTGCAACCTACCCTGAGTAGGATTGTGGTCCCTATTTGGACAAGGGTGTATACCTCTGCCAACTATAGACCCCATTCCTAACAGGACCTATATGGTAACAATAAACAATTTGACTTTGAGCAAAGGAAAGAATTCCTTACAAATTTAAATCTCCCTACCATCACTTTTGAGGAAAGAGCAACTCTTGTAGCCCCTTTTTCTGTGGAGGAAGTTTGGTCAGTACGTAACCCACACAGGGGGAGAGAGAAGTGGGAGTGGTATCTGAACACCACACGTCCTCCCTAAAAGAAGGGAGGGCCTTCCTACTGGGGTTGGCTCATGACATACCCCTGGCAGGACATTTAGGACAAGGCTAGTCCTTTGCCATGCTTGTCACTCACTTTTATTGGCCCGGAATGAGGAAAGCCTCAGATGCATTCTACAGGTCCTGTCCCATCTGCCATGGCCAGTGGGAAGTCAGGGAAAAAGCTGAAGGCTCCCATGATCCCACTTCCCATTGTTGGCACGCCCCTTGAAAGGGTGGGCATCAATGTCATTGGTCCATTGGGCCCCAAGACACCCTATTCAACATGTGCATCCTAGTCTTGGTGGACCATGCAACCCGCTACCCAGAGGCAATCCCTCTGAGGACGGTGACTGCACAGGTGGTGACCAGAACCTTGATGGGGATCTTTACCCGTGTGGGGTTCCCCAAAGAGACAGTGTCTGACAGAGGCACTATCTTCATGTTTGTGTACATGAAGACCATGTGGGATGTGTGTGGGGTAACCTACAGGTTCACTACACTCTATCACCCTCAATCCAATGGTCTGATTGAGAGATTCAACAAGACCTTGTAGGGCATGAATACAGGCCTACCTGAGGCCATGAGGCCATGAGGCGTAAGTGGGACGTCCTCTTGCCATGCCTTCTCTTTGCTTACAGAGAGGTGCCACGGAAGGGGGTAGTGTTTAGTCCTTTTGAGCTTCTCTATGGCTACCCTGTCAGGGGGCCATTAAGCACTGTCAAAGAGGGGTGGGAGAAAGCTCACAGGAAACCCCCCCAGGATGTGGTCAGCTACACAATGGTCCTCTGCAACCAGATGCACTGCTTTCTGTAAAAAGGCCAAAAGCAACCTTGAGGCCAGCCAAGAGGTAATGAAACACTGGTACGAAGAGAAGGCCAATCTGGTGGAGTTTCAACCTGGAGACAAAGTATGGGTCATGGAACCAGTAGAGCCCAGAGCTCTCTGGGACTGCTGGACAGGACCATACGAGAAGATAGCATAAGGGGAAGGCCACTTACTTGTTGGACCTCTAGACCTCTAGGAGCCCCCTAAGCCTGCTCCATGGAAACAGGCTGAAGCCTCACTGTTAGAGGTCTGAAGTCAGCATGCTCCTAGTGACAGATGAGGGTGTGGAGGTGGAGAGTGAACCTTTCCCTGACATCCTCTCTGCACAGGAAAGTGATGGCTCAGTGGTGGGTGTCAACCTCTCTGACTCCCTGAGCCTAGACCAGCGAGGGGACTGTTACCAGTTACTGGAGCAGTTTTCCTCCCTGTTTTCCCTCACCCCTGGACTCACACACCTGTTCGTCCATGATATTTACACGGGAGACAGTCCGCCTGCAAAGAACAAAATTTACAGGTTTTCAGACAAGGTGAAGGCCAACATCAAGGATGAAGTTGTCAAGATAATAGCTTTAGGAGTGATTGAAACCTCTAGCAGTCCCTGGGCCGGTCCAGGGGTATTGGTACCTATGGCTGCCCCACGGGGCGCCAAACCAGAACTTCAGTTCTTTGTGGACTACTGAGGTCTCAATTCCGTCACAAAGACTGACGGACACCCTATCCCCCAAGCTGATGAGCTCATTGGCAGACTAGGCGCTGTCAAATTCCTCAGTACCTTTGATTTAACAATATGGTAATGGCAGATCGCCTTGACTGAGGGAGCCAAAGAGAGGTCAGCATTTTCAACTCCTGAGGGACATTACCAGTTCCAGGTGATGCTATTTGGCTTTAAGAATGCCCCTGCTACCTTCCAACAGTTGGTTAACAGGGTCCTGGCTGGTAAAGAGGCATTCTGTGCTACCTACTTATAAAACATTGCCATCTACAATGCCAACTGGGAGGAACACCTGCTCCACATCAAAGAGGTGCTCCAGGTCCTGCAACAGGCAGGACTGACAATCAAGGCCAGTAAGTGCCAGATTGGGCAGAGTTCTGTGGTGTACCTGGGACACCTAGTATATGGTGGCAAGGTGCAGCCCCTCCAGGCTAAGACTGAAACAATCACGGGCTGGCAAACACGTAAAACTCAAACTGAATTGAGGGCCTTCCTGGGCCTCACTGGTTACTACCACAGATTTGTTAAGGGATATGGCACCAAGATGGCCCCCTTAACTGAGCTCACTTCCAAAAAGCAGCCCAGGTTGATGATCTGGACAGGGGCTTGTCAGAAAGCCTTTGATTCTCTTAAGGAAGCCATGTGCACAGCACATGTGCTCAGGGCCCCTGATTACTCCAAGGAATTCATAATGCAGACGGACGCTTCGGAGCATGGCACTGGGGCAGTCTTAGCACCGCTGAAGAAGGAGGGCCTAGACCAACCAGTAGCCTTCATTAGTAGGAGGTTACTTCCACAGGAACAGAGGAGGCATGCCATTGACAAAGGAGCATTTGCTGTAGTCTGGGCACTGAAGAAGCTCAGACCATACCTGTTGGGACTCACTTCCGGGTTCAGACAGACCACAGACACCTCAAATGGCTCATGCAGATGATGGGTGAAAATCCCGAATAGGTCCATCTCCCTACAGGGAATGGACTTTATGGTGCAGCATAGTCCGGGGACTGACCACGCCAATGCTGATGGTCTCCAGAGATTCCTCCGCCTTAATGATGAGAGCTCCCAAGGGGTTGGGTATCTTTCCTCACTTTCAGCTGGGGGGGTGCGGAGGACACGTTAGACCTGACAGTCTTAAGGTGGTCATCTCCCAACTTTTTGCCTGCCTCCCTCCACTTTTCTGACACTGTTTTTGCTGGTTTTAGGACTATGCACACTTTACCACTGCTTTCCTGTGCTAAGGTGCATATGCTCTCTTCCCTAAACATGGTAACATTGGTACTTACCCAACTGGCACACTTAATTTACCTGTAAGTCCCTAGTAAAGTGCACTACCTTGCCCAGGGCCTGTACATTAAATGCTACTAGTGGGCCTGCAGCACTGATTATGCCAACCACATAAGTAGCCCCTTAACCATGTCTCAGGCCTGCCATTGCAAGGCCTATGTGTGCAGTTTCACTGCCACTCCGACTTGGCATTGAAAAGTACTTGCCAAGCCTGAACTCCCCTTTTTCTACATATAAGTCACCCCTAAGGTGGGCCCTATGTAAACCATAGGGCAAGGTGCTATGTAGGTAAAAGGAGTGACGTGTGCATATGTGTTTTACATCTCCTGGTAGTAAAAAACTCGTAAAATCCTTTTCCACTTCTGTGAGGCCTGCTCTTCTCACAGAAAAGCACTAGAACTGCCCTCATTTACTCTTAAGTGGTAGATTCTTATCTGGAATGAGTAGCATTGTCTTGTTTGTTATTGCCAGACTGGTAATAGAAACTCCTGCTTACTGGTGAAGTTTGATTTAATATTACTGTTTTAGAAATCCCACTTTTAGAAAGCGGATATTTCTCTGTACTTACTGCCATCTGTGCCTTACAGACTGTTTCCAATCCACATCTGGTCTGTGCTCGTTGACAGTTCCCATTGTGCATTCCACACAGATAACCATAAACACAGGACACTCAGTCACATCTTACACGTAATGAATCTATCTCATTCCAAAAGGTAACACAAATCATTTAAAGCTGGTCCCCCAAAACGTCTGACTTGGTGGGGGAGAAATAAAACACTAAAAATGATTATCACAACTATGATTATTTATATGATCTCAATGATTCCAAACTCTTCATCAAAAGAATTATTTTGAAAATTAGATGATCTTTGGAATGGCAAGAGACCAAGGATATTCCTGAAAAACTTTAAGATTATCCAAAAACTCGGGAGGAGTTGGATTAGCTAATGTTTCATTATACCATAAAGCTTTCCTCTTCAAAACAAAGCTGTAAATGGTAATCACAACCAGATCAATACCAACCAGTCTGACTGAAAGATCCTACAAACCTCCAATCTTATCTCTTTTTTAACTGCTTCTAATGTCCATCCCTCTCACTCCACAGAGATATTTCATCAATCCAACCAAGTCTTCTTTTATAATGATTCAAAATCAGCCACAAAACCTAAAAAATCGAATTTGGCTTCCATCTGGAACAATAATCTAATCAAATTTGATGGCTCATGTGTCAACTGGCCAAGTTGGACCCTGGCTGGAATATTTTTATTTGGACCAATTTGGTCCCCCTCAATCCCTTCAGACATTTGCAAACTTACAAACTAAATATTGCTTACACAACATGAAATTCTACAGATTTCTTAAACTCAAATCAGTCATCTCTAAACTTTAGCTTGCATTCTCATCCTCATCATGTTCTAGATATGATAACCTTGTACAATCGTAGTGGTCACTTTGTTTCCAGAATCCATGCCTTCCTCCTCACCAAGTCCTCTAAATTACTGACATCCACTCAATCCAAATAGGAACGTGAAACCAGCACAGACAACTCCTCTTATATTTGGCAAGAGATGTGGACCTCTACTTTTAAATACAAAATAACACCCTTCCTGTCAGAAACCAAATATAATCTTCTGCACAGATCTTGTTGGACTCCGCAACATATGTATACAATGAGATTAAGAAATGAGATGATTTGCTGGAACTGTCATGCTACATACTCAGATAATTGTGGCTAAAACTCTTTAGTTCCATTTAAGATGTTTGACAAATTAAACCAATATTTATTTTTCTAATTTCTTGTTCTTGGTTTTTATGATACACAACTAACAAATGAGAATGACATATCTTCTTGACTACATCCTTATAAGGGGTTGTAAAGCTAAACTCAGCAACTGAAAAAGCTCCACCAAGATCCCATTTCAAGCAGGGAAAGAACTGTTATTCTACACAAGAGGAGCGTATAACATCACACTTCAGCAACTCCCTTAGAGAGACAAAACCTGACACATATAGTAAAAACTAGATCTTTATCTTGATCAAATTAAGCCTCCGTGAAAACTGGACTCATTACTAGTTTTGTTAGTTCTTCGATAATTGTCACATTTTTTCTTTGTCTTGTACTATCTCCACTCTCTTTCTACTCTCTTCTCCTTTCTCTTCCCTGCTTATCTACTTTCCTATTATTTATTTATAAGTAGTCATGTTGGTAACCTTCAATATTATTATAGTAATGCATAAACAAATGCAACAACAGTGTCTGTATACTTTGTTTTTTTGAGGTTTCTCAATCTATGTATGACCTATGTTTAATTTTGCTAAAACCAATAAATCATTTTGAAATTACAAAAAGTTACAAGTGCTTAGACCTTCTACGAGCTTAAATCCTGTTCCATTAGATGTACAAGGCTCTCAGGTTTGACTACTACTCTGCCACTAAAATGAGTTTAAGAGAGCTTAATAAAGAAAACGTAAAGGTTGAACACTTTTATTTAAGCAACACTTTCATCTTCCACTCATCCTCCCACTGTGGACTGGCTCCACCTTCTGCCCCCTCCAACTGGGCCTCTGTACACTCACTTTGGGAGTAGTAACAAGTAACAGCAGAAAAGAGCGGAAAGAGGATCTGTCAACAACCTCAAAAGCAGTTTTTCATGGCAAGTCTCATACCAAATTAATGAACCAAGCAGCTGCTGTAAATGCAAAAGTATGAAAGGATAAGTCTTTCATATACGCTTTCCTTCACATGCAGAAATCTGACTGATTGGCAAAACATTACAAAGAAAGGTTGCACACATGCTCGGTTATTGTGCTAAAGTGAGAGTTCCAATGTAGCTAAATTGAAATTAAACCCAGCTCTGCAAAAAAGCTTTCAGAGATGTTTACTGACACATACAAAATACTTCACAGTAATAGCCATAGTTTCCCAAGGTTTTTGCCCGCAGTACATGCATCAAGGACTTCGAGATAAAGAACTCATGAGATACCTTCAGGAAGACACCCCAGTTGTGATAAAAGAGGTAAATATCTACACCAGTGCATTCAATAAGTAATATTCACAAGTAGCAAACATTTTAACTACTCTGAAAGGTTCAGGTGCAGCAACAGGAAAGCCAATATGTCTCACCTTTAGCAGGTGTTTGCCGACCTTTTAGGTTTGCAAAGTTTGTTGCCTAAGCTGAACAGAATCAGCAAAAAGAAAAAAGGTTGGTACCAAAAAAAGGCCAAAATGGCTGACGTCATGATGTATGTGCATTAATCACAAAATAGCACTCATTCTGGTTTTTCTTTTTTTCTCTAAGCTCTACCGTTACAAAATGGTGGATACCCACTTTGGAGAAGGTAATTTACAAAAAAGTGGTACATGAAAACCATTTGTAAAGAAACAAGCAGCCCAATGGGTAGCAAATTATAGTAGTGGGCCCTCCTAAAAAGTAAAAATAGAAATAAAAACAAATGGGAGAGAAAGAGGCAGGCAAGCAAATGAACACAGAGCAAAACAGCAGGGATCAGTGAAGGCAGTATAGCTACAGATGAACTGGTGGAGAACAGATTCTTGAAAATTAAAAAGCAGCAACAAAAGAAAATCAGGGGAGGGGAGCAGCATGTAGAGCGTAGGGGATGGTGCAATGAAGGGAAGCTGCACACCAGGGAGAGAGCAAGAAAACACCTGCACCATCATGGAGAGCTGACAAAATGTTAGAAAAGAAGCTAAGCTCTAGGGGAGAGAGAAGAGGAAAGAAAGCTATTAAGCAAAATAGATTGACAAATAAAGACTACTAATCATAAGCAGCAACTGACCCAACGCCGCTCCAAATACTGTTAGGTCTTTTAACAATAAAAGGCCAAAATATGTTTGTAGGCATGGCTAAAAACAACCCCTGAATAGCACAAAGGATATCCTGTTCACAGCAGTAATAGCTAGAAGAGAAACAAAACGTCAAAAACAAGTTCTGGGATTCAATTAATATAACAATCCAATTGACAAAACCTCAGTTTCAGCATAAGCTGACCAGAATGCCATCTTGGCTGTAATCCCAAATGGTGAAGTCAGAAGGAAAACATGATGGTGACCAGTTTTTCCTAGAGTCCAAGTCAATGTAACTTAACAAAAGAACTATGTATGTCTATGCTTCCCTGACTGAAAAGGCTACACCAAATCACAAGTGAGTCCTTGGAGTAGACTGGGTTCAAAGAACTGTGGGAAAAATCAATTAATGACTGGTAAGATGCAATGGCAGTGAAGAAGGCAACAGACTGTTGGCAACTATAGGATATGTACTACCCATAATCCCAATCATACTAGCAACTAAAAGTTAGTACAGTTTCAGATGCTTCTGTAACAGTACAAGACATTCCTTCCCAACCAAGATAACACTGGACTACTAAAGACTGATCTACAGAAACAGATATGATTCTGTGAAAATATATGTCAGCCCTTACCAATCAGGTGACAGCTTGATAACTGTACTTAGTGATGAACAAATTCCATTACTACACAAGATGTACAGGCATCACCAATATATTTACAACTATCAGACAGTTTCAAACTTTATTCATCAGTCATACTTTACCTCAGGTGATGCAAATCCTAAATACTCCCAATCCCATGTTCCACCAGCAAAACTGTAAATGAATCAAACCAAAACAATCAGAAATATATAGCTGTAAGAAACCAAACAAAATACATAAAACCAGTTCCTTGTTTACATCTTTGTTAAATTATATCTGGCAAGAGCTTATCTCCATCTGTTTGAATTCAGGACAGAGCAAAGCGATGTCATCTTTTAAAAATAATGTGCACCAACTTTTTTTTTTTGGGGGGGGGAGCAGTGTGTGTCTTAAAGCAGCGTTATAGTCAGTTGAATATGTCAGTGATAACGTTATTAATCTTTTGAAGAAAAAACAGAGTTAGCAGAGCTAACATCAATATATATAAGTAAATGTCCATGTTTTTAAAAATTCTATTTCCTAATTATGAAAGTCCCTGTAACCTTTGGCTTTTTCAGTGAATTTTGAATAGTTTTTTAGCGTAAAGTGATTTTAATTACTTTAAGTTAATACAACCTCCACCGCGCACAGCCTTTGGCTGTGCATGGCAAGGACTGGCCAAAGGGCCCCTCAGCCAAACCCCTATAAGCAACAAACCCTGCGGTACAAACAGCTTTTGGTCGTGCCCAGCAGGGGCTGGCCAGAGGGCCTGTGGCCTACCCCCTATATGCACTCAACTCCGCACCACGCACAGCCTTTGGACGTGCATGCTGGGGGCTTAGACCATTACAACTTGACCAGAGGTGACTCTTTGCCATGCAGTGTCCAGGCATAAGTATGACATTCAGCCCTAAATTTTGATTGAAAAAAGATGTAAAAGGTCTATCACTAGAAATGTATAACATTTAAAACACGAGTATATAAACAGACACACTGCCATGAGGTACCAGGATTTGTACCTTAAACCTACTGAGTGGTAGTCCAAGAATTTTACCAGTAGGCCAGAAGTAACTCTGTTCTGCTGTGCATCAAAATGTAACTATAACATTCAAACCACACATTCTGCGAGTATGACCCTTTGTAGTCATAGTATGAAGAGACCACTGTAAAAACAATCTCTCTCTCTGTCTCTCTCTCTCTCCTTCATCCCGTTATGAGGGAGAGAGAGAGAAAAATTGAGAGACAGAGGAAAAAAGAGAGAGAGAGAAAGATCGATAGGGAGAAGGAGAGAGATATGAAGAGATAGAGCAAGATTTTTTAGGCTTTGATGAATGATATACAGGCATTGAGATTTTTTAGGACAAATTGGAAAAAAAGTAGTAAATTAAAAAGAGTGAGATCATCGTTCAGTATGTACTTTAAATATTTGAAGTTGAAAAGAAATTAAAGCAAGGAAATGACCACTGACACACTCAGACTGTAACCCTCAATCTTTAGTGTGAGGGTCAGAGACCTTAACCACTAGGCCACAGGTGAAAAATAATTTGATGGGAACGAGACATAAATGTTCCTTCACTATGAATGTTTAACATTCAAAACACTAATAAACAGTCACACACTACCCTGAGATATCAGGATTTGAACCTTCAGCCTACTGAGTGACAGTCAAAGAGCTCTACCAATTGGCCAGAAGTGACTCTGTTCTGCTATGCATCAAAACGTAACTATAACTTTGGTACCCAGCATCTTGCTAGTGTGACGCTTTGAAGTCATTGTATGGAGAGACCATTGCAATACCAATGTCTCTCTCTTCCATCCCACTATGGAGCGAGAGTGATTTGCTGAGGAACATGGGGAGAGCCTGAAGGCCACCGCGGTCCCAGCCCACTCCCCGCATCCTACGGTAGCCGGCATTACTCCGGCATTCAGAGCTACAAGAAATGCAGCTCCCCAGTTTCCAGCATCCCTCTTGTTGGGAGCGGAGTTATGTTTTCTCTCGCTCAAGCAATAGCTAACCGCTATCTCCCGAGAGTGGTAACCCAGGGCAATGAATGGCTCCAGGGGGAGGCCCGCACAGCTCCCCTGCATTGTTGTGCATGGGTCAGACCCGGGGGGGTGGTAGTCCCCGGGCTGTATATGGCCCAGGAATGAGGCTGATGCCCCCCCTCTTTAAATTATGCCTTGCCCTGGGGAGGTGGTGCCCAGGGGGGCTGTGCGGCCTCTCACATTAAAATTTAGTCAGCCCCAGGGAGGTGGTGGTCCCCAGTATCAGGGGGGTCCGCACAGCCCCTGCATTAAAAATGTATTAGCCCAGGGGAGGTGGTGGTCTCTGGGGCATACTTAAGCCCCAGGAGGGAGGTCCGCATGCGCCCCCCCTTTACTTAATTCAAGTCCCAAGGAGGTGGTGGTCCCCAGGGCTCATCAGAGCCTCAGAAGGGGGGCCCTGTGCGCCCCCTCCTTTATTTCTTTAATATATCAGCATTCCCCTGGAACCTGGCCCACCTGGGGGCTTTGTAGAAAACAAGCAAGTAAGGCACATTCTTGTAGTTGTTTTTTTTTTGTAAAGTTTTTTTTCTGGTTAATTTGCAGCAACATTAAAAAAAAAAAGCTTTTCTGCCTATGTAGGGTCCCAGTAGGACCCCAGGTCCAAGGCTAGAGGGTCTGGATATTTATACCCGGTCCCCTTTTTTTCATTTGTTTATCTTTTTCTTCAGGACTTGACTGAGCCGGAGTCCCAAAATTGCAAGCAACACTTCCTGTTTGACGTGTTGGAAGCCAATCAGACCTCTGCGTGGGATTGGGAGAATGTGTGAATTATTCACCCACCTAGATATACAAATTTGGATTTCCTTTAATTTACCAAAAACTACTGAAGGGATTTACATCAAATAACAAAAAAGCGTGCTTTCTGGACCAAGAGTTACCTTTCTGCAAAATTTGGTGAAATTCTGCCTAAGTGGTTCGGGGCTCTAGTTGTTTTAAAAATCCCACTGGGCATAGAAAATGCACCTTTTTGGGCCCCTTTTTCTCAGCCCCAGCTTGATGGATTGCCCCAAAACTATCCATGCACAACTAGAATCGGTGGTGCAGTTTTTCTGGAAAATTTTGTGAAGATTCGTCAAACAGCACCAAAGATATAGGCAAGTAAAAAAAAAATGCTTTTCCTACAGAAGCTAGGTCCTGACTACCTACTGGCGACCACCTGTAGGTTATATATATATATATGGAAAATGTCACTTACCCATTGTGCATCTGTTCGTGGCATGTAGTGCTGCAGATTCACATGCTATGCATTATTCCGCCATCTAGTGTTAGGCTCAGAGTGTTACAAGTTGTTTTTCTTTGAAGAAGTCTTTTCGGAGTCACAGGGGTCGAATGACTCCTCCTCTCGGTCATACTGCGCATGGGCATCGACTCCATTGTTAGATTGTTTTCCCGCAAAAGGGTGTAGGAAGGAGTGATAGAGTGTAAGAATATAAATGTTGTATAAAATTAGTAAGTAAGAATATATGTCCATGCAAATGTAAATGTATCTACATATGTCCAAATAATAAAACTGCAACGACTACAGGCTTCCGGGGAGGAGGGAGGGTGCCTGTGAATCTGCAGCACTACATGCCACGAACAGATGTAAACTGGGTAAGTGACATTTTCCGTTCAATGGCATGTGTAGCTACAGATACACATGCTATGCATAGACTACAAAGCAGTTACTCTCCCTACAAACTGCGGTGGCTAGCCTGTAGGAGTAGCAGATGTTTGAAATAATGTTCTTAAGAACAGGCAATGTGGCAGCTTTACATATATCTGCCATTGGTATGCTTCCTAAGAATGCCATGGATGCACCTTTCTTTCTAGTGGAATGTGCTCTAGGTGTGATCAAAAGTTGTCTTTTTGCCTTAATGTAACATGTTTGTATACATTTAACTATCCATCTTTCTAATCCTTGTTTGGAGATAGGATTGCCTTTTTGTGGTTGTTGAAAGGCCACGAAAAGTTGGTTTGTTTTTCTGAATTCTTTAGTTCTATCTACATAGTACATTAGAGCTCTTTAAAGGTCAAGAGTATGAAGGGCTCTTTCTGCAAAGGAGTCTGGCTGTGGAAAGAAGACTGGCAATTCCACTGTTTGGTTTATGTGAAAAGGTGATACCACTATTGGCAGAAATTTGGGATTTGTTCTAAGTACCACTTTATGTTTGGGCAATTGGAAAAAAGGTTCTTCAAGAGTGAATGCTTGTATTTCACTAACTCTTTGCAATGAAGTAATAGCTACTAGGAAGGCGACATTCCATGTAAAAAATTGAATCTCACAAGAATGCATGGGTTCAAAAGGTGGGCCCATAAGTCTGGTGAGTACGATATTTAGATTCCAAGTAGGAACAGGTGGCGTTCTAGGTGGAATAATATGTTTTATTTCTTCCATGAAGGCTTTTATAACTGGAATTCTGAATAGAGAGGTGTGTTGAATAGTCTGCAAGTATGCTGATATTGCAGTAAGATGGACTTTAAGGGATGAGAAAGCTAGATTTGATTTCTGCAAATGAAGTAGATAGCATAAAATATCTTATATTGATGCTGTAAGTGGATCAGTATTTTTAGATTGACAGTAGTAAACAAATCTTTCCCATTTGTTAGCATAACATTGTCTATGGTAGGTTTACGTGTCTGCTTGAGTAATTCCATGCATTCTAATGGAAGATTTAGGTATCCAAATTCTATAACTTCAGGAGCAAAATCGCTAAGTTGAGAGCACTGGGGTTTGGATGCCTGATTTGACCTTTGTTTTATGTAAACAAATCTGGCCTATTTGGCTGTTTGGAGTGAGGAGCTACCGACAGGTCTAGAAGTGTGGTTTACCAATGTTGGGGCTATGAGTATCATGGTGAGGGATTTCTGATGCAGTTTGTTGACCAGAAAGGGAAGTAATGGGAGAGGGGGAAAAGCGTAAGCAAATATCCCTGGCCAGTTGATCCATAGAGCATTGACTTTGGATAGAGGATGTGGGTGTCTGGATGCAAAGTTTTGGCATTTTGGGTTTTTGCTTGTTGAAAATAAGTCGATTTCTGGTGATCCCTACTTTTGAAAGTACTTTTTAAGTACCTGAAAGTGAATCTCCAATTCGTGTGTCTGTTGGTGGGCCATGCTTAGGAGATCCGCCAGCTGATTGTGTATTCCTGGAATGTATTCTGCTAATATACGAATCTCCACATTGTCTGGGCTAAAAGAGACAGTTGAGACAAATGTGTCCCGCCTTGTTTTTTGAGGTAATACATGGTCGTCATATTGTCTGTTTTTATCAGAGCAATCTTGAATTTGAGAAGGGGTTGAAACGCTCTTAGGGCAAGGAACACAGCTAATAATTCTAAATGGTTTATGTGAAAAGTTCTCTGTTTCGCATCCCATTCCCCTTGAATGGTAAGGTTGTTGAGATGAGCTCCCCCACCTCTCATTGATGCATCTGTTGTTGTTGTGGTCTGAGGCACAGGGTCTTGAAATGACCGCCCATTCATTAGATTGCTGAGATTCCACCATTTAAGGGACTTGTGCGTTTGGCGGTCCAACAACACTAGATCTTGCAATTGACCCTGTGCTTGAGACCATTGTTTTGAGAGGCACTGTTGTAGTGTCCTCATGTTGAGTCTTGCATGTGGTACTATTGCTATGCATGATGCCATCATTCCTAGGATTCTCATGATAAATCTTACAGTGTATTGTTGATTTGGCTGTTTCTGCGGTATGAGATTTTGGAAAGCTTGTATCCTTTGTGTATTTTGATATACTAGGGCTCTTTGCGTATTTAAAATAGCACCTAGGTAAGGTTCTACCTGTGCTGGCTGAAGATGAGATTTTTGGTAGTTAATAGTGAACTGTAATGTATGTAGGGTCTCTATTACGTATTGAGTGTGTTGTTGGCATTGTATAAAATTGCTTGATTTTATTACCCAATCGTCTAGATATGGAAAGACATGTATGTGTTGTCTTCTGAGGTAGGCTGCTACTACCTCTAGACATTTTGTGAATACCCTTGGAGCTGCTGTTATGCCGAATGGTAGAACTTTGAACTGATAATGTTTTCCTGCTATGACAAACCTGAGGTATTTTCTGTGAACTAGATGGATGGGTATATGGGAATACGCATCTCTGAGGTCTAATGCATGTAATCTTGTTTTTGTAGTAGTGGAATGACGTCATGCAGAGTTACCATGTGAAAGTGTTCTGACAGGATATATTATAGATTTATAGATCTGAGGGCTAGGATGGGCCTGAGAGTGCCATCCTTTTTGGGAATAAGCAAGTATAGAGAGTATACTCCTGTTCCTTGTTGAGAATTTGGGACTAATTCTATTGCTTGTTTTAGTAGTAGCGATTGCACTTCTTGTCGTAGTAGAACATTGTGCTCTAGGGATAGCCTTTGGTAACATGGATGAATGTTTGGAGGGGTAGAAATATCAATTCTAGGCAATAGCCATTGCAGATAATTGACAACACCCAATGGTCTGTGGTGATGTTTTGCCATTGAGAGTGGAATTGCTGCAGTCTTCCCCCCCACAGGAGAGCTGTGGGGTTGAGGGATGGTAAATAAGTCACGGTTCAGATGGTGTAGTGGCTTGTTTTGAGGTTTGGAACTTGCCTCTGTTTCTAAAGTATTGACCCCTGTAAGACCCTCTAAATGCCCCTCTCTGGTATTGCTGCTGCTGTTGTACTTGCTTTGCCTGGGAGGTAGAAGCCTCAGTGGATTGGAGCTTGAATCCTCCTCTATACTGTTGTCTGCGAAAGGAGCCTCTATATGGTGTTGTGTATAATGCTCCCATTGCTTTGGCAGTGTCTGAGTCTTTCCTCAGTTTTTCTATGGCCGTATCAACTTCAGGGCCAAACAAATGCTTTTTTATCAAAATGCATGTTGAGTACTGCCTGCTGGATTTCTAGTTTAAAACCAGAAGAACTTAGCCATGCATGTCTTCTTATAGTAATGGCCGTATTGACACTTCTGGCTGCTGTATCTGCAGCATCAAGGGCAAACCGTATCTGATTATTGCTTATAGCCTGACCCTCCTCTACAATTTGCTGTGCCCTTTTCTGATGTTCCTTTGGGAGGTGCTGTAGGAGTTCTTGCATCTCGTCCCAGTGGGCTCTATCATATCTCCCTAGCAGTGCTTGCGAGTTTGCAATTCTCCATTGATTGGCCGCCTGTATCCTCATCAGAAGGTCTATAGGATTGTTCAAGTAGTGATTTCGAACTCTGTTTGAGATGGCTCGAAAATCGTTGCTCTTCTGAATAAGAAGATTTTTTCGGTTCCGTAGATGGAAGCTTTTTTGGTCCCGAAAATGGAGTCGGTTGTTTCAGCTCCAAAGCAGGGCGTCGAGGCTTCGACTCCGAGGAGTGAGGACACTTACTCGAGTCTGAGGCAGAACTCTTTACAGATTTACTCGACTCCAATGTCGATCGAGGAGTGGATTTTTTCAGAAACGGACCCGAAGGTCGGTCGACGATAGTCTTTTTTTGGGTCAAACTGTCACGTGGGCTCTCATTATCCTAAATGAGACTACTGGATTTCTAGGCAGCAGGATCGATAACGGTGTGGGGGACTGAGTCTGACCCACGTGTAAAGAACTCTGTCACCCTAAATCCGGTTTTTGCTCCGGCTAACTAGCAGTGCCTCATTTCTCCCATAAGGAAGTAATGATTTGGCAGCCGAGCGCATGACATCTTTGGAACTTCTCAGGGAAGTCGTGGTCACTCAGATCCAAACCAACTCTCTTATTTCCAATATGATCTCATATACAAATGACAAAGACAGTATAAGTTTTATTTAATATTTTAATAAAACGACTGTATTTTAGATATTAAGGCGTGAGCCGCAATATCCAGAACGATACAACACAGTAGGATTGAAATAGTCACCAGGAGAGTAAAACATAAGAACAAAGCTATCATATTGTCTAACAGTTTCTACTCTCCCTCTGCTTGTTCTATTTAGAGCACAGCATGTTAAGCTTATAGCTTGCCTGTCAGCATCACTATGGAGACATCAGCCCTCATACCTGAGCAAAGACCTGTGATCTTGGTTCAGCATCTGCAACGAGACAGTCAGCGTCTAGTTGTGGTTCCCTGGTCGGAATCTCCCTCTTGCGTGTATTGGGACAAGGAAGTGATTTTATAACTAACATGTCATCGTGATCACAAAATGTCCCTACGCAGGAATGCCAAGTCTAAACTCCTACCACGTCTATCGGCAATGTACCAGACTGTATCCTTGACTGAAGCACAGAGTAAATATGTTATGGAGAACTCCAGTGCTGAAGTAGGCAAAACAGTGTGATATGAATAAAAAAACAACACCGTAGAACTGGCTATTTGAAAAATAACAGTACGAAGCCTAATAAAAAGCATGTAGAGCAAAGTGAACAGAGGCTCTAAGCTGTCAGCAAATGAATAAAATATATTCAGGGCAAAGTGCACAAAGGCCTAAAGCCTGAAGCTAAAGCGCAATAAATACATAAAAACTGACCACACTACACCCTCCCCTTGTCGGTAGCAAGTGGTTCCAATAATATAAAAGGATGCCCCAAATATAAACAATATATAAAATCAATTATTTCGACAAGGTGAGAAGACAACAAAGTTATAAATTTAGGAAACATGTGATCATAAAACTAAATTCAATATTGTGTCAATTTCGTAAAAGAGAAAAAAAGAAAAAAAAATCAAATTGTCAGACAGAAGCAACAGAACGCAGGAGTTCCTCCACTTCGATATATGTCAATATCGGAAGATCCACGCCACAAAGTACCATGGAGCAGGTGTGATCCAAAGCCCCAAAACCATTCAGGGCGGCACCCCGTGCAGGGCCTATGAAAGAGACAATACCATCTTCCTCCAGGAAGGGAATCTCATAAACCGCCTCACGAAGCAAGCGCATCCGCAGTGCACAAGTCTGGGAATGAGCCCTAATCGGGAACATCAACAGATCAGTATCGACCATTGGAGGGCGTTGCAGTGAGAGACAGAGAGCCAGTGCATGTTCAAACGAGCACCAAAGGCATCGAAACACGGGTTGCACACAATCCAAAACCGGTCTGAATGACAGAGACCAGTCACACTCCAACTGTCCCAGGAGTGTTGCTCCAAAATGCCGCATCATGCGTTCACGACACAGCTGCGCTGACGGAAGCAGCAATACAGGATCTCGTCGTGACGGGACAGCCATTGCGAAAAAATAGCAACAACAGCAATTTGATCAAAAGATTCCATATTAATCGTCGTCGGTGGAACAATCGCAAGATCATCATCCACCCTCCCCAAGCTCGGAGAGGAAATAGTGTCGGTGAAAATCACCTGCAGCGGGACTTCTTCCCCAGTAGTGAGAGGGATTCCGGAACTACTGGGTGTCCCTCTTGGTCTGCTGTGCAGAATCGGCCACATGTTGTAACTTGACATTATCAATGGAAACAAAGCGATTTCCTTTGGCCCCTCGCAGCAGCGGTAAAATCACAGTTCTCGTGCCGCTTACCCCCAATACAGGGACAGGTGCTCGATAAGAAGGACCAAATTCTTTTTTAACTGCAACCTTTTCACGCACTAGATCCCCAATCCTGGGTATCCAACCAGTAGGCGTTACTGGCTCATCCCTTTTTTTTTGTTGTTGTTATTTTTATTAAGCATTTTACATTATAGTAAATACAACAAACAAACTTGCCAGTTATCATCGTTAGTGAGTATATATAATATGCAATTAGGTGTCCTATAAAAAGAAACATATTACCATAGTCAACATGTCATATCCATTGAGATTGTAAGCACCTAAACTGGGCACAGGGGCTCAAAAGGGTCATAACATTCTACTTTAGTGCCCAGAGAGGGCGGCCGCAAAATAAAACAGGGGTATCGGTTAGGGTCATGCTAGTGTTAAAGTCATTTCCTCCATTATGTGATAAGCGAGGAGTGTAATGTGGCCCCATCGACACCCCCCTCCGAGGGAACATTCGCTCATGGTATCTCCTTCTTATTCCCGACTCTGTTGTTCCCGGGCCCAGCTCACAAACGGATCCCAGATGTCGCGGGGTCTAGATGCAGCTGCCATTAACTCCCAGAATGTGGTTAGCTGTGTATGCCCGTAAGTTACATCCGCCAGCCAATCCCTCACCGCGGGCACCCTCGGCCTACCCCAATGGATCGCCACCCGTCTCTTAGCAAACAGCAAAAGTAATGCATGCAGCCTGCGCCTTTCTGGCGGAGTGTCTCTGACATATCCTAGTAGCCCAAGCAGAGGGGAAGGGACATCCGAGCGGCCCACTATCTGGTTTACCAATACAAAAACCTGAGACCAATAATCCTTCAACTTCGGGCAGGACCACGCTATATGCAAAAAAGAGGCCAAGGCCGACCCACATCGCCAGCATTCGTCCGTCTCTCTAAGCCTCATTCTTTTCAGGCTGATGGGGGTTCTGTAGAACCTATGTAGGTATTTAAAATGTATTAAACGCAGCTTGTAATTTGGCGAAAGCTCAGCGAGCTGCCCACAGCAGAACTCCCACTGCTCCCCAGAAATCCCAGGCTGCAGCTCCTCGTTCCAATGCAGCATAGATTTAGGCGCTACCTCTGGTGTCATGTTTTGCATATGGTGATAAATCCGAGTAACTAGTTTACGGGGAGATGGGGAACCCACCACCGCCTCCAAAGCTGTAAAGATCGGCGGCGAGTCGGGAACCCCTCGCACAGTGTCCGGCACGCCGTATGTAGTCTATGGTACAGGAATAATTCGGAAAAGGGCACCTCACCTCCCTCCTCCGGCGCAGGGGGGGGGCATAAACTTGCCATTGGGAAAAAGGTTAGCAAAGGTGCGGAGATTCATCTTGTCAATCAGGTGGCCCGCTGTTCCATCAGCCACGCAAGGCAGCATCGGGTTATGCAGCAGAGGCAGCGATGGAGCATACAACAGCGGGACTCCGGCCCTCCTACGCAACTCCTCCCATACCCACTGCAGCATCCTAGCCGTATCTACATCTCCTCTAGGGTGCCTTGCTTTAGCGCATATCGCAACTCCAAGTGGAATGGGCGCCACCATATCACGCTCCACCGCCACGTGAGGCTGGAAAGGGACAGGGTGGGTCCAAAAATGTAGGAACTGAGCCTGAGCACAGAGAGCATACAGTTTTATATCTGGGGCCCCCAAACCTCCCTGCCGCAGTGGCAGCGCCAACGTGTCCCACGCTACCCTGGCCTGTCCACCCGCCCACACCAGCTCAACCAGGCATGACCTCAGAGTGGCAAAGAAGTGTGCTGTAAGCGGTATAGGTATATTTACGAATAGATAAAGGAATTTGGGTAACACTATCATCTTTGTCAACGCGATCCGCCCAGTTAGTGATAGGGGCAGGGAGGCCCATGATTTCACTTTCTCGCTCAGCCACACCATAGCCCTGCCAAAGTTGAGGCCCCAAATCTCCTGAAGGTCCCGGCATATCCAAATCCCCAGATATGTGACTTTTTCCGCCTCCCAGCGCAGGGGGTATTCAGTGCGCACCTCCGCAGTGCCGTCCGTGAGGGGAAAGATTACCGATTTAGACCAGTTGATGGAGATGCCCGTGAACCCCTCAAAGCGAACAAATTCCCCCAGGATGGGATCCAAGTTGTCCGCAGGATTTGTAAGACAGAGGGTCACATCGTCCCCGTATAGTGATATTAGAAGGTTTCTAGAGCTGAACCCTATACCTCTTGCAGTATGATGTTGCCTAATCCTCGCCGCCAGCGGCTCCATAGCTATGGCAGATAGCAGCGGGGAGAGAGGACATCCCTGCCTAGTACCGCGCAAGTCAGGGAACGGTGCAGATACCAGACCATTCACCCGCACTCTGGCTGTAGGCAAAGTGTAAAGCAGACAAATTTTTCTAAGCAGTAGCGCACTGAAACCCATCCTTTTTAGTATATGGAATAAATATGGCCATTCAATAGTGTCAAAGGCCTTAGTTGCATCTAAAAAAAACCGCAGCAGCTTTAACTTCGGGGTGCAGGTAATGTAATGTAGCGAAGATTGTTCGCAGGTTGTGGGAGGTCGCCCTTCCTGGTATAAAACCGGATTGGTCTGGGAGTGCGACCATTGACAGCATTGGCTGCACTCGATTCGCAAGTAGTTTGGCCAAGATTTTCACATCTACATTAATCAGGGATAAGGGCCTATATGAGTTTAGATCGTCAGCAGGTTTATCCGGCTTCAACAGCGTGATAATCATTGCTTCGCGCATGGTGGCAGGTAACACCCCTCTCTCCAGGGCCTCCTCGTACACAGCCAGCAACCGGGGAGACAGCTCATCTACGTACGCCTTATAAAAGGCTGTTGTAAGCCCATCAGGTCCCGGCGCCTTATCAGGCGGCAGGCTCCTGATAACTTGTGCCATATCGCTGGCGTCTATTGGAAGGTCCATATATTCTCTGTGGTTATTATTGAGCCATACCAATGCAATGGAATCTAGATAGGATATAAGGCCTTCCGGACATTCATCTTGAGTGTTAGTGTATAACTGAGAATAGAACTTGGAGAATGCTCCTACAATGTTCTCCTTGTCATGAAGCAGTTCGCCATCAGCCGTGCGCAGCTCATGAATATATGTCGCGTGACGCGGCGGTCTAACCATATTTGCTAGTACCCTCCCCGGTCTCCCTCCTTCGCCGTAGCGCCTCGCCTCAGCATATTTCCCCAGAAACTTGACCTCCCTCAATGCTTCCTCTTCATATTCCAGTAATTTAGCTTTCAACAGCCCCGCCGCCTCTGACTCCCCATCCTCCAAGAAAGTGCGTTCGAGTTGTTTTATATCGGCTTCAAGTTCTACCAGAGTGCTCCGTATTGCCTTCAATACCCCCGCCTGCCGGGCTATACATTGGCCTCTAATAACGACCTTGAAGGCCTCCCACAGAGTCGCCTCCGTGTCCACCGACCCCACATTACGCTCAAAGTAGTCCGCAATGTCGGTCCGTATCTCCTCCCTGAATGCGACATCAAGTAGTGCCTGGGGTGGGAGTCGCCAAGAGAATGCCGGGGAAGGACCCCCAGGGTGCAGCAACCTCAACATACAGGGCGCATGGTCAGACAGTGTACGAGGCATGTGCTCTACCTGCGACGTCCACAGTGCAACATCTCGTGACACAAGCCAGAAGTCAAGACGGGACCACGCGCCTCTATAGGACGATATACAGGTGCCCTCCCTCAGGTCCCCATGTCTACCTCGCCATACATCAACCAGCGCGCCATCCAGCATTATCTCTCGTAGGGCGGAACCCGCCAACGGATTCAATGTGCGAGCTGCCCCCTTTCTATCTACATTGTCATCAAGTACAGCATTGAAATCACCTCCCCATACAATTGTATCGCATCCAGTGGTTTTCACCTGCCCCCAGAGCTTATGAAAGAACCCTGGAGTATCTGCGTTAGGCCCATACACAGCCACAAATACAACCGAAACACCGCACACAATACCCTGAACCCAAACATATCTCCCCTCTGGGTCACATTGAACTGCACCCTCACGCCAGTCCAGCCCACGTCTTATGAGTATCGCCACCCCTCGGGCATAGTTGGAGTAAATAGCTGAATAAACATGACCACATCTAGTGTGACGCAGTCTTTGGGCAGGGGCGGTGTTCATGTGCGTTTCCTGCAATAGGCAGACATCCACCTTATGCCGCACCAAATATGCATGTACCAACCTAGCCTTCCTGTGGTCGTTGAGCCCCCTAACATTCCAGGTGAGACAGTTCAGGGTTTTATCTGTTCTTGGCATTTCTCATAAACATCTTGTAACATTTAGTAAGACATGTTGACAATAACCAGGCTGTACGTTCAGGACACTGCACAGGTAGCATATAATAGATATTGGCAATAAACAACAAGCTAACAGCCCCAGCCAGCCTCCCCCCACCCACTCCAACCCCCCAACCGGGTCGTAGATTAACCTTCCCATTCCTATCCCCAAAGAGACATTTTAATAAGCAAGGGAACATTCCCGAGAGGGTGTGGCAATGCCGGCTTCTCCCCCGTATAAAACGGGGTGGCCGGAAGATCTGCAGGGGATCCTCCCCGCACAAAACCTAGTAATCAAATCTATCTAGTATAGCAGATGACAAGATTGAACAACGAGCAACACAAGTGCGTCTCCATCTCTAGCGAGTAGAAGTCACTTTTAACTAGGAGCAGTTCCCCACAGGGGATATTAAGTAGGGTCGACGTTTACTCATTGTCGCAGAGCCTGCTGTCCTCCGACCTCACAGTGTCCCTGGAGCGTTGTGCGGATTTGCGCCCCACATGTTTAGCGAATTTCAACGCCTCTTTTGCATCAGTGAATATGTGGGCAGACCCCTCGAAGGACACTTTCAATTTAGCCGGGTAGAGGAGAGAGTACGGGATCTGCGCCTGCAGAAGAAACCGCTTCGCGGGCAGAAATTCTCGGCGGGCAGCCTGTACCGCTGGGGTGAAGTCAGGGTAGAAGGAGATGTTTATTTCCTTTGTGTGTGATGGATCCTCTCTCTCTTGCCATCTTAAGGATCAAATCCCTGTCTTGGTAGTTCAGGATTCTCGCAATTATGGGTCGGAGCGGCGCACCCACGGGGGGCTTCTGATCCAATGACCTATGCGCCCTCTCCACCGCAAACACCGCCGAGAGGCTGGGGTCAAACAGTTCGCGTAGGAGTTCAGTGGTATATGTCTCCATTTTATTTATGGCAGTGGTCTCCGGAATTCCTGTGATGCGTAGATTATTGCGCCGGGACCGTGCCTCCAAGTCCTCATTCTTTGCATGGATTATTCCTAATAATTTATCCATGTGCAGGAGCTGGTCCCTTGTTTCTACTTGAAACTCATGACATTCTGACTGGCGGGTCTCAAGCGTGTCCAACCTCGTCTCGTGTGTGGCCACCTGGGTTTTAACAGAGTCTAACTGACTGGCGAGATTATCTAGTTTAGTATCTATATTACGGAGGCTGGAGCGCATCGCAAGCATCAACGTGCGCAAATCTTCGCCCTGGTCGTCTGCGGCTAGGTCGCGCTCCTCTGTCGCCTGGGGCCTCTGAACCAACTCTCCCTGGCGCGTGGAGCGCTTATGATCAAAGTTCAGCTTCGGCTGTTTAGCGTCGTGCTTTCCCATGGCAGCGAGGGATCCACCCAATACTGCCACTAGTTTTTAGCTGAGTCTCACAGCCACCTCCGTTCCCTCGCATCCACAGTCAGGCACTCCTGCTTCCTTCTCCGCGCCCACGCTGATCGATTTTGTTTTAACAAGTCACTGTGTCGCCGCTTGTACCTCCGCTGTGTTCCTTTAAATTGACTCTCCGCAACTAACCCAAACTGTTGCCAGGGTGCAAGCCAATGTCCATTATGCCGTTCACTAGCGCAGGTCAACGGAGTGGGGGCCCCACGTTCGCACCACCGCACACCCGAGGCAATCGGACAGGTTCTCGCAGCCCCTGTCTCTTCTGACAACTGTCCACTTCTGCCCAGTTGTGTCTGCTCACATGCCCCCAGGCGCCTCACCTCTGCATCTTCGGAGCGCTCTATTCATGGCTCAGGGTAGCTCAAACACTTCCACCTTTTCAAACGCTCCCAACTCCTCCACAGGACGCACTCGGCATTTACGGGATCCCGTGCCAGTCCCCGCGCCACCTCATCCTGTTTTCGGCACTTTGGGCCTCAAAATGGCGGTCGCCACCCCTAGTGTCCGCCTCACCGATCCCCTCCGCAGGCCCAGCGTCTCCGCTCGTCGGGGCGCAATCCAAATTTCACCCCTCTTGCCGCCGCCTGGGGTCCTTAATCTTGTAGGCATCGTCTGCACTCTCTAGCTGCGTCCCGCGCCTAGAGCCATCGCCAGCAGCGCGGCTCCGCGAGCCTACCTCCCAGGCAGCCCGGGGCCGCTTCAGCTCCACAGCTCCGGCGAGATCCCCGGGCAGCCCAACAATGCCGGGACCTTCAGCGCCCCGGCTTCGCCACCGCTCTGGTCCCGCCGCTGGCACATGCTCCCAGCCCAAGCCCAGGCTCCTCCACCAGAAGCTCCGTCAGACGACGCCGCCGGCTCCGCTTTCAGGCCGCACTATCCCCCAAGTCCACGCAGACAATAAAATAAAGCAATTCACATGTCGCCATCTGCAGCGCATCATCCTCCACACATTAATACAGGTTTTGGCAGTTTGGGCTTGCCCCGATGTTAAGGATCATTAAAGGATTTCAATCCGGCCGGCGGAGCACACTCAAAGAGCGGCCCTCTCGCTGCTCAGCAGCCCACGCCCCCAGTTACTGGCTCATCCTTAATTCCTGAGGAGGCAGCACTGGCAGAAGAGTTATCTTCACGGAATTGTTGTAAATCCTGCAAGACAGTGACACGATCATTTATGTCAAAGGGCGTATCTGCCGCCTCCACACCAGGACCATCTAGATCAGGAACATACATTTGTGTTCCAAACAGGCACTCATATGAAGTACGATCCCCCAGTGACCTTCTAGGCAAGTTATTAAGTGCTCTCTGTACTCCATATAGGTGGGCTAGCCAACCACGACCCGTACCTATAACTCTGGCCGTTAATGATGGCTTTAAATCACGATTTAAACGCTCCACGACAGAATTTCCCTCGGGATGAAATGGAGACGAGAATTGGAGTTGGACCCCCAACGAAGCCATGGTGTCCCTGAATGCTTTAGAGGCAAAAGCAGGGACCTGGTCCGAATGAAAAGCCGCAACTGCAAATGTATCGACAAAGATGCGCAAATCTTTAATAACAGTTCGAGCGTCAGCCGAGCGTTGTGGCCATACCCACACAAATCTGGAGCACGAATCTACAGCAACCAATATATATTTGTATGCACTATCTGGTGTCAGCGGACCACAATGATCCAAGTACATACACTGTAAAGGCTTATTTGAAATCAGAAGGGGCGTCTGCTGCGGGCGTCTAGCCGACGACGCTTTAATTTGTTGACAAACGTCACAACAAAGCACATATTGCTTTGTCTCTTTATAGAGACCAGGCCACCAGTAACGAGCCTGTAAAAGCGAAATCGTGGCAGCCACACCAGCATGTGCAGAAGCCACCCCCTCATGTGCTGCAGAAATTAATCGAGGTCTCTCAATTTTATTGGGAATTTCACGTACACCAATGCCTGGAATTGTAACAGTAGCATTCAGCGCACTATTCAAGCAGTAACTATATTTAGAAGGAAATCCTTTAGGAAAGGGCGTGCCATCAGCCGTAGCCTTCAAGGCAGCCGAAATTTCTGTGTCTGGTTTGGAACTCGAACGAGTCACTGCGGCCACAGTGGCGACAGCCACTGCTGATTTCGCGGCTTCATCAGCCAAAGTATTCCCAGCAACGTGTATTCCAACGCGCTGGTGTCCAAGTGTATGCACAACATGGACGTTAGGAAGCGTTTCCTTCAGATCTGCAACCTTACCCCACAACATTTTATGTTTAATGGTGTTGCCTTTAGAATCTCTGAACCCATTCATCTTCCAATAGTGTAGATATTCGTTGAAAGACTGTACACAGTAGTAGGGGTCACAGACCAGCAAGGTTAAAATCGCCGGATCCGCGTGCTCCAACGCTAAGAATAGAGCTTTGAGCTCAGCCAGCTGTGCCGTGCAATCTCCCAAGGTTTTAGTATAAGTATGTCGGGGGCAGAACACTTCCCCCTCCATAGTGCTGCTCACCACCGCACATGCAGCAGAATACTGTTGTTTAGTCCCAACCGCTGGTTGCGCAGAGCCATCGGTATACATGACCACCTGATATTGGTCAATAGGCAACGTACCAGCAGGAACAGGGTATTCTATCTCATATTGAAGAAATTCTTGAGTCTGCAGTTTAGGGTCAAATACGTAATCCAGGACCACACACCAACACTAAGGTTGTTTGTCCTCTTCCCTTTCTTTTCCCCTCTCCCCCTACTGCCTCATATCGGTGCTCTTTCTTCCCCAGTATGGCGGAAGGACTCTCCTTCAGTGATGAGGATCTGACAGCCATTCTGTCGGCCCCCTCACTTCTTGGTGATACCACCCTCTCCAAGAGTTTGTCCCAGTTGGGCGACTGGGATACACTAGTAGAACTAAAACGATCTCATGTCAAAACTATTCTCCACGGGGCCGTTCTGACTGAATACCTCCGGAGCAATACAGCACCAAATGGACTGTTGGTCACCAATGCCCCACGTATATTCCTTGAAGATCTAGAATTTAGAAAGGATTGGGCTTTGATAGCATGGAAGTGTACTAGAGATTGGCTCATCCTGATCATAAAAACAGCGACAAGGTTATCCGAGGCACTCCTAATTCAGATAAAAACGAGTGAGAATAACCTTAAATCAGGGATGAGCATTCTCTCCTTTAAAAAGAAACTAGAGGAGGTTAACAAAAATATGAACGAGCATAAGGAATATCTCACTCAGCGAAAGATTTCTAAATTCCAAAAAGATCTCGATCGGTTCTCCCACGAGAAGATATACCCTTATACCAAATCGGATTATGTAGCGAAAACTAACAACATATCCGACACCTCATCTGGTGGTAACACCAGTTCAGATAATGATAGTTCATCATCAGATAATTTGCGGCAACGTCGCGGACGACGTGGGCAACGCCGGGGAAGGTGGAATCACCCACCTATGTTACCCCCCTGCCCTCCATACCATAATCAACAATGGGGTTGGCCTTCCCAATATGGACTCCCACCTCAATACCAGGCGCCCTTTTTCCAACACCTGCACAATGGTCTTTTCCTGAGCCACCGCAGCCTTTTTTAGACAGAGGCAACGGGAGGGGAAAAGGAAAAAGGAAAGAGGTACATTGGAGGCCAAGAGAGGACACCCCAGAGAATACTGCACAAAGGGAACCCCTCCCAGGGACAAGCAAAACACTGTAACGAGCCTGACGGATAATCAAACAGATAACATTATCAATCTGAGTAACCGGGTTCTGAGTGAAATTGAAACTAAGGCACTAAACAAGGGCTTAAACTTTGTGCCCACGCCCAAAATTGACTTATTTAAAACCCGAACAGAACTAGCGGGTTTGTTTCGAAAGATACGCTTGAAAACGTTCTTCTTGGAGAAACATTACGAGGCTTCAGACAAAAACACTGGCCTACGCCCAAAGTCCACCTTCTGCCCAACCACGGGACAGATGCCCCCCGAGGTCCTGGCTTTTGAGAAATCAGTATCCCTAAAAGTCAACGCACTTACTGGGACCACCAAAAAAACATACCAGAATATGAGTACGGCCGAGCTTTCAGCTCTGAAAGGCCTGACATCTGACCCCACGATAATCATTAAACCAGCAGACAAAGGGGGAGCAACGGTAATTTCTCCACTTAAAATGTATAGAGATGAGTGCGAACGTCTGTTGGGTAACACCCACCATTATAAACGCTTATCTCGAGACCCCACACCTGATATTCAAGATGAAATTTCCTTTTTCGTGATTAAGGGCTTAGAGAACGACTGGATTACTCGACATGAGGCAGACTTCCTGATACAGGCTAACCCTAGGATTCCCTACTTTTATATTCTCCCTAAAATGCATAAAGGGAAAATTCCCCCACCAGGGAGACCTATTGTATCCGGGATCGGATCGGTTCTAGAACCCCTGTCTCAATTTGTGGATTTCTTCCTTCAGCCATTGGTCAGAAGAATTCCTACTTACCTAAAAGACACGACGGATGTGTTAGTCTTATTAGACTCTGTGGCTTTTGACACAACTAGAGAACTGTTGATCACCCTGGATGTAGAATCCCTATACACCAACAT
Organism: Pleurodeles waltl; assembly: GCF_031143425.1. Lineage (NCBI taxonomy): Eukaryota > Metazoa > Chordata > Amphibia > Caudata > Salamandridae > Pleurodeles > Pleurodeles waltl. The sequence goes on along the minus strand of NC_090449.1, from coordinate 893,301,505 downwards.
TCCCCAGGAGGCCACTCTGCAGGTCATTAGCGACCTTTTGGAAGCCAATAGAGGAGAGTCACGTACACCGCCTGACTTCATACTTGACTTGGCACATTTGGCTCTCACAAGGAACTACTTCAAGTTTGAGGATAACTTTTTCCTGCAAATACAGGGTACATCTATGGGTAGCACTTTCGCACCTAGCCTAGCATGTCTCTATGTTGATCACTTTGAGAGACAGGTAGTCAACCACGATGACAACCCGTTTTCCCAGCAGATTAAACTCTGGAAACGATATATAGATGACATTCTATTGGTCTGGACAGGAACTAGAGATGAGGCTATGAATTTTGTAAATTGGTTAAATACAGCTAACCCTTTCCTGAACTTCACCATGACCATAGGTGACAACCAACTAGCATTTCTTGACCTATCAATCTATGAAAGCAATGGGGCTCTAGCCACAGAGGTCTATTATAAACCCACAGATCGGAATAACCTGCTCCAATTCAAAAGCTTCCACCCAAGGTCCCTGAGGGAGAATCTCCCGGTTGGTCAATTCTTACGTCTACGACGGAATTGTTCCACCCTCACAAACTACCGCAAACACGCTGAGAAATTGGTTAGTAAGCTGCAAACCAAGGATTATCCCACACATCTGGTGAAGAGAGCATACAAAAGAGCGGGGAATAATAATAGGGACCAACTACTACAACCACGCACTAGGACGTCTGACACTGAACAAATTGTGTGTGTGACTACCTTTAATCCACTATCCAATAAGATTCAGAAAATCATCAATGATGAGTGGAAAATCCTTATATCTGGTGGTTTACCTTTTCAGCAGCCACTACATGCGTTTAAAAGAGCCACAAACATACGGGACATGGTTGTCCACACAAGACCCAAAGAAGAAGAAAACAATTCCCTGACGACACTAACCACACTATGGGGCCTCCCACCACCAAGAGGACACTACCCATGTGGCAACTGCAGTGTCTGCCGTTTCACCAAAAAGTCAACCACAATAGACCTAGACCTTAAGACTCCATGGGCTCAAAGATCCCTAACCAACTGTAACAGCAAAAACGTGATATATTTGATTAGATGCCCCTGTAACCTTAAATACGTGGGAATGACATCTAGAAAGGTCGCCACGAGAATCTGTGAACATAGGAGTACGATCCGTTGTAAACGAGAGGCTACTAAATTGACTAACCACTTCCTTCTGGAAAAACATTCGGCAGATGACTTACACTGGACGGTCATTGAGCAACTATCTACATCGTCCTCCAATATGACACAGAGATTGCTCCAGACCGAACAACGTTGGGTCTGGAGATTACACACGGACACCAATGGTCTTAATGATGAGATCCCTTGGTTCACACTCAATAAATGATTTCTCTGACTAATTTATGAGTCCTCCCTTCCGTCCGCTTCTGCTCTATCTTTTTCTTCCCCTTTCTCCCCCCCCCCCCCCCGGTTGCATTTCTTCTACAATATCCCTTCTCCCTTTCTTTCGTTCCCCCCCCTCTTTTTTCCCCCCCCCTCTCCTTCCTTTTCTTTATCCTTTCCCTCGTTTTTCCTCGTTTTTTCTTTCTTTCTTAGCCCTTTGGGCTACGGGACCGCTGGGAACTACATTTCCCAGCGGCCACTGTAAACGCGAGCCTTCCGCTGGTGGCGCTCGGGCCGGAATCTTCCGGCTCGGGCCCCACCCTTGCACTCGCCCGCATTCATGCCGGCGCCCCAGCACTGCTGGGGCGCCCGCGGGTGCGGCAAAGCACATCGCGCCATCAACCTAAAGAGGCCCGCCTTTGAACTCGATCACATTCATGGCCGGTGCGCCCGCCATTACGGCAATCATATCGAGGCTAGTAACGCAAAGAGGCCCGCGGCGGTGATTAACATTAATTGAACTCCAATTTACGCGCTAACAGGGCGCACCTGGAATTTCTTACAGCCATAAATAGACCGTTCTCCCTCAGCCACTTGTCACAAGCGGTCCAAGGAGAGGACGAAGTAGGCGCACGGCGAGCGTCCCCTTTGATGTAGTGAGTGGCATACCGGATCACAGGCAACACAGATAAGCCCTTATTGCTTTTAATCTTACTTTTTTTTGTCTATAGTCACTTCGGTTTCTCTTAACCAGTATTTTAAAAAAAAAAAAGTCCAGGACCAAATACGTAATCTACATCAGTGGCTGTCAAAGACGTAGCCCATTGTATCCATCGCGGGTGCAAAGCTTTCGAATTTGGCACACTCGCTTTTGTAACTGCCTCTAAGGCCGGAATCGGGGAAACGACAACGATGCGTTGGCCCTGGGCAAGCGGTCTTTCTTTAATAACAGCCATCTGTACTGCAGTGAGTATTTTCTCAGTCTGTGCAAATCGTTGTTCTGCAGCAGAATACAAGTGAGACTTGTATGCTATCGGGACTGTCTCCCCCTCATTAAAGGTGACATACGTAAACCCAACAGCCCCAGGTATCACCCTGATGACTAAATGTGTCTTATTGTCCCGTGTGTCTAAGTGTTTAACTGCCAAGAGATCAGTCTGTAACTCTCGTAGTATGTGTGTATGTTCAATCGTCCAAAATCTACTCGAAAAATTCGGGCGAATCAACTCGTATAAGGGTTTTATACGCGTAGCATAATCAGAAATGTAAGTTCTGCCAAAATTCAGAAACCCCAACAATGACTGGAGCTTCCGAACCGTATTAGGAGGCTGCAATAAAGCACATTTCTCCAAAAAATGTGGCGCCAAGCTCTTGCCCTCACTCGACAACTCATATCCCAGGAAAATTACGCTGAGGAAGGCAATCTTTGATTTCTTAAAATTAAACTTATAGCCAATATCAGCAAACCCCACAACAATGCGCGAAACACGCCTTAGATGTTGCAGAATCTCATCGTCTGTCAGATATATGTCATCAACATATGATAACGCTTCAGGGTCGAACACGTGCAGCATTTCAGTTACACGAGCCGAAAACAGTCCTGGGCTATTCTTATACCCCTGAGGCAAACGACAAAAAATTTTCTGAGAGCCAAACGCACTGAAACTGGTATAGTCCCGACTTTCGGTGCTATATTCTGGCAGAAAAATCCATTCGAGATATCTAATGTTGTCTTGTACTTCTTACGTACAATATTATTCTTAAGCGCCGCGCTATGTGAATTCTGTATTGCATATGTGCGTGTATGACTATTCAAATGTCGGTAATCCACCACTATCCTATATGAATGGTCCGGTTTAGCAACCGGAAATAAGGGATTATTCATCGGCGAGACACATGGCTCAATTACACCCTGGTACTCCAATTGTGTAAGAATTTTCCTAACCGATGCCCTTGCTTCAAATTTGATAGGATACTGCGGTTGTGGCTGAGGTTCGCCCTTTATCGGAATTACATGATAAGGTGATTGTCTATCCCACCCCACGTTATTCCTATACAGGGCGGGAGCCTGTGCTAGAGCCCATGATTTACTATAGGACTCCGCTAGTTCTCTCGGAACAAGTGGTGAGAAGGAAGGTGTAATAACCTCCTCCCCAACTGGACAGTCGCGAACAAAGTCAGGTGGCCAATCCTGTTCGGCCAGCAGAACATCATATGATTTTACCACATGGTCACAAAAAATGGCGTTTATAATACGGTCAATGTCCCCTTCCAATCGCAGAGTCACTTCATATATTCTATCAGGATCAGAGACTCACATATCCGCCGTCTCGACTTGTATGAAGTCATCAGTTGCTTTCAGCTCCAGATGCTCTAGAAGACTCCGGCGAACTATTGTGACCTCTGCCGCGCTGTCTAACAGTGCTAACGCCCATGTCTTGTTCGTCAAGAGAACTCTCTTCTTGAGCGGCATGTCTAACTGAGACTGCTGCCACTTTCTTTTTTTTAAATTGCTGTTTTTGTTGCAGCGGTTTCTCTTCTTGTTTAATAGAAACCTCCGCCGAGCGTTGTGAATCCTGTCTCGGTTTCACGTACTCCGTCCTCCGCTCTGACCGCCCACCTCTCTCACTTCTCTTTTCCGAGGAGTCCTGAAAGGAACGAGATTGGCGTGTATCAGTATATTGATATCTATCAGGCGTCTTCAAAGTATCCCTATTCCTGAGATTATACTTATTCTGTGGGGTCTCCGGTTGCGGAGACTGCCCACCATCTTTTTTAGGTGTTTGCTGTTTCTTTTCCCATCGCTTTTTCGAACCCTCAGGTTGTTGCTGTTTAGCATTATCCTTATTATTTTTACCCTGTAACTGGGGTTTCTGTGGTCTAGCACCTAGGCTATCTCGACCAATACTAGAATACGTTTCCGCTATTATTCTCGGAAGTTCCCGCTCCTGATTAAGCAGCGGAACATCCCGAAGACGCATTCGCACTGTTAGTGCAACTGCCTCTCCCTTGAGATTACTCAAAATAATAGAAGAAACTGTGGCAAAATTGCCCAGCAACTGCATGCCCAAATCTAAGGCAGGGGCAGCCCCATATTCATCTTGAATTTGTTTAAGCACATCCGGTAAATTAGCTAATGTCGGTGTACCGTGTGCCGTAGTGTAGAGCGCGGCAAACACCGTGCCCCAGGTATTACAAAGGTCCACCGGAGGAACCATCCCATACGGCAAACACATCGTCAAAATTCTATGTTTATCCTGAGGTCCCGTATGGGGAAATACTGCTTCCAGCGTATTAATCTTTTGCGCCAGCCAAAATGGAGTCTCCTCTCGTTTAGCCGGTACTTTACCCATAACTGAGTGTACAGTGGCCGGATTAATACCCGGAACCACTGCCTGTGGGTGCACTGGAGCAGCACGCGCTGCATTCGTATTTAGTGACTGCATGACAAACTGAACTAATCGTCTATATGTAGCCGTTAAGTCTGTATATAAATGACAAACTTCAACCATTGCCAATTGAGCAACCGCAGGATGAGGTGTGTATGTAGCCAATAAAGGCCAGGTAGGACCATCATTACTCAGCGGACCTAACCTAACTTGTGCTACTGTGTGTGGGAGGGCGCCATCAAGCCAATTATGGTGTTCTTGATAAGATAGAGTTATTTCTAAATAAGCGCAAGCCCTGTATTGTCCAGGGACATTCGCAACAGTTTATTCGTGAAAAGTATTTGTACCCCCATCCACTGCTGGAAACCCGACCCAAGAATAAAAAAGTTCAGTTCTATAGGCTGCATGGGCGTCCACCACAAAAGTGACTGGACCCCCCTGGACCGTCAGTCCATGTGCCAACAGACCTGTGAGCGGGTGACGCATATTAATTGCTATATTCACTACATTAGGATTCGCCATTTATAAAAAATAGCTCTAGGTCAGAGAAGGCACACCAATATCGGGGTTTTCCCTTTTTAAAGTTCAAGCTTGAACAACCAACCACTAAGCAATAGGATGCCCCTATCCCGTGGCGGCGGAAACCCTCAGCCCCACGGACGTCTCCGTATACGGAACCGAGGAGTCAAAATATATATGAGACCAAGAGAGTCAGTCGGACCTAAACATTAGAGCCAGACCAAACGTTGGGCGCCATGTCGCGTGGGCTCTCATTATCCTAAATGAGACTACTGGATTTCTAGGCAGCAGGATCGATAACGGTGTGGGGGACTGAGTCTGACCCAAGTGTAAAGAACTCTGTCACCCTAAATCCGGTTTTTGCTCCGGCTAACTAGCAGTGCCTCATTTCTTCCATAAGGAAGTAATGATTTGGCAGCCGAGCGCATGACATCTTTGGAACTTCTCAGGGAAGTCGTGGTCACTCAGATCCAAACCAACTCTCTTATTTCCAATATGATCTCATATACAAATGACAAAGACAGTATAAGTTTTATTTAATATTTTAATAAAACGACTGTATTTTAGATATTAAGGCGTGAGCCGCAATAACCAGAACGATACAACACAGTAGGATTGAAATAGTCACCAGGAGAGTAAAACATAAGAACAAAGCTATCATATTGTCTAACAGTTTCTACTCTCCCTCTGCTTGTTCTATTTAGAGCACAGCATGTTAAGCTTATAGCTTGCCTGTCAGCATCACTGTGGAGACATCAGCCCTCATACCTGAGCAAAGACCTGTGATCTTGGTTCAGCATCTGCAACGAGGCAGTCAGCGTCTAGTTGTGGTTCCCTGGTCGGAATCTCCCTCTTGCGTGTATTGGGACAAGGAAGTGATTTTATAACTAACATGTCATCGTGATCACAAAATGTCCCTACGCAGGAATGCCAAGTCTAAACTCCTACCACGTCTATCGGCAATGTACCAGACTGTATCCTTGACTGAAGCACAGAGTAAATATGTTATGGAGAACTCCAGTGCTGAAGTAGGAAAAACAGTGTGATATGAATAAAAAAACAACACCGTAGAACTGGCTATTTGAAAAATAACAGTACGAAGCCTAATAAAAAGCATGTAGAGCAAAGTGCACAGAGGCTCTAAGCTGTCAGCAAATGAATAAAATATATTCAGGGCAAAGTGCACAAAGGCCTAAAGCCTGAAGCTAAAGCGCAATGAATACGTAAAAACTGACCACACTACAAAACCATGGCCCTCTGGCAGTGGTGTACCCAAAGCCTTTAATGGCTTTTTATATGTGGTCGTAGGGGCAGATGTACTCATGTGCTGTCCAGCAGCGCTAGGCCTATCTTCTTCCGATTCTTGTTCGGAGTCGGTGTCTCGGATGGAGACCACTGTCTACGCCTGTTCTTCCTCCATGATGTCGAGATGTTCTGTACTTTTTGACGCCATTTCCAATCTTCTGTCTCTCCGATCATGCATGGTCTTCTTGGATCGAAACAATTGACAGCCCTCACAAACTTCTTTGTTATTGGGAGAAAGACACAGATTGCAAACAAGGTGTTGATCTGTGTAGGGAAATTTAGTGTGACACCGAAGACAAAATCGAAATAGAGTCCGGCCCATCAGGCTTCGACGCAGTAGGCCCAAACAGGCCCGAGTCAGGGGCACGCGCCCAGAAGGGTGAAATCTATTTTCCGACTATTCTATCGGTTCGAGACTAGGTGGAAACGCGATCGAAACAATACCAACAATTAAGGGAGTTTTCTAAAGTTTCCGATTCGAAATCTCGGAGCGAGAGGAAACACATCCGAACCCGACAGTGGAAAGAAAACAATCTAACAATGGAGTTGATGCCCATGCACAGTATGACCGAGAGGAGGAGTCACTCGATCCTGTGACTCCGAAAATACTTCTTAGAAGAAAAACAACTTTTAACACTCGGAGCCCAACACTAGATGCCGGAATAATGCATAGCATATGTATCTGCAGCTACACATACCATCAAACATATATACATATACATATATATATATATATATATATATATATAGAGAGAGAGAGAGAGAGAGACATTTATATACACACACACTTCAAAAATGTAACGGTACACTTACCAACTGTTTGCAGCATGCAGTGCTATAGATTCACATGTTCTGCATACTACTGCCATCTAGTGTTGGGCCTGGATGTCTGTAACTTGTTTGTCCTTTTACCTGAAAAAGCTTATCACTAGACCTGTTGTGACTCTATCCTTGGGCCACAATGCACCTGCACACTGGCTCCACCTTAGATTGTTTTCTGCTCAGCAAGCGAGTAATGTAAGTGGAGTGCAATGGCGAATACCAAGTGCATAATAAAAAGACTGTGACCGTTACTGGTTTCTTGGGAGGAGGGTGGGCGCGTGTGAACCTACAGGACTACACAATGATGGTTACAATAAGCAGCATTTCCCAAAAGTAGAATGTGTGGCTGTAGACATGCAAGTGCTGCACAGACAGCAAAGCAGTCCCCCCAAGTGGTGGTTTGCGAACAGATGAGAGAGATGTTTGAAAGATTCTTCTTAGTACAGATTGGCCAACTAACTCATGTTGACCTGCTGGAATGTGTAAGCAAAAATATCTGGTGCTGGTGAAAGTATGTAGTGTTGCCTAAGTAGCAGCCATTAGAGGGATATTAGCCAAAAAGGCTAGCGTGGCCCCCTTTTAGCATGTAAAGTTGGCTCTACAGGCCATGAGGAGAGTTTGCCTAGCTTTAACACAACAAGTCTGTTTGTTTATAAGAATCCTTCCAGCAATGCCAGCTTTAGAGATGCCTTCTGTGGGCTTAGCAAAGGCTACAAAAATTATTAGTTGTGCTAAAGGGGTTAGTTCTATCAATACAGTAATTGTGTAAGCGAGTCCGTGCAAATTAAAGAAGGAGGGACTGCTCATGTCTAGACCCGTAAGAGTGACTGCCAGCCAAACCAATGGCAAGGTCTCATAACAATACACATCGCGTTGGCATATGGATCTGCCACTTGACCATCTATATCCACTATCAATCTAATTCTCAAGTCACAAGGAGACTATCCATGTTGTTGGCCCTGCTCTATCAGTCACACCACTTGTGAACACAATGGACCACGAAAGAAGAGTAGCAGCAGTAGCCCGAGCAGTAACCAGTGCTGACCCACAGAAGTGTGGGACGGCAGGAGCCAGAGTGAAAATTTGTTAATTGGAAGATTGATCAGCCTAAGGTGCTGAGGAGAGCAGGATATGAATTCAGAGCAGAGAAAGTGAAGAGATTCATCTGCATTCACTTATGTGTGTGCCCCTGTCTGACATTATATCTCTCCCTTATAGAGCTGCTGCCTGGAGGCTACGCTTATTGTAAAAGACTGCTAAATGTGTATGCTTGCCCCATCAGAAGGGTATTACATCTGGCGCTATTGTGACCGTTCATAGCATAATAGTGCCAATGGCATAATAATGGTCATACTCGAGTATTTGGGCATTATTGATTTAGCTGTGGCATACTAGCAGCAATCAATCACATATTACATATTAAGAGCATGAATGGCCTACCTTTAATCATCCCTGATAGAACGGTGACCACCACTCACATAATGATAGCTGTGACTGATATATGATGGGTACCCTGGCCATTATGGTGACCAGCTTTGGCACAATGGTGGCCCTGGTATAATGATGGGCATTATTAGCACACTAACGGCATTCATGGAGTTATGGTGAGCATCCATGACCTGTGGTTGTAATACCTGCACGTTTGGAGCAGGCTCTATTCATGTGAGACATTTTTATATGAGAGTAATCAATGAGGTGATTATGTATGGGGACTGTATATTTCCTAAAAATTAAAACAGATATTTTAAAAGGCAAAAATTATGTTTAAAAAAATGATCATGCTTCTGATTTACCCAAGGGTAGGTCGCTCCCCCTGCCGCTGCAGCTCCTCCAAGTTCCCGAGTTCCTGTGTTCCTGAGACCCACCTAACTGTAAGTACCCCCCTCCTCCCAGCCCCTCGCCCTGCCCCGCGCCACTCACCTTCTCTCCTGCTCCTGCTTCTTTTCCTCCTCTCTGTCTCTTCCTCCTCGCTCCCCCTCTGCAATCTTCTTCTGTGTTCTTCTGTTCTTCTCTTCTGTTCTTCCCTTCTGTTCTTCTGTGTTCTTCCGGTCTTCTGTGTTCTTCTTCTCTGTTCTTCTCGGTGCTTCTGTGTTCTTCTTCTCTGTTCTTCTCTGTTCTTCTGTTCTTCTGTTCTTCTGGTCTTCTGTCTTCTGCTCTTCCGGTCTTCTGTTCTTCTGTCTTCTGTTCTTCTGTCTTCTGTTCTCCTGTCTTCGGCTCTTCTACCTCCTCCGTCTTCTTCCCCCGAGCCTGCCCTCCTGCTCCTTCCTCATCCCCCTCCCTCACTCGCCTCCCCCTCTCTCACCCCTAGCTAACCCGTTCGCTATCTACCTCCCTCACTCCTCCTATCTTCCTATCTCTCTAGCTCCCTATCTCACTATCTAACTCCCCCACTCTCCACCTCCTCCTACCTACCTATCTGTCTATCTATCTATTTCCCTATCTATCGACTTCTCTATCTATTTTCTCTATCTATTTCTCTATCTCTCCCCCCCTCCCGCCACCCCCTCTACTACCTATCTCCCTATCCTCTCACTCTACCTCTCTCCCTCACCCACCTCTACAACCCCCCCTCCCCTATCTTCACAACCCTACTCCTATCTCTCTCCCTAATCTCCAAACCTCCTAACACTCACCCTCCTCCACCCTAAACCCCCTCCCCCAGCTCCTCTCACTCTACCTGTCCCCCCCCTCCCTCGCGCTTTCCCGCCGCGACCTCCTGCACGCCCCCGCCCCCCAGCTCCCATTCGCCCCCAGCTGACCCCTCCCCCCCCCTCCTACCTCTTATGGCGGCCGCTGCGCGACAGTGGTAGCGACCCTTGACCCAAGGGTAGGTCGCTCCCCCTGCCGCTGCAGCTCCTCCAAGTTCCCGAGTTCCTGTGTTCCTGAGACCCACCTAACTGTAAGTACCCCCCTCCTCCCAGCCCCTCGCCCTGCCCCGCGCCACTCACCTTCTCTCCTGCTCCTGCTTCTTTTCCTCCTCTCTGTCTCTTCCTCCTCGCTCCCCCTCTGCAATCTTCTTCTGTGTTCTTCTGTTCTTCTGTTCTTCCCTTCTGTTCTTCTGTGTTCTTCCGGTCTTCTGTGTTCTTCTTCTCTGTTCTTCTCGGTGCTTCTGTGTTCTTCTTCTCTGTTCTTCTCTGTTCTTCTCTGTTCTTCCGATCTTCTGCTCTTCTGCTCTTCTGCTCTTCTGCTCTTCTGCTCTTCTGTTCTTCTGTCTTCTGTTCTTCTGTCTTCTGTTCTCCTGTCTTCGGCTCTTCTACCTCCTCCGTCTTCTTCCCCCGAGCCTGCCCTCCTGCTCCTTCCTCATCCCCCTCCCTCACTCGCCTCCCCCTCTCTCACCCCTAGCTAACCCATTCGCTATCTACCTCCCTCACTCCTCCTATCTTCCTATCTCTCTAGCTCCCTATCTCACTATCTAACTCCCCCACTCTCCACCTCCTCCTACCTACCTATCTGTCTATCTATCTATTTCCCTATCTATCGACTTCTCTATCTATTTTCTCTATCTATTTCTCTATCTCTCCCCCCCTCCCGCCACCCCCTCTACTACCTATCTCCCTATCCTCTCACTCTACCTCTCTCCCTCACCCACCTCTACAACCCCCCCTCCCCTATCTTCACAACCCTACTCCTATCTCTCTCCCTAATCTCCAAACCTCCTAACACTCACCCTCCTCCACCCTAAACCCCCTCCCCCAGCTCCTCTCACTCTACCTGTCCCCCCCCTCCCTCGCGCTTTCCCGCCGCGACCTCCTGCACGCCCCCGCCCCCCAGCTCCCATTCGCCCCCAGCTGACCCCTCCTCCCCCCTCCTACCTCTTATTACGCCCGTCCGCGCCTGGCCCGCGCCCAGCGCCACGACCCCTGGTCCCCAGCTCCCCCAAGCCCCGCTGATCCGCTACGACCCCACCACCCTCCACGCCCTCAACCCAGGGCGCTCCAAAACCTGCTTCCTAGCTCACCCCAAACGCACCCATGGACCCTTCGCCTGCAACTCCTGCAAACGCATCTTCCACCACGCAACTACCACGACCACAAGCCCACGCGCCATCAACCACCTCAAGTGCATCCTGATCAACGCTCGTTCCGTCCACAAGCACGCCGTTGAACTTTGGGACCTCCTGGACTCCACAGCCCCGGACGTCGCCTTCATCACGGAGACATGGATGAACGCCTCCTCTGCTCCAGACATCGCTACCGCCATCCCCGAAGGCTACAAGATCTCCAGAAAAGACCGCACCAACCAAGTAGGAGGAGGTGTCGCCATCATCTTCAAAGACTCCATCAGCGTCACCACCTCCACCGAAGACCCCCCCCTCGCCGCTGAACACCTGCATTTTCAGATTCGCACCGACCCAAGGACCACCCTCAGAGGATCCCTCGTCTACCGTCCTCCCGGACCTCGCGCCTCTTTCAGCGACGCCATCGCCGACTTCATCTCCCCGCACGCCCTCGCCTCACCGGACTACATCCTCCTAGGCGACCTCAACTTCCATCTGGAACAAAACAACGACCCCAACACCACCACCCTGCTCGACAACCTCGCCAACCTCGGCCTCAAACAACTGGTGAACACCGCCACCCACATCGACGGACACACGCTCGACCCTATCTTCTCCGCCAGCAAACACGTCTTCTTCAGCCACACCTCTGCCCTACACTGGACCGACCACAGCTGCGTCCACTTCACATTCCGACGCGAGACCTCCCACCTCCGCACTCAACCCACCCCTCGTCGACAGTGGAACAAGATCCCTGAAGAGCAACTCTTCTCCGCTCTCGCCGCCAACCAACCCACCCTCACCACCGACCCCAACGACGCAGCTCTCAACCTCACAAACTGGATCTCCAACTGCGCTGACAACCTTGCTCCCCTCAAACGCACGCATCGACAGACCAACACCAAAAAACCTCTCTGGTTCTCTGACACCCTCAAAGAATCAAAGAAAACTTGTCGTGCCCTTGAGAAGGCCTGGCGCAAGGACCACACCGCGGACAACATGACCGCCCTCAAGAACGCTACACGCGAACACCACCACCTGATCCGCACTGCCAAAAGGAACTTTTTCACCGACAGACTAGACAAAAACAGCCACAACAGCAGAGAACTCTTCAGCATCGTCAAAGAGTTCTCCAACCCCAGCGCCAGCGCCAACGCCGTCACGCCCTCACAGGATTTGTGCGAATCCCTCGCCACTTTCTTCCATCGCAAGATCAGCGACCTCCACGACAGCTTCGGACACCAGACCCAACCATACACCACTGAACCCGCTTCCCCGGACATCACCCTCAACAACTGGACCCACATCAACACGGAAGAAACCAAATCCATCATGAACTCTATCCACTCCGGCGCCCCTTCGGACCCCTGCCCGCACTTCATCTTTAACAAAGCCGACGACATCATCGCCCCGCACCTCCAGACCGTCATCAACTCTTCTTTTTCTTCTGCTACCTTCCCCGAATGCTGGAAGCACGCTGAAGTCAACGCCCTACTAAAGAAACCTACGGCTGACCCAAGCGACCTGAAAAACTTCCGCCCCATCTCTCTTCTACCTTTCCCAGCCAAGGTAATAGAAAAGACCGTCAACAAACAGCTGACCACCTTCCTGGAAGACAACAACCTGCTCGACCCTTCACAAACCGGATTCCGAACCAACCACAGCACGGAAACCGCCCTCATCTCAGTCACAGACGACATCAGAACCCTGATGGACAACGGTGAAACAGTCGCCCTCATTCTCCTCGACCTCTCGGCTGCCTTTGACACCGTCTGTCACCGCACCCTAATCACCCGCCTACGCTCCACCGGGATCCAAGGCCAGGCCCTGGACTGGATCGCCTCCTTCCTCGCTAACCGCTCCCAAAGAGTTTACCTCCCTCCGTTTCGCTCAGAACCCACCAAGATCATCTGCGGCGTACCTCAAGGCTCATCGCTCAGCCCGACACTCTTCAATGTCTACATGAGCCCCCTCGCCGACATCGTACGCAAGCACGACATCATCATCACCTCCTACGCCGACGACACCCAACTTGTACTCTCCCTCACCAAGGACCCCGCCAGCGCCAAGACCAACCTACAAGAGGGTATGAAGGACGTCGCAGATTGGATGAGGCTCAGCCGCCTAAAGCTGAACTCTGAAAAAACGGAAGTCCTCATCCTCGGCAACACCCCGTCCGCCTGGGACGACTCCTGGTGGCCCACGGCCCTCGGCACCGCACCGACCCCCGCAGACCACGCCCGCAACCTCGGCTTCATCTTGGACCCTCTTCTCACCATGACCAAGCAAGTCAACGCCGTGTCCTCCGCCTGCTTCCTCACTCTCCGCATGCTCCGCAAGATCTTCCGCTGGATCCCCGCCGACACCAGAAAAACCGTGACCCACGCCCTTATCACGAGTCGCCTGGACTACGGCAACACCCTCTACGCCGGGACCACCGCCAAACTCCAAAACCGCCTGCAACGCATCCAAAACGCCTCGGCCCGCCTCATCCTCGACGTACCCCGCAACAGCCACATCTCCGCACACCTGAGACACCTGCATTGGCTCCCAGTCAGCAAAAGGATCACCTTCCGTCTTCTCACCCACGCACACAAAGCCCTCCACAACAAGGGACCGGAATACCTCAACAGACGCCTCAGCTTCTACGTCCCCACCCGCCCCCTCCGCTCCGCTGGCCTCGCACTTGCTGCCGTCCCTCGCACCCGCCGCTCCACGGCGGGTGGGAGATCTTTCTCCTTCCTGGCGGCCAAGACCTGGAACTCCCTCCCCACCAGCCTCAGGACCACCCAGGACCACTCCGCTTTCCGGAGACTCCTAAAGACTTGGCTGTTCGAGCAGCGATAACCCCCCCTTTTTTCCCCCCTAGCGCCTTGAGACCCGCACGGGTGAGTAGCGCGCTTTATAAATGTTAATGATTTGATTTGATTTTATGGAGCACAGCTACTCTGTAGAGTGTCCTGGCGCTGAGGCTTCTAGTTAAAGGCGATCAGCTTTGAGAAAAGAGCCATGTTTTCAGCCTCTTTTTAAACAGTTGTTCAGATTAAACTAAACAGAGGTCTAGCGAAAGTATGTTAAGGATGAAGGGCCTAAATATGGAAAGGAGCGACCATCTGCTCTGGAGAGGAATATCCTGAGTACTTTGGTAAATTACCAGTTAGAGGAACGCAAATTCCTGGAAGGGAGATAGGCAGTTATTCTGGACATAAGATATCTGGGATCAGATAGGTGCAGGGCTCCAGGAGTGAATACAAATATTTAAAACAAGATGTGTTTCCTCACCTGAAGCCAATGCAAAGAGTGGTGATGAGAGGAAATCTGAGTTCTTAACGGTTAGATTGAGAAGCAAGCGAGCTGCCGCTGTTCTATTCCACCTGTAGACGGATGATTAAATAATGGGGGAGGTCAAAATATAATTAATTTGTGCAGTCTAGCCTGGATGTGATGAGAGCTTGAATGACTGTTTTATTGTCTGGAAGGAAAAGGAAATGAAGAAACTTTTTCAAAGTACGGCGTAGGCCAAAGCAGGCCCCAACCATGGTATTAACTTAGTGCTCGAAGGACAATCCATTGTCAAACTTGACCCCTAGATTTTTTACCTCTTCCGAAGGGGGGATCTAAAGGGGAAGCGCTGTCTGGCCAAAAGGCATGCCCTTTTGAAGGAGAGTTGCAGCCAAAGAAGAGAACTTCGGTCTTCCCTGCATTTCACTTCAGTTGGTTAAGGCACATCTAATGGAAGACAGCAGCGAGGCATGGATTTATTGAGTTCGGTGCACTACCTTCTCCTTTACTAAAGAAGAGGAGCTATGTGTTGTCCGCATAAGAAGCCAAAGATTCCGCCAGGACTGCCAGCAGAGTAAGGTAGAGGTTAAAGAACATGGGCTAAATGCAGAGCCCTGAGGGACCCCTACTATTAGGTCTTTGGTGGCGTAACAGAAAGGGGTGGTCCAGACTTCCTGTCCCCTATTCTCTAAGAAACAATTCAACCATTTCAATTCGAGGCCATCTATTTCAATCATCTGAAAGCAGAGAAGGAGCCTGGTGCTTAGTACCATATCAAAGGCTGCTAATAGGTCTAGAGTGTCTCTGATGTAGTCTATTACCTTGAGCAAGGCAGTTTCAGTACTAATGTTGGGCCCAAATCCTGATTGTTTGGAGTGGAGGAAGTTGTTGGGCTCCATGTAGTGCGAGAGCTGCTGGTTGCTAAATTTCTCCAACAGCTTAGACCGTGTGGGTAGCAGAGATTGGTCTATAATTAACCAGCAGGTTGGGATCTGCTGACGGTTTTTTAAATAAAGGGAACATTTAGCCTGCTTCCAGACTGACTGAACTACCGCAGCAGTGAGAGAGTCACTGAGCAATTTATGTAACGTAAGGTTGAACGCTTCTAACCCCAAAGCCAAAGGGTTGTGTGTGGGGTGGGGGGCAGGGACCAGACCGTGATCCTGCCTTAAGGCCACAAATAGTGACATTGTGTCCTCCAAGAGAAATGGGGGTTAAAGAATAATAATGAGCATTCTGCTGCTTTAGTTGCTACACAAGAGAAGGTAATGCTCAGGTCATATGATGGGATTATGTTCACGCTAGATTGAATGTTCTGGATTTATTTATGAAACAAAGAGACCAGTTGTCCACACCATTAAACAGAAGGCTCCAGGCTTCTGACACTTGCCTTTGATGAGATAACATTTTTCACAACTTAAAAACTCCTTTAAGTCTTTTGCCTGCTGCATCAATCTTTTCTTTATAGTAGCATTTTTTGTCATTTTAACAGAGGCAGTCATTTCCTAAGGGCCATCCTCTAGATGCCTTTAGCCTTCTCTTTATAGCATTTGCATCATCTTCTGTCAGCGTTTGTGTAGTGCTTTTTCTCCAACTTTAGACTTTCTGTAAAACAAGACCCAGAGGGTCTGCTTCTTCCATGTTTACGGACTGAGATGTGCAAGCTTTTCAATAGCATTACAGATCCAATTATCAACCACAGTAGCATATGCCTTGACAGATTCAGAGAGATCAGGTGCAGATTTTGTAAGGGAGCCCAGAAGCCTGTTCGGTTTGACCTTATTATAAGGGTTAAATGAGTGAGAGAACTCTATGGGCTGTTTGCTGGCCCGTGAGGTAATTGGTGATGGGCCACCTAAACTTACTTAAAAAGTAATCTTTCCAAGGTAGAGAGAGAGGATCTAACACTTCAAAAGTTTCACTGGAAAACACCAGGTCAATCATATGGCATGCCTGGTGAGTAGGCTTGGAGATAAACTGAGTGAGGTCCAAGGACGACATTGGATCCGGCATAGTGATCGCCTCTTTTTCAGATCGACAGTCAAAATGAATGTCAAAATCTCCTAATACAATAAAATGGGAGAACCTCTGGGCCACATAGGACAGAGCATCGCCCAGGGAGTTAAGAAAGGATCCAGCTGGTCCCAGCAGTCTGTATATAAGGACCTCTGCTGGAGATTGTTGACGGGCAGAACCCCAGTGCCTCTGCACCAATCAAAGCACTGCATGAAAATGTCAAGCAGCTACAGGCTTGTTTATAAACTGTAGTGATTCCACCACCACTTCCATTAGGGCATTCTAGATTATAGATTTGGTATCCCTATAAGGATAGACATTTCAGTTACCGGGGCTGGCAGTGCAGGAGAGGTAAGTATAATAAAACGAACATCTGGTAGCTCGTCACATAGAAAATCATAAATGATGACTGCGTGTTTCTGCATGGAAAATGCATTGATCAGAAAGACTGTGTATGTCTCCCTCTGTGGCGTGACACACGAGGAACGAGAGGAGACTTCCATATAGGGAGTTTCGTTCACATGGAAGCCACAAGTATGGTAGGTGGGGGAGTTCTTAGCCCTGTGTGGGGTAACGTCGAAGAAGCACTGGCTAACAGTATTAGGCTTAAGAAGCTCTGTAGCTGTGAAGGAGATTTGATACTCTAAACATGGTTTACTTTGAGTGCAGTGGCTTGCACTGGACGCTGTCTGGAGCAGAAGGGCTTGCCTCTGGTGTGGCTTTGGCCCCTGTTGTATGTCCACGCCCCGTCCCGGTTTAATACGTTCGAGGCTGCACCCCCTTGGATAACTAGAGCACACACTACCAAAAAAACTGATGCCTGTAGTTGTCACGAAAGAGGAAAAAAGGCCGCCCGACCCAGCCGACAGAAAATAACAATTGATGTACAGACGCCCTCCCACCTTCCCAATACAATCAATCACAGTTAATCAAGGTTTAAGATATTGCATCAGCATTAGACATAAAAAGGCTTTAAAAGTAAAATCAAGTAAAACAGGTAAAAACGAACTATTTCAGTCAAATCTATAGTGATGGAGTGCAATATACCTAAAACTGTGCCTCTGTGTGCTGTTTTATACATCCGTGGCCACACTTCCTTCGACAACTAGATCGCACAATTCTAAAAAAAAATTATTGTAGGAAAGTACCATCTTTCTTGGTATGTTACCCCCAATTTCTGCCTGTTTGTCAGTATGTTTTGCCTGTCTCACTGGGATCCTGCTAGCCAGGACCCCAGTGTTCATAGTTTGTGGCCTATGTGTGTGTTGTCAGTATGCTTAACTGTCACTGATGTTCTGCTAACCAGAACTCCAGTGTTTATGCTCTTTCTACTTACCAAATTTGTCACTATAGTTTAGTGACTCCATATTTAAATTTTGTTTGGTATACTGGACCCCCCCGCCCATAAGTCCCTAGTATATGGTACCTAGGTACCCAGGGCATTTGGGTTCCAGGAGATCCTTTTGGGCTGCAGCATTTCTTTTGCCACCCATAAGGAGCTCAGACAAACCTTTCTTCAGGACTGCCACTGCAGCCTGACTGAAATAGTGCAAACACTATTTCACATCCATTGTCACTGCACTTAAGTAACTTATAAGTCACCTATATGTCTAACCTTCATTTACTGAAGGCTAGGTGCAAAGTTACTGTGTGTGAGGGCACCCTTGCACTAGCAAAGGTGCCCCCACATTGTCCAGGGTCAATTCTCCGGACTTCGTGAGTGCAGGGATGCCATTGCACGCGTGCACTACATATATGTCAATACGTACAGTTAGCTTCACAATGGTAACTCCAAATAAGGCCATGTGAGGTGTCTAAGATCATGGAATTGTCCCCCCCTTCCAAATCTGGTATTGAGGGGCCAATCCATGCACCCTGGGGACTCCACCATGGAACCCCAGTACTGCCAAACCAGCTTTCTGAGGTTTCCACTGCAGCCAAGCTGCTGCCACCTCTCAGACCGGTTTCTGCCCTCCTAGGGACTGAGCAGCTCAGTCCCAGGAAGGCAGAGCAATACATTTCCTTTGGGAGGAGGGTGTTACACCCTCTCCCTTTGGAAATAGGTGTTACAGGCTTGGGAGGGAAAGCCTCCCAGAGCCCCTGGAAATGCTTTGAAGGGCACAGATGGTGCCCTCCTTGCAGAAGCCAGTCTACACCAGTTCAGGGACCCCCAGTCCCTGCTCTGGCACGAAACTAGACAAAGGAAAGGGAAGTGACCACTCCCCTGTCCATCACCACCCAAGGGGTGGTGCCCAGAGCTACTCCAGTGTGTCCCTGGCGTTAGCCATCTTGGATTCCAAGGTGTGGGGACACTCTGGAGACACCTGAGTGGCCAGTGCCAGCAGATGACGTCAGAGACCCCTCCTGATAGGTGCATACCTGGGTATTTAGCCAATCCTCCTCTCAGGGCTATTTACGGTCTCTCCTCTGGGTGTTTCCTCAGATTCAGCTTGCAAGACTCCACCAGGACTCCTCTGCATCCTCTGCTTCAGCTTCTTACCATCAGATCAACAGCAGACTGCTCCAGGAACCACTGTAACAGCAACAAAGTATTCAGAACGACTCCTGTGAACTGCAACTTCAGCTCCAGCCAGCATTTGCAACAGTTTCCAAGGTGTGCACGCTCTGAGGACTGCTTGTCTTCACCATGCACCAGAAGAACCGAAGGAATCTCCCGTGGAGTGACGGAGTCACTTCCCTGCTTCTGCAGGCACCCTTCTACGACGACGATCGGTACTCTGGGACTCCTCTCCTGACGAGCGTGCTCCCTGGAACACAGGTGGTGGACCGATGTGACCCAGACTGTCCTAAGGTTCAGCTGTCTGAATTTGGTGGAGGTAAAAGCTTGCCTCCCCATGCTGCAAAAGTACCCCTGTGCACCGCGTCTTCTCCAGCTCTTTGGGCTTTCGTGCACTTCTTCCAAGAATCCTTCATGCACAGTGTAGCCCTGGTCCCCAGCACTCCATCCTGCGACGCACAACTTACTTAGTTGTTCTCCGGCGGTGTGGGACCTTCCTTTGTAGTCCTGCAATGACCACACTTTGCATCTTCTTTGTCCCCATGTTCTGGGACTCCCATGGGTGCTTCCTGGTCTTCTGAGGGCTCTGAAGTGCTGAGAGCCCCCTCTGTCTCCTCAGTCCGAGTTGAGACTCCCAAGTCCCTCCTGGGTCCAGGCAGCTTCTTTTTGATGCAAACCGCGTACTTGCTTGAACCAAGGCTTGTAGGCAGAATCCTGCGATACAAACGACCTGCATCCAACAACTCGACGTGGATATCACCAGCACCAAGCAGGAACCCACAGCCATCTTCTTTGGTGTTCTTCTGCACTGATCTTCTGACCGGAGAATACACTTTTGCACCATCTTCTAGGTTGGCAGGGGCTCCTGTCCTTCCTGGACTCTTCTTCGACTTCTGGACTTGGTCTCCTCTCTCCAGAAGTCTTCAGGTCCCGGAATCCATCGTTTGTTAATTGCAGTCTTGCTTGGTTCTTGTAAAATCGCTTATCACGATTTGTAGTGTGTCCTGAGGAAACTTGCTGTAAATTACTCCTGCTTTCCTGGGCTCTGGAGTGGGGTATTTTTACTTACCTTTGGTGTTTTCCTACACTCACAGCGCCCCTCTACACACTACACTTGCCTAGGGGAGAATTTGTGATTCGCACTCCACTATTTTAGTATATGGTATATATATATATTTATTATAGTATAGTAAATGGTTTGTGTTGCCTAGGCCCATTGCAATCTATTGTATTTTCTACTGTTTGCACTATTCTATGACTGTTTAATTACCTGATTTTGGTTACTAGTGTATATATATTGTGTATAATACTTACCTCCAGAAGGAGTATTGCCTCTAAGATATTTTTGGCCTTGTGTCACTAAAATAAAGTATCTTTATTTTTGGTAACACTGAGCATTGTCTTTTATTGTGTAGAAGTACTGTGTAACTACAGTGGTATTGCAGAAGCTTTGCATGTCTCCTAGTTCAGCCTAAGCTGCTCTGCTACAGCTACCTCTAGACAGCCTAAGCTGCTAGAACACTGGCTACATTTCACTAATAAGTGATAACTGGACCTGGTATAAGGTGTAAGTACCTTAGGTATCCACTACAAACCAGGCCAACCTCCTACAATGATACCTCCAGTTGTCACGAAGGAGGAACAATGGCAGCCAACGCAGATGATAGAGAATAATGGATGCCCTCCCACCTTCCCAATACAATCAATCAGCAGTTAATCAATGTTGAAGCATCAGCATTAAACATTTAAATAGGCTTTAATAGTAATATCAAATAAAACAGGTAAAAACAAACTATTTTAGTCAAAGGTAGGGTGATGGAGTGTAATCTACCAAAAACTGGTAGTTCGATTAAAGGTAGCTGGTAGGTTAAAAAAAAAAAAAAAAAAAAAAAAAAGCTTGAGTTAGAGCTACTGACGTTGTGATTTCATAATTAGGCTTTTTTTGCCACATAAATTGGTCAACCCTGCCTCATAATTTCGTCTTTTCCTACCATATAATTCCAGTAGCCCATCATCAACTAAAGCATTTCCATTTACCTTCTTCCTCTGTCTGCAGAAAAACATGAGAATGTTGCCATTTAGCTTTCTAATTTAAATCTACCATGCTAGTTCCAACTGAATACCACGTTTACCACCTCACCATCAGAGTTGCTGGCTGGCTAACACAATTTCCCCAAAAAAAGACACAAGACAACCACAGAGGAGAAAGAAAACTAGAAGGGTCACATAAACATATCAAGAGTGTTCAAACAATAATAAGGATGTTAAGTTGGTCTGAATCATGGTTATAATGGTAATAAGGAGAGATTATTAAAACATATACAATTATCACATAAACCTTTATCAGAAATAAACTTTTGGCATTAGCCTGTAATGCTTAAAATAGATAAAAAAATGGTGGGATAGGGAGGAGTTAAAGGTCCAGTGCATACCCTCCAATATCGGTTCCTAATAATGAAATGCACTGTTCCTAAATGCTAACAGAAGGAAGGAAAACACACAGGGAGAGTGTAAGGTTAACCTATTAAATAGAGAATCCTATTCAATAGGAGCAAGAGTCCTCACACACCCAAATGGGTGTCATGCTTCATCATCGGACAAGCTCCTCGTCAGACTGGTGCTGCAATGTCTGACGGGCACCACCCTTTCGGGGGGCTCTTTGCCGGAGTTCTTTTATGATGATGCCTCACTATCCCATAGGTAAGTAAGGAAAGGAAGGAGAGCAAGAAAAAATAATAGACCAAGCTAAAATTGGCTCATAACCTATCTGCAAGATTTTCTTTAATTGGTGCAGAGAGCAGGCCAAGATTAAAACAATTATCTGGAGAACAGTGTCGATATGATGTCCGACTTTTCTCACATAAATGGGTGGTCAAAAACTATAAGACCCCCCTTAGAAATTGGGTCGACATGTTTCGCGTCTATTCGGTCCACATAGGATCCACTGACGCTTCCTCAGGACCTAAATATGATGATGCTTCTCCACATACAAATACAAAAATTGATCTTGCCTATAACAACTAATAAGTGAAAGCAAAAAATCAGTCAGTCACTTACATCAGTCCATTATGACCCACAGTGTCAATCCTATTTGTCGCCCTGGAAATGTTTAAACATCATGTCAATGAATAATGCTCAAGTTCAAGTGACAAGAGACCCGTATAATCAGGTGTAAAGTTAATGTGGCACACAGTGATAGTGAAAGAAGTTAACACATCATGCCAGTTTGCAAATAACAAATAATGCTTACCCTCCCAATTCGGGATAAGGCTTCATGGGATCACGCAGACCTTAGGCCTGGTCCAAGTGACAAGCTGCATGTCATATAAAAAAACATGGTAACATAGCAAAAATAACGGTGAGAGTTAAGAGAATATATGTTAAAGCCTCCTGGGAATTGTCACTCTAAATAAAGTGTCCATTTTCTCTATACACTACAATATAGGAGGGCATAGTCCCATTTTACTGTCCACTCATTCATACATTACAGTAGTGTCACTATCTGCAAACCAGTAAAGTGGCTGTAATTAGTCCTACTACCATCCACGGTTCTTTTTTATATAGGGGATAGCCATTCAAAAGAACTCTAGATTCACAATTTGACAAGTATCAAGGTTACCCCTCTCAAGTCGATACACTCGCTCAGTGCTAATCACATGCTTTAATTAGTTTGTTATTGTGAGAGAACCCGGGTGCCCTCCGGGTTACAAATATATATACGGTCTCCTCCGGGTTAACTATCTAAAGTTAACACTCCGACTCAATGAACAATACCCCCAGCGTACTCACAGGTTGGTGGCCGGCCGTCGGTGGTTGCTCCTACCCCTGGTCGCGCTCCCGAATTGACGAGGGAGACGCGATACCGGAGGGTTGAAAAGGAGTCGAAACCGGAAGGAAGCAGACTTGCGCGTTGCTAGGCAACGTGCGCGAGTCTGCGGGCCCGCGATTGAGTGTTAGTGTCATTGACAAAGGACTCCAGTCGAGTTCTTCGTGGCTCATCTAGTAGCCATGATTGAGTGTTTTTTTTTTTAAAACAAATCACCAGGAAGAGCTTATGTACATATCGCGGGTGTGCAAGTTGGGCATAGCATTGTGATAATCAATGTTCCGCATATAATCTGATACTGTGCGGTACCCCCGTGGTTTATCATTATGAATGCTCTTTCATTTTTAGTTACTATGTGGTCCATACCACAAAAGAAAAAGAAAGAAAAGAAGAGGTGTGAAAGTCTTACTGTTGTAGTCAAAGGAGAAAGCATTAAACATATCTCACTAAGGTGATCACAAATATCCAACCTCTAGAAAGGAAGAGGTGGAAAAGGCAATAATTGTATCGTGCCTCAAAAAATGTGAAAGAATCTTTTGTTGAGGTTTAACAATATTGTTGTCAGTTCAAGTAAAAAAATTGAACCAGGGGATATCATCGTTTAAGCCCTTACGGAGAGCTTTTCTGTGGGCATGTTTGTAATACAACCCACCACATGTCATCTGGACTATGCTTTATTTCGATGTAGTGGATGCTTAATTTAGTCGAAGTGCGTCCGCACCGAATGTTGCTGCGGTGTTCATTAATTCTGAGTTTCACCGCTCTAGTGGTCATCCCTACGTACTGTAAGCCGCAAGGGACCGTAATCAAATATACACAATTCCGGGTGTTACAGTTAGTGTGTTTGAGTAGACGCCAATGTCCAATCGGGTCCAGCTCCAAAGAGTCAGTACGTTTAGTCAAGGAGCATACATTACAATTCCCACACGGGAAATGACCCACAACTGGTGGTAACTCCCACAGGGTACTTTGTTTATTGGGTGTCACTCTAGGTTTTGGTCTAGTGTGAATCAATGTATCTCTCAGATTGGTGGTTCTACGAAAGGCGAAGAGAGGTTTCTGAATTTTTTCACCTCCACTCTGAAGGATCTCCCATCTTTTATTGATAATTTTCTTGACTGAATTCGACAGAGGTGTAAAAGTCGTAACACATGTCAATTTATTATCCGTACATCTGGGTGCCATCTGTAGGAGTTGATCCCTATCACTATATTTAGCTCTCTTATAAGCAGTGTTTACCACTTTAGATGGATAGTGGCGGTCATATAGTTTGTATTTCAATTCTGTTGCTTGAATGTCAAAGGAACGGATATTGCTACAATTGCGGCGCAGTCGTAAAAATTGACCAAAAGGTAAGTTATCTCTGAGTGCTCTAGGATGATAACTGTCGTGGAGCAACAGACTGTTACGGTCTGTTGTTTTTTGATGTGTGCGGGTCATGAGAACGCCCCTATCAATGCTAATCTCCAGATCCAAAAATGTGATTGTAGTGGTGGAGACTGAGGCGGTAAAATTCTAAAAGGGATCAAGGTTGTTGACCCACGTGGTGAAAGATGTTACCTCCTCAATGGGACCTTTCCAGATGACCAAAATGTCGTCAATATATCTGCGCCACAACTTGATGTACTCAAAATGCGGGTTGGAGGTAGGTAGTATGAATCGTTTCTCAAAATCATACATATAGAGACATGCTAAGCTGGGCGCAAAAGTGCTTCCCATTGATGTGCCTCGAATCTGGTGAAACAACAGGTCTTCGAACTGAAAGAAATTCTCTATCATTGCTAAGTGCGCACAGTGCATGATGAAATGTATTGGGGTAGTTAGATCCAGTGTGGTTGACAGGAGGGCTGACTCTACTACTGCCAACGTTGCTTGCTGAGGGATATTGGTATACAGCGCTTCCACATCCATGGTAATCAGTGCGTGGATCTCCCCTTCAGAATTGAGGGATTCTATGAGGTTGAGAACATCTTTTGTGTCTCGTAAATATGTTGAAAATAGACCCTAGAGGGAACTATAACAAAATTATCATTTGTAAGGAACATGGGGCCAGATGTAGCAACGTAAAAATTTGCGAGGTGCAAAGTGCGAGTCCATGCGACTCGCAATTTGCACCTCGCAAATTGGTATTCAGTACGGTGTCTCAGACACCGACTGCAACTCGCTATGGGGTCGCAATGACCCACCTCATGAATATTCATGAGGTGGGTCGCAAATTGCGGCCCCAAAGCGAGTATAGGCACTCGCAAACATGGAGGCCTGCTGTAGTCAGCAGACCTCCATGTTCGTGACTGCTTTCAATAAAGCAGTTTTTTTTTTTTTTTTAAGTGTAGCCCGTTTTCCTTAAAGGAAAACGAGCTGCACTTAAAAAAAAAACGAAACCTTTAGTTTCGGTAGTTTCCCTGGGACCACTCCCTGCCCTGAAAAAATATTTTGGTGTCCATTCACAAAGTGGAAGGGGTCCCATGGGGACCCCTTCCAATTTGCGAGTGGGTTACCAAACGGCAATTTTTGCCGTTTGCGAGTCGCAAACTGTTTCCTACATCTGGCCCATGGTCATGTAACCACATTGTTAGCCCCTAGAGAGCATAACCCCATGAAAAATAAACAGGAGAAAGTAATGCAGTGTAACCATATACTTAGCCCCTAGAAGGTGTTTTTAGGGCAAGCAGGCCTACTACAATGATATTACAGACAAGAACCTTTAAAAGAAAACTTCTCCCAGCTGTAAAACAACATTTCTAGCCATTAGAAGGCTTAAAAGACACTTAATGGTGGGAGAGGTTATTATTTTGGGGACCCTGCTAACCTACTGTGGGGACCCAGAGATGATGTAAAGAGAGAGAGAGAGGGTCTTAAAGGTGGCCCCATTGTCCTAGGACCACCACAGGCTGAGTTATCAGCAAAAATGTTTTGTATAAGTAATGCCCTTTAAAGCATTATGGGGCGAGTTTTTGTGCAGCGACTATTATAGTATGTTGACTGCAATGCTCAGAACAGCCTCTAGAGAACAATACAAGAAAAATTGCATTTGGAAGAAACATGGTCATTTAACCATCCAGACAGCCCTTAGAGGGGATAACTGAATGAAAAAAGAATGGGAGAAAATAATGGTGTGTAACCATATATGTTGCCCCTAGAGGGCATACTGCATTACACGTTTTCAAGGCTAGCAGCCCTATTGCAATGATATTACAAACTTCACCCAACTGCAAAACAAAAGATCCAGCCATTAGAGAGCTTAAAAGGATAATGAATGGTGGAGTTCCCACTAACTGTGGGGACCCAGAGATGTAGACAGAAAGAGCACATCATGGTGAATGTTTGGAGGGTGGACCCATTGCCCTATGACCACCAGAGGCTGAGATATAAGCAAATATGTTTTGTAAAAGTAATGCCCTGCAAAGCATTATGTGGCAAGTTTCCGTGCCACAAATATTTTAGTATGTTGATTGACTGAAATGCTTAGAACAGCCCCTAGAGGACACTACAATGAAAATAACATTTGTAAAGAAACATGGTCATGTAACTATATAGTTAGCTCCTAGAGGGCATAACCACACAAAAAGAAATTGGCAATAAATAATGCAGTGTAACCATATACTTGGCCCCTAGAGAGCATACTGCATTACACATTTTCAGGGGTAGCAGGCTTTTAGCAATGATATTACAAACAAGGCCCTTAAAACACAAGCTATACCCATCTGTAAAACAAAAGTTCCAGTCATGAGAGTGCTTAAAAAGACATTGAGCAAAAAGGTTTTGTAAAAGTAATGCAATGCAAAGCATTATGGGGCGAGTTTCGTGAGTGCAGTGAATATTGTAGTATTGGCTTTCCCACTCTTGCTGGGAGAGCCACATTCGCTTTGAGGATTTCTGTTTTACATAAAGCATTTACCAATTTCAAGTGTTTTAAGGGGAGAGCCACAAGAAATGACTGATTAGGTAACTGTGAACAATGTGACCACCGATCCAATACAGCCGATTGAGATCACGCTGTTGTGCCTATTCGTGCTGTGAGCGACATGGCTGCCATACAGCATGAAAGGGAGAGATAAAAGAAAAAATAGTTAGCATACGCTGAAGTGTAACGGCAATCGTGCAATAATCCATGTAACAGGGGCAGTCTGCAAGGCGTGACGAGAACAGCCTTAAGGTGGGACAAACGTAAAGCATTTACCAATGACATAAAGAGATTCTGAAAGGCAAGGCCAGGAACCAATGAAAGTGATAAGCATGAGATGGGAGTGGTTAAAAGCCCAAAATACTTACAACAGGTCAAAGTGCTTGCGCTTGGCTAAAAAGAGGGGTTTCTTTTGGAAAATTGAGCATGTTTGCCCAAAACGTTAAGTAAGATTGATAGTAATTGTATATTTTCAGAAATTATATGTTGATGAAGACAAAAGGCTGCAATTCCAAAACTGAATTTTAGTTGATTGTTGAATTATAATTCATGGTAAGTTGGTGTGACTAAATGCTGAGGTTATGCTGGAGGGCATGTGATGATTTGCATGTTACTTCGTGAATCAGGTGGAGGCTTTTAATATTGATGAACATTTTCCTGGTATTTCTGATGCTAATGATAATGCAGCATAGGGTGGTCATAGTGTAACGTTAACATGTCTTCACTTGTTTACTGTGATAAAATATGCTAATACCTCAGGAGGACTTTCCTTGAGCAGAAGAAGCTTTCAATGCAGAAAAGGTTGGAGACCCTTCATCCAGAAGGTGAAAGGGTCTTTGTGTCACTTGCTGGTTGTTGGAAAAAAGACAGGTAAGCTTCAATGGTCTGGTTTATATGAAAAGGTCACACATCTGTCAACTGTGGAAACGTGGGGTTGGTATGAAGAACTACCCTATCCTTATGAACGTGAATGAATATTTTTTGTACTGGAAGGAGGCTATTTTGATTAGGAAGGCAACTTTAGAGGATGAGAACCATAGGTCACATGAGCATAGTGGCTCAAAAAGAGGGCATATGAACCATGTAAGGAACATATTCAGTTTTCACATTGGTGCAGTGGGTGTCTTTGAAGGTATTACTCTCATAAGACCCTCCATGAAGGCTTTGATGACTAGAATCCTAAATAAAGATGAATGTTGTTTAGTTTGTAGATAAACTGCTACTGCAATTAAATACAAGCATATCGAGCAGTAGAGTAGGCAAGCCATATACAGGTGCAGAAGGTAGCAGATAATCTACTGCACCAAACTGTTTTGAGAGACAGAAGTGCATGAATACCAGTTTTCTTGCCCAGGTTGGTGCCACTAGGATGATCGTCATGGACACCATCCTCATTTTCATCAGCTCACAGGGGTTGAGAGGGAGAGGCAGAAAAGCACTGGCAAATATCTCTGACAAGCTCATCCATCGTGCATTGCCCATGGTCTGTGGGTGCAGACACCTGGAAATGAAATTTTGGTATTTCACGTTTGTGGGACTGGCAAAGGTGTGGGGTTCCACATCTCTTGGAAGTACCTGTGAAGGATATGGATGTGAAGTTCATACTTGTGGACTGGTTGATGCATCCTGCTGAGCAGGTTTCTAGTCAATCTCCACTCCCTATAAAGGTTCTGCCACCAGGTGAATGTTGTTGCGGATTGACCTGTGCCAAATTTCCTGAGCCACTGCAGAGAACTGAGGGAGTTTGTGACCCCCTGCTTCTGGGTTTATTAGTACCCCCTGCTTCTGTCTCTATTAGTACATTTTTCCCCCAAACGTTTGAGAAATGTTTTGATGGCCAGTCTGATGGCTAGCAGCTCCAGGTAGTTTATGTGGTGCTCCTGTTGCTCGAAAGACCAGGTGCCATGGACACTCATTTCGTGGAGGTGAGCTCCTCACCCCATCAGAG
Source organism: Pleurodeles waltl (assembly GCF_031143425.1). NCBI lineage: Eukaryota > Metazoa > Chordata > Amphibia > Caudata > Salamandridae > Pleurodeles > Pleurodeles waltl. The sequence continues at coordinate 893,272,599 of NC_090449.1, read as the reverse complement.
AGGGATTGGTGGTGATTGTTACCTGCAGAAGTACGTTTGGAACGGGCCTGCCAAACAACAGATTTTGCTGTCCCATCAAAGCAGAGTGTGGGGGAATCCTTGTTGTTACCAACTCTAGGTCCAGTTTTCTCAATGCCTTTCCTCGTGTCTATTGTCTTGTAGCAGGTGCATATATATTTAGCATGTGGTACAATCAACAGTTTTTTCATGGTCTGAACAGCAATAGGACAGTGTGTTTGAAAAAGAAGCAGCAACTGTTGGAATTACATCATACTCTGTTTGCTGGTGTATGCTTTCCCTGTCATCACATTTAGACTGGAGTTCAGGAAGGACCCGTTACGACTGTAGGTGACATTAACGGCGAAAACCAGGCCAGGTGTGTGCTAGGCACTGACCTTGGCTACTGCTCTTATTTTCCTCTGGAATTCCTATTTGTTTTCAGATATATTTATTGTTCATAAAATAAAATAAAATAAAATAGAGCTGTGATAACCGAGATACACAGTACATGTCTGTTGCATTTCACAGGAGGAAGGGAGTGCCATCTAATATATAAAACAGTGAACGTAAATTAAATGCATCCTCTCTCAACTCAGTAGCTGTGTATACAGAAATGCCTGGCATGTGGCAAAATTGAAAAACTGTATCGTTGTGATGGTCTGTCTTATCCAACAAAAGTATATAACAGTAAGGTATGATGACTCATGAGAAGAAAGGGAGGGGGCAGAAAGAGGTGGAGATGTGCCTCAGAGGGCTGGGGAAGAAGAGAGAGAGAGGTGTAGAGATAGAAGAAGAGTTGCTACACTGAGTTAGAACCATGAAAGAGCGAACCCAGGTGTGGTCAACAAATTGAGATGCGCCCAGGTCACCTCCTGTGGGAAGGGAGCTGACCATCAAGGTGGTTTGCTTCTGGTTTCTTGAGGTGGTTAGAGATACCTTTATTTTTTAGGGCAATTTGCTGGATCATGGTACCTCTAAGAGTGGCTTTGAGGGCATCCTATCTTGTGGTTTAGGATGCGTTATCTGGGTGGTTCTCTATGAGGAAGTGATCAATACCCTTTGCTATTTCTTCTCTGTTGTCAAGGTCATCTAATAGATCATCGTTTAGGCACCCTTGCCATGGTGGAAGGGTAGGGTCATTTAGAATAAGTTGTAATGACACACACATGTGGTCAGAGATAACTATTGGTTACATTTTTGGTGCATGGGATAGCTGGAGCAGAGAGCTGCTCATTATTATATAGTCTATCCTCTAAATGGAGTGATGGGGAGAGGAGTAAAAATTTTAGTCACTCCCTGTATGGTTATATAATTGCCATATGTCTATTAAGTTATTATTACTGCAAAAGATTCTCATGTGTTTGTGGGAGTTGTTACCTATGAATTTATGTGCTGATATTCTGTCGAGGTTACCATCTATCGGGAGATTGAAGTCTCCGCTCAAAATTATGCCAAGGTTGTCTGGGAGATCTGAAAGTTGTTTATCAAGGACTTCCAGAAAACCACTGCATTATCATTTGGTGCCTAAATACATTGAAGAATTCTAGGTCCCTTTTCTTCACCCTGGAATGAGCCACCTGCAATGTTGATCATGTGTGTATGATAGTACAAAGATGTCAGATTTTTTTTTTAATAATAAGGTGCCAATTCTGTTCTTTTTTGTGGAGCAGGGGAGATGCCGATCTCTGCAATCCACAGGCTACAGATGTGGGAATTATGTCAGAGTAGCTTGATTCATGTAGATAGTGAAAAGCCAGTACTGATGCCTTGTTCAGCAAGGTATGGTGAACAGATTATGATAAAAGTTGGCACAGTGCCATTCATATAGCCAGGAGACGCGCAGTAGCTAATTCACCATGGTAGTGGTTCATAACAATGCTTGCAGGCTGTTATGCTGATGTATTTATGAATTGCTGCCCCCTGGAGGTTAGCCGGTTGGTATTTAGTGCTTGTCCTTGTATGGGTACCAATTTGTACTGTATGCACAGGGATAGTAGCAAATATGATAGACAGAGGAAAACTCGCCGAGTGAGGCCCTTCTTTTGCAGCGCTCGATGAAGTAAACAGATTCTCCTCGGTATGCCTGTTCCTGCAAGTCTATCCAGATAGTTAGGTTTTTGGAGGTAAGACATGTTGTGAGTGAACGCCATTTTGTTTGTTACTCTCCAGTAGCCACCGGTGCATCGGTCCATCAAAGTGTGCATATTAAAGGTCTGTCTTGGTCAGGAGGCCCAATGCACTTTTGGCTAGAGTCGTGCCAGCTTGTATTTACTATTGGAGGTTGGCCTTGTGGGTTATGTGAGACACTGTTGTGCCCTGATGTAAGGCCCGAGTGCAGGGTTGTTCAGAATCGTCTGGTGATCTATTGTTTCATTGTAGTGAAGTTGTAGTTTTGCCAATAGTGTCAGCGGTGCAAGTAATCGTGGCAATTTATCAGGAATTGGAGAATTTGGCCTCTTGAGAGATTCTGGGAAGTTGACTTGAGAGAGGGAGGTGTTGACAATGGTGAGTAGGGGTGAGAGACCTTCTTTGCTTAAGGGTTCAACTAAGCATGAGGGTAAGACATCCTCATAAGAGATGGCTTTGAGGGAGTTGAGAATATTAGCAAGGTGTGCAAGAGATATGGGTTGGAAGGGTGACAACTGTGGAATGCAGGGTGGACGTTACAGCTGAAGTAAGCCTTGTGTTGTTGATGTGCTGCCAGATTGTGTGCAACTCCCAAACTGAATGTTAAATATAAAGTGTGAGGAAACCTTTTTTCTTTAAAGACATCTTTTATTAATTTCCTCTGAAGTAACTAAAACAGTTAGGGTAACAATAGCCAGCTTTAACCACAGCAAAGAGAGGATTGGTCTGCACAGTATATGCAAATGGACACTGTAGTGTTATTATACCCAAATTGAGCACCTTCATGAACAGAGGATGAAAAACCAAATCATCCCCTGGACCTTAAACACAGCACCACCACACCCCACAGATACAAAATCAGTCATCATCTGTGTAGGTAGAAGGCTTGTCATCAGTTGAGGAGTGCAGTAAAGATCCCCCAGAGTCCATGAAGCTGGCAAGGAGTTCCAACCACACTCCTAGATCGTCCCCCACCTTACCATTGCATCTGCACTGCTTCAGCTTTACGTCCTCAGCCACTGCCCATGCAGCCACATCCGCCAGTGGGATCCATCTGACCCATCAGTTAGCCAGTAGCAGTAACCAGTGCAAGAACTTAAATCCCATTTTCTGGCCTTTCTGCAGATGGATGTTACCCAATATGCAAACTGCAAGGTCTGCAGTAACAGGTATCCCGCACCACAGCTCTCTTCCAAGCCACCACACGCCACCAAAACCTAGGCGCTGCTGGGCATAGCCATGCCAAATCTAAAAAGTGCTCACATGGGCATGGCATCTGGAACAACTAACCACTTTACTAGGGTTCATTTTATGTAGGAGCACTGGCATCATGTATGTGTAGTGCATGAAATGAAAGTGTATAAGTTTAAATCGGCCGTTGCTCGGTATAGCCTTCACCAACATACACATTCTTGCCCACTGGGCAGCCTCTAGATGTATCCCCAGATCACTATTCCACGCCACTTGGGCAGGGAATAGAGTGCATAACTGATCAGCTGCCATGGTTTATATAGGAGAAAGACCAGGTGGTGGCCCCCTCCCAATTCTAACAGGTCCTGAAAAGTGAGTTATGTGCATGGGGCCGTGGGGAAGGATATAAATCCTGACAATGGCTGCACCACTAGTGTGTTGCAAGAACTGTCCCGGCCTTATATGAAAGCCATCCTGTGCTGCTTCAAATGTGAAACTCTTCACTGGGAAACAAGTCTCCCAGTGTCTCACAACCACACTACTGCCATGCACACACATCTACAGACTCCACCAACACACGGAAGGCTGGTAAGTACCAAAAAAAACAAATTCTCTGGCAAAAGGAGCCCTCTCTGAGAACCAGCAGACAGTCCGTTCCCACAAGGAGGCCTTATGTTTAATAAGGTATGCTACCAGTGTCGCATCTAAACCTCCTCCCGCCATCAGAAGCTGAGGAAGAGCTGAGCCCCTTGTCGCATTCTGTAATAGTGACTTTTCCCAGTTACTATCTTTCGCAAGCCAATGTGCAGCGTATTGAATCGGGGAAGCCAAATAATATTGCTCCAAGTTGGGGTCCACTAGCCCTGCCTCCAGCGGTTGGAACAAAAAGTCCCTCCCCACTCTCCTCTGTCCCCGTCCATATCAGCGAGGTAATCAGGGAGTGCAACCTCCAAAACATCCTGTGAGGGAGTGTGTCAAACAAATGTGCCTAGAGTATAGATATTGTGGCAAAAACACCATGTTTGAAATGGCCACCCGGCCAATAAGGGAAGGAGGGAGAGAGTTTCAAAAGCGCATCAAAAACCAGAGGTCCTCAGTAACCCTCCTAATATTATACTGCAAGCGTTTCTGCATTGTATGGGCCACTAGTATCCCTAGGTACCATAACGACCATTGTATGGGCAATTCTGGAACCCCGTCAGGATCACGGACGACCAGGGTCCCCCTAGGAAACACCAGTGATTTCCTGTGATTATTCTTAAGACCTGATAGCTCCCTAAAAGCATCCATAAGGCTTAAGAGAATGAGAGGGGATTGCCTACGGGCTGAAAGATAGAAATGTGTGTCAGCATATAGGGACACCAGGTGATTAACGTTCCCCTCCCTAATCCGCCATCCAGACACGACCTTTCGGATGTGAATGGCCAGGAGCTCCAGGACTATAGAGAAAAAGACGCATGGGAAGGACAGCCCTGACGTATGCTCCTGCTCTTCACCCACGGATCAGAGCACAACTTACCCACTCACACACTAGCCGTGGGACTTGTATACAAGAGACGCACATCGGCGTGAAATTGCATACCAAACCCCATCACCTCCAACTCCAGCATAAGGTAGTGGCAGTCGACCGTGTCAAAAGCTTTGGTGATTTCAATGGAGACTGTAGGTGGATGGCTCAGTTTATGGTGTACACCTATGGTGTGGCACCCTATACTGAGTCCTAGCAACCCTTAGTGGTAGGGGTAGCTGAGGCGAGCAGCTAAAGCTCATTCAGGAGGAATGTAAAGCACCTGCAATACCACAGTAGTCAGACAGTACCTCATTCACAAGAAAGAACCACACAAGTATTGCAAATAAAGAGGATACTTTATTACAGCACTAGCACTAACAGTAGCATTGGCATATCTCCCTTTGGAGATATCTACACACAATATGTACACAAAGTAATCACCAGTAATAGCATAAAAACACACAGGGCCGTGTGGGAGGACCAAACCATGTACTAAAAAAGTGGAATGTGAACCCAACCAAGGTAAGTATGGTAGTTAGCTAGGGGCAGACAGAAACACCAAAGGTAAGTACAGTAAGTGTCCCCAGCGACCAGGTGTAAGGTAGTTACCCACCCAGTAGTCCCATAGGCTACCATACAGAATAGAGGCTGGAGCTTGTGGAATTCAGGACCCTTGCCCGTGGACCCTGAGGAAACCAGCAAAAAAAGAGGAAGGATGGAAAGTGTCCCTTCCCCAGGATGTCCAGATGACAAGAGTACCTACAAGAGGGACCCGGATGCAGAGGGCAGAAGGGACTTTCTCTGAAGTCAGCGGAAACTTTGGATTGTCCAGCTGCTGTCACGACTCGTGGGCCAGGCCAGTGGGACCCAGGAACAGATTCTGGACATGGAGGACCTACAAAGAAAGGGGACAGAGTCCAGCACCATTAGAGGTGACCAGGTGGTGCAGGTGGCAATGCCCACCCTCCAGGAGGTGAAGTTCTTGCAAGTCGATGGAAGAAGTCATCCAGGTGTAGGGTTCAGGACCTGCAGAAGATCATATGAGTCGCTTACAAGCTGTCCCTAGACAGTCGCCCGATTGTAGGAGTGTCAATGACCAGTCAGGTCACCAACAAGTACTGGCAAATGTAAGAACAAGTTGAAGAAGTGTTTGCAAAGTTTTGGGGACCAGCAAGGTCCAGGGGACTATACCTAGGGGGGGAGGGTGGGAGTCAGGAATGGCCCTCAGCACACAGGAAGGCCAGAAGAAGTCGATGGAGCCCCCAGGAGTGACCTACAGGCGATGGCACAGGTAGTTAAAAGGAGGCCTTACCAGCACAACAAAACATAAGTCCCACATTGCAAGTGTTTCAGGACAGGGGCTGATGTTCGAGTTGCAGAGTACTGGAGGCCCGGGCTTCTTGGTGCCTGAAGATCTCCCGGAGGAAGAGTCAACAAGTCTTAGCAAGTGTAGAAGTGGCGGTACACAGGGGTTCCAGTCCAGTGGCTGGGCGGGGCCCCTCAGTCTCCTACGCTGATAAAGAGACAAGCAGGAACCAGAGGAAGCCACAGACTCACCACCTGTGAAGCTGAGCCTTTCGATGTTCGGGGAACAGCAGACCCCATCAGCTGGTCAACATTGTCTTGAGGTGCCTGCGGTTGTAGGGGAGTGATTTCTTCACTCCAAGGGAGATTCCTTTGTGCTTCCAGGTGCAAACAGAATCCCTGTGACCCTGGAGGATGCACAGCCTTGGACGTTGTAGAATTCTTGCAGGATCCGGAGTAACAATGTTGCAATGGAAACCTTCCCACAAGGAGCAGATGCGTTGTGGTTCCAAAGCAGACCAGCAGCTGTTCCAGAGGCCAGGAGCAGAAGATGTATTGCAGAGAGTTCCTTGGAGAGTTTTGCACGACGAATCTGAGGACCCACCTGCCTAAAAGGGGGTTAGTCACTCTCTGAAGTGACCCACCTATCAGAGGGGGTCAGGGACAACATCTACCTGGCCTAACCAGTCAGATGCTCACAGGGGCCTCTGCCCATCCTGTTTCCAAGATGGCTGAATTAAGTGGCCACCTGGCAGAGCTCTGTGCACCTTTCTAGGGGAGGAGCTGGACACTAGGGGCGGTCACTCCCTGTCCTTTAAGTACTTTCTCACCAGAGATGGAACCGGGGGTTCCTGAACTGGTACAAACCGAATTATGCAAGGAGGGTACCAAATGTGGCCCTGAAAGCAGTCTGATGGCCCTCAGAGGCTACCCCACCCAAGTCCTTAAGACACCTAATACACAAGGGGAGGTGGTCACACCTCTCCCTTGCAGGAAATCCTTTGTTCTGCCTCTCCAGCCTGAGCCTGGCTCACCAGCAGGAGGGCAAAACAGTGTCTGGGTCAGCAGCAGTTCGGGCTGGCAGCTAGACCCTTAAGGCTGCACAAGCAGAACTGGGGGATCCCTTAAGAAACCCCCAGAGTACATGGTATCATGCAACTAACACTGGAATCGGTGTTGTTGCATGATTCCAACATGTTTGATACCAAACATGCCTAGGTTTGGAGAAACCATTATGTAGTTGGACCACTTGTGTTGCCCAGTCTCCGCTACATACCTTAAGATGGCTTCCCCGCACTTATAGAGTCCAGGAAAGCTTGGGGTCTGTAGGGGCTCCCTGCTCATGCAGGGGTACCCTCACATTTAGCGACATGCACACTGCCCTTGGGCTGAAGGGCCTACCAGAGGGATGACTTTTAGCATCTAAGTGCAGTGACCAGGTTTGGTGGTGAAAGGGTGCATGCACCATTTCATGCAGGCTGCAATGGCAGGCTTGCAGACAGTTTGTATGGGCTCTCATGAGTGGCAAAATACATGCTGCAGCCCATGGGTGACCCCTGCTGTACCTATGCCCTGGGCACCCATTTACCATATACTAGGGACTTACATGGATGCACCAGTATGCCAATTGTGGGTGTAAAAGGTTTACCAGCAACCAAATTTAGGGGAGAGAGCACTGGCACTGGGTCTCTGGTCAGAAGGAACCCAGTGCCCTTGAGTCCAAAACACATTGACACCAGGCATAAAAGTGGGGGATACTACAACCAAAACCCAGCTTATTCCAGAGACAACAGCCAGTTCATCCTCTCTAACCGCTACCTCGTGCAGTACGTGCATTAGCCATCGTAAGTTCATAGTGGTGCTATAACCGGGTCTGAAACTACATTGGTCTCCATGAATTAACTGCAAAATCACTGGTTGCAACCGAAGGTCCAGTGCCTTGCGTAGCACTTTTGTGTCTGTATTGATCATTGTAACCAGTCAGTAGGCAGACTGGTCTGATGCATCCAAAAGTGTGTGAAAACTTAATCTGGCATCCCCAAATGGCTGCTTTACAAATGCCATCCAGGGAAATCGATGATGCTTTTCTCTTAACTACATGAATTAATTTAAGAGTCAAACCCCTCCGAACAGAACTCCTAAATGCAAAAAAACAAAACAAGGGGTCAATAGACACATTAGGGGAATCTTTCCCTAGATTAGGTCCACCATATTTGATAAATTTAAGGATGAGAATAGTACAAGACAACTCATATCACTGCATTCAAAATCCTTTTATGGAATCCTGACCGTAAATCAGCTGTCTAGTTTAGTGCAAATTATTACCACATAAAGTGAAAGCTTCAGTGGTTCCATTTAATTTAGCTTTAACCGTGACGTTAACTTCAGGTGCTGCATGGTGATGAAAGACGATGCCCCTTATCACACATAAATAGGCCAGAAGTGAAGACTTTAGTATCTTCGCACGGCAGTCTCTGGTTCTTGACTGAGTGGGAGCACGGTCCATAAAATGTTCAAGAATCTGTGAACCTGCTTGGGCTAACGTCACTGCTATTGTGTACCGATCAGACAAATGCAGTTACCAAAGAAACATGTAGTCATTTTAGCTGTCAGGCACTGAATAACTGTTACACTTCATGAAAATCCCCAATTGTGGTTATAATGGACTTTCATCTTTCATCTGACCACTTGTGAAATTGTGAACTTTTTCTTTGTTGGTACTGGATTTGAGTATACAGATAACAATCAAATTTAGCCATTACTTCCCATTAATAACTACTGAAATGTTAGTATTGACAGTTTAGTTCAGCTCAGATTCTGGTGCGAATGTGGGGCCAGATGTAGCAAAAATGCAATTTGCGACTTGCAAATTGCGAGTCCCTGCGACTCGCAATTTGCAAGTCGCAAATTGCTATGCAGTACGGTGTCTCAGACACCGACTGCAACTCGCAATGGGGTCGCAATGACCCACCTCATGAATATTCATGAGGTGGGTCGCAAATTGCGAGTATAGGCACTCGCTAACATGGAGGCCTGCTGACGTCAGCAGGCCTCCATGTTAGCGACCTGCTGTTCAATAAAGCAGTTTTTTTATTTTTTGAAGTGTAGCCCGTTTTCCCTAAGGGAAAACGAGCTGCACTACAAAAAAAAACCGAAACCTTTAGTTTCGGATTTTTCAGGGCAGGGAGTGGTCCCTTGGACCACTCCCTGCCCTGAAAAAATAATATGGGGTCCAGTCACAAAGGGGAAGGGGTCCCATGGGGACCCCTTCCCGTTTGCGAGTGGGTTACCATCCACTTCAAGTGGATGGTAACTGCGACTCCATTTGCGACCGCGTACGCGGTCGCAAATGGAGTTGCATACCACTCCGACTCGCAAATAGGAAGGGAACACCCTTCGCAATATACATTTGTGAATTGCAAACCCACGTTTGCGAGTCGCAAACGGCGATTTTCACAGTTTGCGACTCGCAAAAGGGTTGCTACATCTGGCCCGTGAGCACTCTTTCACAGTACCCTTTCTGTTCATTTGCTTAAACTCAATCTCCACTGCCCTTTGTGATTCCTTTCTTTGTGTCCCTCTTTCTTCTCTTCTCTGGCGCAGTTTCAGCACAATGTACATCTTACGCACTTACATTAGCCAACATGTTTTTGCCAGCTTATTCATTAGCAATAAAGAGAATGCAAACTTTAACATGCATTTTCAAGATGATATGCAGTAAGATGTTTTTATAGTGGTCTAGAATGATTTTGTTACCTGCGTCTTGGAACTTCAGGTGAGTCTGCAGGTGCTACTCCACGAGCAACGGAAGCTAAAAACTCTTTTCTTTTCTGCTCTACGAGGCATGCTGCTCGAATTATCTTATGACGAGGAGTTCGAAGGTAAGGCCTATTTACTTTTTGAGCTAGATCTTCAGTGACCATTTCTAGGTCTGTCTGTAACATACAAACACACTCAAAGTTAGAACAATATGAAAATATTTTCAATCTAACAAGAATTGTAGGAGTTAATGACACAAACAAATTACACATTTTCAAATGGCACTAAGTTTATGATAAAAGAGACTACAATTTCAAATGAAGCTTCTACAGGCTAAACAGTATTCAGATGAGTGGTAACCTGCAATAAGTTTGCTAATGTTCTAGTTGGGACAACACAGATATAGGCTGAAAATATTCCAAGGGAAAAACGGGTATTCAGTTGGTGAAAAGATTGCAGTTCAACACACACTTGAGAGAAAAACTCCTAGTCAAACTCATAAAAAAACAAAGGGTAACAAAACAACAGAGGCAATGTGTAATATTACTCTTACCAGAGTCATTCTGATAAGCATTAGCTGTCTACATTTTTTTTCCTGAATAAATTTGTGGCAATCTGTCATATGTTGTATCCTTCGTAGCATTATCTAAACACTTAAATATGTGTGCTGCACTATAAGTCAGCAGACATGGGGTTTATGCAAGTGCGACTTCTAAGAAGACAAACCTTGGATTTCCCACAGAGCTACATCTTATGGGGTGTGCCTTGCAGTGACTAGGGGGCAGTGAATAGCTGGCGCAATAGTGCAGAAAGCATTTCTGCTCCCTGTCTGATTAGTGGGTGAGGTGCTATCCCTTCCTGATTCTTGATTAACGAAGGCGGTAGCTCTTACTACAGATGGGAAGCACAAAAGTGTACAGTGATCACAGCAACCAAACGCATATGAGGCAAGGATGAGTCGCCTACCTCACAGATTCAAAGGCAATGAACATGGCTAACTGTGTCATTCCCATACCCTTACGAGGAAGTGGTGGTAACTGAGACAGTAAGGAAAGGTGGGCCACAAGGAGTATGTGGATTGGCCTTGGTCCCACATGCAAGGTTGTGTTCTGAGGTGTACCTGTCAACATGAATGACTGACATCTGGGAGACCTTAGAGTTCACAGTACTCTGAAGTCGATGCTGACATTCCTGGGCTACTCCATTCCACTCATCTTCATTGAGAACCATTGCCTGTGAATGAAATCCATTCTAGCAACATTGGCAAGGCTAAAAAAATTATAAAAATGTTACTAGACCTGCAGGTTGAGTAACTTAAATAATCTACTCGAGCTAACTGTAATGTACTTGACCCGTAAATGGTCTCAAATTGTGTGATCCTAGGCAAACAGTTTACAGAGTTGCCTTTTTCTAATTTCTCACTTATGATTGCACCTTCAAATATGTGAGCTCAGCATTTCTGCAGTACAAAAAAACCTCTTTTGTTTGATTAAGTAGACTAAAGTTTGCTGCATGCATCACAAGAATCTAGCCCACATACCCATGAGGTCTAGCCCACATCACCTAGGACTTCTTTTAGTTTACTAACAACACTGCCACCAGGGCAGGAGTGTTTCTCAGTTTGTTTAAACACTCAATTTTAATGAATATATTATTAAACAATGGTGTGTATGCATATTGCTATCTACACACAGTAACTTTCCAAGAAATTTCCAAAAACCTCTCCACTAACGTGCAGCTTTACTCATAAAACTCTATAGTGTATTAACAGTCTGTGAAAATTGGGTTTCAGAAAACATATCCCTTGCACATCAACAGGTGTTCAGATTTGTTTTCATCCTATTAAAAATAAAATATTTTTTCATCGCACAGAAATATAAAAAAGTGCTTTCACAACTACTGAAATATATTTTGAAATGTTTGCACAGTTGACTTAAATTAATTGGAAGAAAAACTGACTTTGAAACCAGAGCAAATGTGACATAAGAAAAAGATTTAAAGGCATCTTTTATTGCCACTCTACTTTTCAACTGAACAGAACACCTGTTCAGTGTATCACGCCAGAAGGGACGAGTACGAATTAAAAATAGCTCGACCTGGTCAAATAAGGCTCACCAATGCGAGAGTCGAGTGGATTTTCGTGCCCTGCAGTGCAATACAGTACAAAGGGGAAAACAAAACAGAGAAAAAAATATTTCTTCCATTCGAAGCTATTGTAGTGGAGCGGGTGGCGAATCAAATGGAAAGGCAGTAGGCATATCCAGAAGTCTTTCTAAAAGTTAAGAAGGCAGACTGATATGCTGTTCCCAGCATGCGCAAGTCCCTGTCTCGGGGAGCCACTGTTTACTCGATTTGTACATTTTGCTACCTCTAAGGGAGAATAACACTATATTAGCTGTTTTCCTTTTCAGCCCATGTCTGTAAAATCTTTCTTTCAGACATGGTCCCGATTCAGACTTTCCATTAAGAAAGAGGAAGTGATACATTTGGTTGCTCCCAAAGAAGCATGACCACCACTCCACATGGCCTGTAATGTTGTTACATTCCAATCTATCATGGCATGTGTCACGTCCTGATTCCTCTTTCACTTCTGGTCTGACCCTATAAAAAATAAAGGAGCTGTAAATCTCAGCATCAACTATGAGTTGGAAATACTCAAGTAACAGTGTGGAAGGTATGACTTTTGGTTACTTGCCCTTGTTTTCCAGTTTTGTCTTCGTGCATCTGGAGTAATTTCTAGAACCCTGCTCCACCTCTTGGAATCCTATTCCTGCTGGATCTGATCTGGGTTTTGTAATTGTCACGTTCATCAACATTTCTCTACTTTTGATATTATGTCCGCCTGGAGGTTTTTATGCTATATGGCATTTTCCTCTAATCAGTGAAATTTCAAAGAAATGCCTGTTGCAGCGATGTGGCTACAGGAAGGAGTATCCATTACTTCTGCCAGCTTTAACAAGAGATGAAGGTGCGACTACTGCATTCATCTATTGATAGGTGCAAGATGTGAAGGACGCCAAGAAAATGCCAAGAAAAACGTGACATCCATAGATCAAGCTCTGCTGGCTAAGGAAACATCTCAAAACCTCGGATTACTTACTGGGAAGTACTGGCAAATGTTGCAAATCTAGCCTCTCCAGAGTCTGTTCTGACTGAAGGGGCATCACATTGATTATTCAGAGTCTATGTAATCTCAGACAGGATGTGCCCAGAGGCCCATCTAAAACACGTGGAGGATACAGGTACCAACATTTGGTTAATAGAAATAACACGATTTGCTGAGGAAGTCTCTCTTCCTGCTAATATGAAGAATCTCCTGGAATGGGAGAACCTGCCACCTGACTAAGTTGGGCTGTAGTACCCAGGGTCTACAGATTACAAAAAAGGAGTGGTAAGAAAAATGCAGTGTCGATGGGGATAATGAGTGCCAAGATCAGCAGTGGGGCTGAGAAAAAGGTGTGTTCAAGAGTGTGTCTGAGAGTAACCAAAAAACAGCATTATTAGAAAGGGTGAAATTATAATTATCCCCGAATTACATCACATTAATGCAGAAGCATAGAGGAGTGTAAAGAATACTTACTGGCTACCTCCTTGGAGCCCTGCCAAGTTCAAAATGGCACATGAGGAATCAATACATGTCTATACATAAGTGGAGGTGGGTGAATCATTTTTGTCGATGTTCCTTAATAGGGAACAACAGGGTGTCTGGGAATAGTCGTGGGCAACAAGGCAAGTTTAGTACGAAAGCAACCTTGCTGTCAGTCATGAAGAACAATGCAATTAACATGACAGGGGTGGTTGATAAAGAGCTTGAGAGCTGTATAGTTCATAGTAATCACTAGTCTTTGCTAGTCTTTAGGCAGCGAGTTGCTTCCTCCGTTTCCCCCACTTTCAAAACCCCACTACATCCTCCCCACTTTCCTTTATGGAAAGGGTGATGGCTTTCATTAAAGGATGCCTATTGAGATACCGATTAAATATTTGCTGGGAAGCAAACTTGGATTGCTTGCCTATGCAACATGTATGTATTGAACACCTATCTTACTGCACTGTTGGTTGCCCAATAAAAAAAAAACTTAAATATTTTGATATTTTGGAACTACATTAACTATCTTCTATGTTTATGGACAATTTAAAGAAATAATGCACCACTTAATACAAACAGATTTTCACTTTTATCCTATGATTTTACTGTTCATGATAAATATTGTCTACTGGTAGAGCATACCACAAAGCTATGAATAAAACATTTACTGTCTACATTTCTAAATGCACAGAACACAGCTACCACATTTATAATTTCCCACAATACAAATAAAAATAAAACGTCTGTTCTTGTAAATTCCCTGGAATTGACATGCACTCTTTGTATCAGACTGTGATAAAGAACATACACTATGTAAATGTTTTAAACACCAAATCCACTAACTGTAAACTTCTCTCATTGGCAAATGGAAACAAAGCATTTTCCCTAATTATCACTCACTTGCGAGCCAGAAACGTCTGGTTGAAACTAGGATATGTGCAAACTTAGCCTTGTTACATTTAAAAAAAAATATTTCACTCTTTGTCTAGATTATACAGATGTTTAAAAATACCATACAAATGTTGACCATGGTTGACATTCTTCCTCTGCACGTACACAACACATGTATGTATGTATGTATGTAGAAAGTATGTAGGGTTGTATGCATGTGTGGCTGGCGCTACATGTCTTCCAAGGAGGCAGAAGAGGTATACATTCTTATAGCGGATGAAACCAAAACCTGGAAGGCCAAGCCAATCATATTTAGGAATACATTGTTTAACAACTGTAACGTGGAATAATTTACATTTACCTGCATAAGTTCGAATATTTCTTTTTTTGTGCTTTTAGGTTCCAAAAAGAATCCATATGGATAAGAACACTTGAGAATTCGTCGAGTCTTAAGAAGCTCGTGTACAGCATCTTCAATAAAAGTGGTATCAGGACAGACGCCTTCGGCTTGAAAGTAACACAAAGATGACAGTTAACTATTTTCAAAGAAACTATCTGATTGTCCTTGCAGATATTTCAAAATACCAGCATTTCCCAGCAGAACAAACAGTAAAACAAACAAATACGTGGCAGGAAATAATGCAACAAATCATGCATCTTTCTCTTCAGTTGCATGTATTCAGAAATCTAATTTGCGTCACCCTTCAGCCTTTTCTTTTTTTTTCTTCTGGTTGTTGGGGTTGGGCCAGTTCTTGTGAGTGGGAAACACTAAAATGGTGCCTACTAATCGTAATTTTTTGGATGTCTCATCAGTCTCATTTATTCAGGAGAGATACTCAATAATTGCTGCAGAAACATTAAAATCACTACAATCACAAGTGCTAAGCAAGTTTTCAATGTACACTTGTATGCATACCTTCTCATTTAGCACTGCATTCAAGTAAGAGGCATGGCTAAATCCAACATATCACAGAACACTCCAACACAAAAAGAGCAAGTTTATGAAAAGACCATTGGTATTCAAGAAAGTCTGTGTGAAACTGTATCTCATTTTATGTTCTTTCGCAGGTGATCCCACATAGAACGAGGAGGCAAATTCTATCATAATGCCCCTGCCAAGCAAGTTATTTGCATCTCTTGGTGAGCACAGTATTTTCGGGGTTGACTGTTTTAGTCCACACAATGAGAAGTCAAGCTAGAGATATAGCTGCAAAAATATTCTAATAACAATTATATGCGAAATAGACATGCCCATAAATGATGCATACCATTAGACATCGAACTCAAGATTGCTAAAATACACAAACACCATTATAAGGAGCACAACGTTGGAGTCATGGTCCTACTGCATACAATTTATGTGCAAAGTAGGCTTCCTATTTAAAAACTGCGACACATTGATGTACAGCGAGCTGCGATCTAGCTTAATGCAAAATGAATGGCACAAAGCTGAATCTTTATACTAAAAGTAATCCAGAGAGCACTTGCCCATGTATACTATGAGGTGCAGATTGCATGATTATCTCAAGGAGAAGGGTAAAAATAATACAACTGCCAAGCAAACTGTGTAGCTGGGTCATCCCTCCCAATCTCCCAACACCCTTGATATCTCAAAGTTTAAACAGTGGAGTCCACCCAATAACTACAGAAGTTAGATAATATTATTGCACATAGTGGCTTCAGTTAACGTAAATACCACAGCTGCCTAATGTGCTGGGATATCACACTGAGATAATAAAGCTGTAGCTGCCATGAAAACAACAGCACAGATACATACAAATGCTAGACATACACACAGAACTGCCTAGGACTATGTCAGGGTTCCTGGATTACCCACACACTATGATCAATAATAGTAAAGCTTCATGAGTCTGTGAAGAGAAGGCACAGCCGTACTATCAATGTTTTATGAAAAATACTATGAGGCCATTGACTGACTTCACGCAATTGACGGTTTGTGTTCCTGGCCTCTACAATGAGACAGCACATGGTTGTACTGGGCAAAGCCAAGCCAGAAATGCTTGCACACACTCATGACAACCTTGTCTAGTTATTTGCCTGAGGCGGCGTATGTAAGAAGCTGGCTCTTTATATGATAATCAAAATGAGCTATATCATGCAAAGATTCCAGGAATTCCCTTACTAGTGGACAGGGACTTGCTCTAGCAATCTTATGGTGCTCTTTTAGGGGTTAGTGTGGTCGAGCAGCCTTAGGCTTATCAGAGAGGAGTGTTAGACATCTGCAAATGCATACACTGTCAGTAATTGAGGCAAACAACTCAATAACAAGCATTTTCATATATGTTTAGGCACCAGAATCAATAAAATCAGGTAAGTACGTTTTGCAAGAGAAATACTTTTAGGTTTCAAAAGTCAGTGCATTTTTCAGATGTGGCAATTTTATCCTATGGAGTAAAAATAAGTACTGCTCACAGGCATAGTACAGCCACTTACGGGACCAATCTCCTGGACTTAAGGTCACTACTGGGTAAAGGTCATGGCCACACCAACAGGCCACATCGGGTGGCACTGGGGCACCTGTGTGCAGAGGTGTAGTATGGCATCAGGTGCCCAATGTTAGTCTATGGGAATTGGTCTGGTTAAAGAGAGGCTGAAGGTTTGGACTGAGAGGCCACTCAGGCTGAACCAGCAAGTGGGCTCAGCTCTCATGATGCAGGGGGACAACTTTGTTGTTCTTCTCCACGGGTCAGGAGTGACGGGTGCAGACATGCCCGGAGGAGTCGGGTTTTCTTCACCAGGAGCATGCAAGGTTGAGGGGGCTTTAGAACAGAGGCTGCAGGTGACATCAGTGAGTCCACAGTGGGCAAGTCCAAGGCGGGCTTTTTCTCTGGAGGGCCAGGGACCACGTTGGCACCACTAGCCCACTTCAACTCCGGCTACGTGGCACAGGCGCAGTGGTGCTTTCAGGTTTCGGGTTTTCAGTGGTCTAGAGTCCTCACAGTTCTCTTGGTGTGCCTGCAAGATGCGAGGAAGCAGCACTGCTGCTCCACAGAAGTTCTGGGTCTTTGTTGAAGGCTGGCAGTCATCCCAGGTTTTTGGAGGCACGTCAGCTTGCAGGATAAAAGAACTCTGGTGCAATTCGGCAGAAACAGCAGACAGACTAGTAAGGCAGGGGCCAAGTCAGGTGTGTCTTCCTCAGTCTTTGCTTTCATCGCTCTTTCTGTCTCCTCACCGGTCAATGTGCTAAATGGGCCGTGGGGCAGGAGGGGTCAGCATGTCCTTTCTGTGGGAAGACAGATCTGCATACCAAGGGCGGTGGGCTTCTTTGAAGGCCCTGCCTTGGAGTGTAGATTTGCAGGTCACCCTGTTGGGAGGGGAGTGTTAACCTAACACCCATGCCAGAGTAGGATTTGTTCCTGCCCGCCCAAGAGCAAAGACTCTCACCCTTGTGGGTCAGAAACATGTCTGGTGGTGGCAGGCTAGTTAAAACTAGACAGTCAGCACACAGGTAAACTGTAGGATTTCAAGGGGCACCTCTTAGGTGTCCTCTGGGTGCATGTATTAATAAATCATCCAGTGGCATCAGTGAGGGTTTATTAATACAAGATGTTTGATACCAAACATCCATATTTTCAGTGAAACCATCATGTACCTGGGGAACTGGTACTGACCGATGTCCAGCACATGTACTTAAAATGGCTTCGCTGTTCACTCACTATGTCGGTGAATTGATAAAGACATAGCAGGGGCATATCTGCTCTTGCAGATATGTTCCCACATGTAATATAATGCACCCTGCCTTATGGCTGTTAGGCCTGCTGAAGGGGTGACTAACAAATATTGCATGCAGTGTTAGGGGACATGGCATACAGGCTGTGTGTCATGTTGTATTTTCACTTTTAACTGCACCAAAACACGCAGCCTGCAATGGCAGTCTGCCTGTGCTAGTTGAGGGGTCCCTGAGAGTTGCACAATACATACCCTCTTTGGTACCCAGGCCCTAGGTACCTGGGGTATCACTTAATAGGGACTTACAGGGGTGCCAAAGATATGGCCAATTGGGGAACAACTGCAAAGTTTTAGAGAAAGAGATGTGGCATTAGGAACCTGGTAGGCAGGAACCCAGTGCACTTTCGGTCAAAAGTGCATCAAATGCCAGGCAAAAAGTGGGGGATGAATATGTCAAAAAGGGACACTTTCCTAGGCTTATCCATGTAGGGGTTACTCACCGTTATGTAAAAAACAGCTCCTCATGCCATGTCCTCATTTGTTTTCCTATATTAAGAAAGATGGAACATCCGATCTAGACCTCAGATCAGGCTGCCTGTGATGACATTCTGAACCGTTAGGAGAAGCTCCAGCGAACAACTAATAAAAAAAATTGTTGCCCGAGTTCAGCAAAATCAATAAGTGAACTCTGGGATAACAGTTCTCACTTACTGGGTTCAAGAAAACTACTCATATACACAGCAGGGATTCACTTGTGATAAAATCAAAGGCGTTTTTTTTGCAGAACTTTAGCAATTTGTTAAAATAAAAAATAAAAAACAGCCAAGTTATATAACATTATGTGATGGAAATTCATACTATCCAGTCCATGCCACAATTCTCCTCCCCCCAAAAACGTTTCTAGTGGGTGGCTCCCTCCTTGAGATCACAGTCCCCAAGCAGTGGTGCACTTGGTAAAAGTACTGCTAGAAAAGGGACCCCCAATCAAAGCGAACAGCCCCGATTAAAGTGAATCAGGAACCGATCAAAGTAAAAGCATAGGCCACCTAATAGCTACAAAGGTAATTTAGTGGATGTGCAGTGTTAGTCCACCACATTGAACGGGTAAGTCCCATCACAGGACTTGGCAGACCATCTTATAACTTGAAACAACTCTGAAATTCTAACCATGATAATTAGCTGAGAAATATTTGCTTTTAGCAGCACAGACCTGGCTGTCAGAAGTGTTCTTGCTAAAACAATGTATTTTCCAATTACATTTCCTTTCAAGACTGTCATGACCAAAGAGAGGCATGTAAAAGCCATTTGTTTTTCTATGATCAATAGTTAGGTTAAGAAGGCTTGGAAAAAGATTCTAGTATAAGGAGTAAATGTTCAAATTAAAAATATATCAAAATAGTAAGTACACATCTTTATGTATATATGCTGCAGCACACAGGCTCTTAATAAGGTGTAGCATTTCCAATTTATGTTCACAAAATACTTTCAACTTTAATAATTTCACAACTCCCTCACCCTCCAGCAGAATTTTAAGAACGTTTCCTGTTTCAGGGTGCAAACTCAACTCTCAGGTTGCTTGTATCAGGAAGTTAAGGTGCTCTTGACATATTCTGAGTGCCAGATGAAAGACTGTGGCCAAAATAGTTATAGTGCTTGATTGTCCTACGCCAGGACACAGGATTTACTATCAGGAAACATGATGTACCCAATGCCAGATTCAGTGGGAAAACAGGTAAGCTATGTAATGTTCTGATTGCTTCTTCTCCAAATTAACAAGTTTATCCCTCCACTTCTGTCTTGAGTACAAGTGGAAGCAGGTCCAGCCCTTGGGGTCTCTCTCAAAAGGTCCTTCACGGGCCTGAGTTCATATACTAGGTGGGGACTGTAATTCACCATAATCTAGAATCTCATTCTTTCACTACTTACCTGAATTATCAGATTGCCATGGTCCTTTAAACCTTGGAGGTGAAAAAACATTAACAACTTCACTGCAACAGCTGAAAACTATTTTGTTTTTACCACAACCTCTGACGAGGACAGTTCAAGAGCTTATAGAGAACAGTTGGATTCTGAAGGAGACGCAGCTTTCCATCAGCACCGTGATCAAGCTGCTGCCGAGCGAACTCAATGCCTGCTACAGCCTGCCGATTCTCTGCTGGAGGTGAACCGGAAGGGTATTTCATTCAGAGCAGCGGTGGGACTTCAATATTCTGTGTAGTCTGTGCAGCATGCAGGCTGCCAAAATTAGGTTTCTTCTTCATAATAGAACAATCACCATGAGCTCCTGGAATGGGGCTAAAACAAACCTTCTCGGTATCCCTTTCAAGATGGTCGTCTGTCCATTGGAGAATGTTTGAGTTTCCCAATCCAAGACGTTGCAGAGTATGTTCTTGTGATATTAGCTTGTGTTTAAATCAAATGTAAAGGAGGCTTTATGAAAGGAAGATGCATTACAATGTATTCCATTTCCTGATGTTTTGTTGTGTTCATCGTTCCTTGTTTCTCATTTTGTTGCTGATTTTTGCCTCCAACAGGTTGGACTGCTTTTCTTGGCATAGTCTGGCTCCTGAGCTATGTCAGGAGGACTTTGAGGCCTTGTATAATTCTCCAGTGAGATTTAAGATTGCCAAAGGAGGTTTTTGCCCTTTCATGTGGTTTATCTCCTCTTTTAAACCACGTGAGAGAAACACTTGCCACCTTTCATGTTCAGTATTCTGTGCAGGGAGGCATTGTGGCTACAGGAAGGATCTGCCCTTTCCTCAGACAATCCAGAAGGGTACTCAACAAACCTTAAACTGTAGGAGAGCTCGGACTGAAACATTAAAACTAATCATAAAACATGGTAATATCACTTCTATGGCTTCTCTGACTCAGTATTAAAATGGTGGCAAGGATGAGAGGACCTCCTACAGCAGTAAAGAGGTTAATTTAAAATTACATTGATTTAGTTTTATATGAAGCAACCACAGGCAGAGTGGAGACCGTGGATGCTAAGAATCAAAGGTAGAGGCTGTTGTTGAGCAAGCTACTGTGCTACAAAAATTAAGAGTTGGTGAAGGAAATGTGTAGAGGGGTGTACAATCCGCATCTAGTTGTCCACAAACAAAAGAGTATAAGGGGAAATAGTACTGAGTGTTCAACTACTTAGAAAAATAAATCAAAACAAGAAAAAAAACAGGACAATGTGGATGTGTGGATTTCTACTCTGTAAGTTGGCATACCCCTACCCCCAAAAAAGGAATAAAAGAAGGAAGGGACTGAAAGTCAGGGTAATGATCAGGGTCTGAGAAAAGGGGTCAAAGTAAAACTATATTTAATATATACAAAGTATAGACAGTCACTGTAGGGGTAAGCTAAGGTAATGACATCCATCCTCCTGTGCTTTTCCCAGCCAGAAGGTGCTTTTACTAACTTGTGACCACTGAGAATAAACATAAATAAACACTGGCAAAGCTAATAGGGTTCGCTTTGGGACATAATGGCTTTGGCAATGGTTTTTAGTGATGCTGTACACCATGCACACTCACAAACATTTTTCCAGGGGTCAAAGCATATGTTTTGTGGTGTGGCCAAGTTCTGCATGGATTCCAACTGGATGGGGCCCAGGGGAGAGGTGGATGTAAGGTGGGTACAGGTGAAACAAAGCATGTACATGGTATGTACTGTGAGTTGTGTGTTACTATGAAAGTTTAATTCTATACTTCCCTCTACATTATGTCCCTCATCACTAGAAGAGACACAGGCTTGAGTACACTGTGTTATGGTATCTCAGAGTCACTATCCCTCTACCGCACACTGAAGTAAGCCTTCTCTGCTTGCTATTGCTACCTTTATCAAGGCAAGTTTGCAAAGGATGTAACTTGATTACTGAATTATGATATAGAATCTTAGACCTTACAATCACCTTATTTCTTTATTCTCTTATCTGTAAATATTAGGAATTCTTCAAAAAGGCTTATAAGAAATAGAAAGTGCTATAAAAAAAATCTATGAAAAAGACCAGCCCCCCTCTTTACCAAGACTTGCATTATAAGGAGGGCCACTGGAATTATGCAGCCTTGTCCAGAAGTTCAAGAAAAGTAAGTATAAATAACAAGATTAGATTTATTTTTTGTTTCCACTTTTGGAGAAGTTTGATTTTCTTTCGAGATAAGCCTTTGAGCATGGCAAACATTCCTCACTGCCTCCATGGTATATGACCATGCATGCTGTAATGGCAATACAGAGACAAAAACACTCGTAGGATGTGTATGCTACTTAAATGCCACTTTCAATTGCATGTTACATGGGAAACAAACTTTGGGAGCAGTGCGCCTAAAACCTCACTCTACTCATTAAATGAATGTGGGAGTTAGGAAAACCAGCTTGATGCACAGTATGTACCAGATGGAAAAACGACCCCAGCAGTAAACTAGTGTGACCAATACATGTTGAGACAAATTTATGAGATACAGAGTCCTTGAAAGAAACAGCTATGTTGGGTTTTTCGTTTTAAATACTTAATCCTTCAAATCTCAGAAAACAACACCTTAGGAATATGTTAATTGGTTGCATTGTATTTGTGAGGGGGTTGGGGTATGGAATAATCCAGATGTCCAGTAAAACCATGTTTTGCAGTATGCTTTGCCAATAGTGTTTCCAACTGAAGGTTGTTCGTTGCTGAATTTCCCCAAGGTCTAAGTTTCTTGTGCAGCAAGACGACAGTCTTGACACTTAAAGAAATATAAGCTAATGTTTCTTAAAATATAAAGCTGCTGAATTAATGTAATTGTATTCCCTACAGGGAAAGGCCTGTAAAGGTTTGCTAAATTTTAAAGTTGGCAAAAATTATAAAGCATATCACTGAATCGGACTAATCTGAATGGGTAGAATCAACATAAATGTCTAGGTCTATTTAACAAGAAATGTACGTAAAAAATATAATGAAAATAGATGCCTGGGCATTTCTGCTTATAATATTTTAAAGTTTGCTGTAGGTGCCATGCTAGTGGCTACTTCACCATCTTGTGGTCTAATCACAGGCTGATGTCACATCTGAGATCAAAATAAATATACAGAAATCACACCCACTCCCATACAAAAGCTAGGGAACATAGCCAAAAAGTGGCCGGCTTAACTTGAGAGCTTGAGGCCGTAAAATGTAATGTCCATGAGGGTTAGCGAGATTCACAGGTTTCTCTAACTCCTCTGCCATCATTAGCTATTTACATATTCATAAGATCTCACAGCTGCGAAGGTCTCAATGCACAGCTTCAAATGGCGTGCAAAACATTTGACCAACCTTCATATGCATATACAATGAACTTACCCCTTATAATCACAAACACTGCATGATCTGATCTATCCTAGGAGTGTGCTTCTTGAAGTATTTACAAAGAAGAAAGCCAGTCCATATTTGAATAATGCTCATGAGAAAAGCTACTCTGGTATAATGTTGAAGAAGGGATTGGTTGATATTCAGGACTGGTATAACATGAATACATGCCAGCATTAGAATTATTTATAGATCTAAAAACTGTATGATTAAGACTAGGTTTAATTTATTCTTTCTTTTTTAACATCAGCTCAACATGACATGGTATGCCAAATATTATAAGTTTCTAAAATCAAATATGTTTACTGCACCCAAGGAACGAACTTAGAAAAGGCACATACACTATCTGTATGATATATAAACATAACAAATCACCAAGGATGCTAATATAAATGAAATACATATAGGGGAAAGAAATATATCGAAGCAAACTCGAATCTGCACAAAATGCAGAAGTGACGCTCTTTATATATTTCACACCAACCTATATTTTCCCTTGTTGTTGGTAAGCGCACTGAGCGCTTCCTACTTGAATCACAAACTAAAACCGTTCAAGCCATCCGCTGACACATGCTATGTCAATAGCTACTTGTCAAGCATTATACCCTGTATTCTAATAATAATCTGCCCAAATCTGTCCTTGGGGTCTGGCCAATTGGAATATCTGTTCTATATACATAACATCGGTAAGAAAAATCCTTGATTGCAGAGAAGCAATAAACACAGTCACTGTGACTACAGATTGTGCTGTATGCTGCAGAAGGCAAGTATTTAAGGCACTGTCTCTAAATTTGCAGTCTCCTACATGCCCAACAGCAGTAAACAGCTCAGATGAGTGGAAATAATGGTGAGCCCCAGGACAACCAGCTTAATTTCAAAACAGTTTGAATATTTTAAGAGCCTGTGATGGTGTAACCCCTTGGCTGCTAAATCTGTCCTCCCCCACCTCCCCGCTACCCTAGTATGCTAGACCATTTTTTTGGTATTTGGGAATTCTTTGTGCTTACGCCTCCATAACTTTTTTCCACATAATGTATTCGAGACAAATTTGTGTTCTTTTTCCCCTCATCATTGGGATTCTAAGGATATCCAGAGTATGTGATGACTTCCCCTGGCGGGAACTAAGCCAAGAACTGAGCTGCTCCTTACAATGTTTTTTCATCGTATACCAACTATATAGCAATTGTGAGGTAAAATATATTATGAAGGACTCCTATATATCTCTGAAATGTACACCAAATACTGTGTAAGGAACAGTGGCTATTTGTACATCTCTGAATTTTTGGTTATCCATACTAGCATGTGATTGAGAGGACATTTTTCATTTGGAAGGCACAAATGCAGATAAATCACATTAGTAAAAACAAACGTTCTACTATTCTCTGTTCCCTCTTGTCTCCTGGTAAAAATGGTACCTCAACTTGTGTGGCTGGGCCTAGTACTTGCAAAACAATACACCCTAAAAACTCAACCTGGAGACATCATGTTTCAACCTGCAGACTCTATGTGCCTAGCTTCAGATTTTCGGCCCTAGCTCAAGTACCACACAGGAAAATCTACCATACTCAAACATTTCTGAAAACTAGCCATCCGGTGGACTCGAGGGTGGGGTAACCTGCATGGCTCTCGCCAAATTTACTTACCCAGAATCCTTTGCAACCCTCAAAATTTGGCCCAAACACACACATTTCCTTCACACTCTTTTCTGTAAGGACACTTGTGGAATCTGAAGAGAGCCACAAATTTCTCACAACTAGAATTTCCCCCAAAGTTTCCCAATATAAACGGTACCTACTTGTGTGGGTAGGCCTAGTGCCAACGACAGGAAAAGACCCAAAACACAACATGGACCCATCACATTTTTCCACTGAAAACTGACCCTTTTTTTTGCTATATATGTAGCTCTGTATTTTGGGCCCCAGCTCACCCAGCACCTAGGGAAAACTTCCAAACCTGTCCATTTTTCAGCCACAAATATCTTACCACCTAGCGTTCCCCCACATCTCCAGATAAAAATGGTACTTCAATTGTGTGGATGAGCCTGGTACTCGCAACAAGAAATGCTTAAAACACAATGTGGGGGACATCAATATTTCCTGTCAAATAATTCCTGATCTGGCAATGGGAGTAGATGTGGTATTTAGGCTCAGGCTTGGCAGCCACCCAAAGTACCATTTCTATCGGAGCAAGTGGGGGAATGCTGGGTCGTAGGAATTTGGCAGATCCCTGTAGTTTCCAGATCTTTACATTACAGAAACGCAAGAAATACATTCAATTTTAGTCAATGTTTGAGATTTGCAGGCATTGTCGGTAAGAAACCATTGTGGAATACACATGAAGCGTGCTACCCTGGATTCCCCCAGGTGTCTAATTTTCAGAAATGACTGGATTTGGCAGGTTTCCCTGGAAGGTGGGGTGGAGCAGCTTGTGTCCTAGGTGCTAAGCCCAGCCACACAAGTGGGGTAGCGGACAAGTGGGTGAACTTCCAGTGATAGGAAATTAGGGGGTCCTTGAGGTTTCTGGAAGTTGACCTTACAGGAATGGAAGGAAAATACCTGATGTGAGGGCAAGTTTGAAGTTTGCAGGGAATTGTGGGTAAGAAAATGTTGTAGGAGCCACAAGAGGCACACCATCTTGGACTGCCTAGTCTACTTTCCTGAAATGCCTGGGTCTTAGCCCCTCTTTGCTACCCATGTGTGAAAAAGAATCCAAAATAATCAAAATTTCCCTTCTTGTCATAGGGATGGGGATGCTTAGGTCCCCAGGGGGGCAGAAGGACAATACTGTTCATTTGGGGTAGGAGTATTGGCTCGATTGCAGAGTAGGTCACCCTAGCCTATAGTTTGTTTTGGTGCCATGTTAAAACCCCTAGTGTCTAGTGGTCTTTCTGCACCCCCTTCCTGCCCAGGGGTAGAGAGCAAACACATACAGGCAATGCGTTTACAGCAGTATAAGATAAGTAAACACTTCTGTTTCTGTTTAGTGCATAAGCGATTCAATACCTTTGGGTGAGGGCGAGTTTGCACTAATAAAAATGTTAAGAAGAGAAGAAAAAGTAACTTAATCACAGTAGAGCAGCGGATGGGCACTAATTAAGGGTATTCAATCTGTACTTGGTCCATGTTCTACACAAAGAGGAGGAAATGATGCAGGAAGTGACGTGTCGTAAGCACTGCCGAATTAAAAGGCAGCAAAGAAGAGGGATTATGACGTTAACGAATGTTAAGTAATGGGGATGATAAAAGCCCCTTTTTAGTAGAGTTAAAAAAAAAAAAAAACACACAAGAGAACATCACCATAGCGACAGCCCATGCACACTATCTGCAGGCTCGACCTAAAAAGGGGCAAGGAGTTGATGACACAGGCACTGCGCCGTTATCTGCCCCCAGGGACAGAAAGGCAACTAGACATCATATTCCCAAGAATAAAAAAGGGCGACTCACCCAGGCATCCTGCCATACTTTTACCCCAGAACAGGTCCAAAAGTGTATTTCTGCTCAATGGGGGTGGATGGAGGGTGTTTCCACTAACTGTGCCCCTAGGAGACAGAAAGGTCACTAGAAAACAAGGTAAAAATAGGGTGAAAAATCAAAAAAAGAATGGGGGGCAGCTCAACCACACATCAGACTTTGCCCCTAGTCCAGAATGGGCACAATTCTAGACGAAGTATGTGTAGGAAACATAACATGCATTTGTAAATTCAGTAGGTCTGGTGTTAGCTGCCAGACTTTTCAGTGCTTGTTTTATTTTGTCATATGTTTTGCTAAACCTTATGATTGGGAAAGCTACTTCGTCAATTAAAAAAAGGTGGCTAATGGCTATAAATTCTTTGTTCTCAAACACGGCGACAGTACACCATAGCACTGAAGAGAACTACTTTGTGTGGATATGCTCCTTGTAAAAAGACAGAACACAGTAATTCATAGTGAAGCTATCTATTGTTGAAGTGGGTGCCTCATGCTATATGTTGCAGAGGGTGAAAGAAAAGAGGGATGGCGTTAGGCTCCATGAGTAAGTATGTTATACAAATAATTTTAGTAAAATCCAAAGGTTTGCCTAGCACCAGACCTAAAAATGTCATGGAATATAAGTAATTAATTCTCCTAGTCGATACTTCTTTCAGGTACAGCAAAAAAGGATAACGGTAAGAGTAATATTGTCTGAAAAAGAATCTAACAATGAAAGCTGAAGACATGCTCTGTGGAACATGCCTAAACAATTAACAGAGTTGATTCAGTAATGTTTAGTAAATGTGCACAATAAAATTTGTCTATTTGTCGGGGAAATTTCCCCAACTGGAACTGTTCTAAAGCTGTGGTAATTGGCATCCTCGTCTGTACTGTTACAGGATTGCAAGGAAGAACTCCCTGCAAAAATGCAAAGTCTGATACACAACACAAACCATGCAAAGATGGCATGCTTAGGTACAACATGTTAATTTCCAAGCTAGTGAACTCAATGACTGGCTGTCTCTTTTAATGGAGAGAGTGTAAATATTTAACACCTGCTCAGGGTCCTATTCGTGTAGCCTGTCATTCGGATTAGTCTTAAAGAGGAGAAGAAAATGTAGTCTTCAAAATGCTCTTCAGCAAAAGAAATTTGCATGTCAAAATGATTATATTTTGCTGGAAGGTGTTGCAGGTTTTCACTGACAAGATGATAAAGGTAAATAAGTTGCAGTCTAGTGTGCCAAAATACTGGATTTTGTTTAAGGCAGAGGGAGTGGGGTGGAGGGGTAGGGTGAACAGAGGTGGGTTGAACAGTGGTGGTGGTGGTTATAAAGATGTGCATAGGTGGGTTGTGCTTCCACAATGAGGGTTCCTTGAGTCTGATGCACGTTTAGGAATTTACAATAGAACAGCATAGACAATTTTTCTTTGCCACCTCCTTCTTCAGTGCTGGAGCAGAGAGCTTTTCCAAGAACGCATGAATAATGAGAATTATGTCAACTTCAATACCTCAGAGCCTTACATATTATACCAAAAAGCCACACTCAACTACTTCCACAAGGCTTAGCAAAGCTTCTGTTAGCTAAACTGTTCATCCTTTTTTATGCTGCACTGGTTCCTTACTGGTACAAACCCCTGTGTGGACTAGGGTATGAGGATTCTATGCTTGGATAGGCTTATTGAAAGGTAATTGTGAAAGAGCAGTTGTTGTGGACTGGGGGAAATGTGTGGCAGAAGCGGAAGGTCGGGGAGTTATAACTGTCTGCAAAAACTTAATGATACCTTGCCGGCCAGTACATGATGGAAAAGGTATGTGTACTAAGAAATATACTGAACTATTTGAGATTAAAACTCTAGAGAAGTGTAGCTTCTTACAGACATAACAAGAGACTACATGAAGCTCTGCGTTGTTTCTTGAGTCACAGCATTAGACACACACTTTTCTGGCACTGACATCTCTAAGATCCGGTGGAATCAGGATACGGAGGTCTGATCATATGCCTAGCTCTATAGCAGACTGATGAAGGTTGAGAAGGATCCAAGTCTTTGTAAACATTTTGAATCTGGCCTGAGGTAATTTATTCAACTGGCCGTGGTCAGAAGTGGAGAGCAATGGTACATTAAGAAGAAACTTCAACACTATAATGGATTCATCCAAGGAGGAAGACATGGGTTTTGCAGGGATTGTGGAACCACTCCTCAGGCCAGAGCTGCTTGTTGTAATGATATAAAGGGAGACTTTGATATTGACAGTTGGCGCCTATTTTTCCTGTTCTCATTACAAGTGTGTGTGTTAACCAGTGAGGATACAAAATCATCGCACTCTGGCCAGCTATTTGAGGAGGAGTAGAAGAAAGATGTTTAATATGGACAGTGTAGCAGCAGAAGAAAGCATTTTCTTCTCTCTGGAATGCTCTCAAGGCATTTATCAAGAGGAGTCACGAGTACCCGAGTTATTGGCACCACGCATTGGTGGTTGTGATAGGAACAATAGAGTTTAAAAAACAGTATCTGATTGTAACCTGGATCCCCAAAATCTCATAAAACAGAAGAAAAACAAGATCAAAACTTAGAAACTTTGGGGAGATTTGGATCCACCTGTGGTAGGTTAACAAAGCACCTGATGCCGTACTTTTGAACCCAGAGTGTAACGTCTGGTGATAATGACTGTAGGAGGCTGGCCTGGCTTGTAGTGGGTAACAAGGGGTACTTACACTCTGTACCAGGTCCAGTTATCTCTTATTAGTGTAGAAGAGGTGTTTCTAGCAGCTTAGGCTGATAGAATGTAGCTATAGCAGAGCAGCTTAGGCTGAACTAGGAGACATGCAAAGCTCCTACTATACCACTGGTGTCATATGCACAATATCATAAGAAAACACAATACACAGATATACTAAAAATAAAGGTACTTTATTTTTATGACAATATGCCAAAAGTATCTCAGTGAGTACCCTAAGTATGAGGATGCCAAATATACACAAGATATATGTACAAAATACCAAAAATATGCAGTAATAGCAAAAGGAAGTAATGCAAGCAATGTAAAGTTACAGTAGATTGCAATAGGAGCACATAGGTATAGGGGCAACACAAACCATATACTCCAAAAGTGGAATGCGAATAACGTATGGACCCCAAACCTATGTGAGCTTGTAGAGGGTCGCTGGGACTGTAAGAAAACAGGGAGGGTTAGAAAAATAGCCCACCCCAAGACCCTGAAAAGTAGGTGTAAAGTGCACCTATATTCCCCAGAGAGCACAGAAGTAGGGGAATTCTGCAAGGAAGACCAACACCAGCAATGCAACCAAAGTGGATTTCCGGACAAGAGTACCTGTGGAACAAGGGGACCAAGTCCAAGAGTCGCGACAAAGTCGAGATTGGGCAGATGCCCAGGAAATGCCAGCTGAGGGTGCAAAGGAGCTGCCACCGGATGGTAGAAGCTGTGGATTCTGCAAGAACGAAGAGGGCTAGAAACTTCCCCTTTGGAGGATGGATGTCCCACGTCGTGAAGAAGCTTGCAGAGGTGTTCCCACGCAGAAAGACCGTAAACAAGCCTTGCTAGCTGCAAGGGTCGCGGTTAGGGTTTTTGGATGCTGCTGTGGCCCAGGAAGGACCAGGATGTCGCCACTTGGATGAGGAGACAGAGGGGGCGCCCAGCAAGTCAGGGAGCCCTCACAGAAGCAGGCAGCACCCGCAGAAGTGACGGAACAGGCACTACGAAAAGGGGTGAACCGGAGCTCACTCGAAGACACAAAAGGGAGTCCCACGACGCCGGAGGACAACTTAGGAAGCTGTGCACTGCAGGTTAGAGTGTGTGGGGGACCGAGGCTTGGCTGTGCACACAGTAAATCCTGGAAGAATGCGCAGGAGCCGGAGCAGCTGCAAATCACGCGGTACCCAGCAATGCAGTCTAGCGTGGGGAGGCAAGGACTTACCTCCACCAAACTTGGACTGAAGAGTCACTGGACTGTGGGAGTCACTTGGACAGAGTTGCTGAGTTCCAGGGACCACGCTCGTCGTGCTGAGAGGGGAGCCAGAGGACCGGTGATGCAGTCTTTTGTTGCCTGCGGTTGCAGGGGGAAGATTCCGTCGACCCACGGGAGATTTCTTCAGAGCTCCTAGTGCAGAGAGGAGGCAGGCTACCCCCAGAGCATGCACCACCAGGAAAACAGTCGAGAAGGCGGCAGGATCAGCGATACAAGGTTGCAGTAGTCGTCTTTGCTACTTTGTTACGGTTTTGCAGGCGTCATGAGCAGTCAGTGGTCCATCCTTTGGCAGAAGGTGAAGAGAGAGATGCAGAGGAACTCTGATGAGCTCTTGCATTCGTTATGTAAAGAATTCCCCAAGGCAGAGACCCTAAATAGCCAGAAAAGGAGGTTTGGCTACTTAGGAAGGAGGATAGGCTAGCAACACAGGTAAGAGCCTATCAGAAGGAGTCTCTGACGTCACCTGCTGGCACTGGCCACTCAGAGCAGTCCAGTGTGCCAGCAGCACCTCTGTTTCCAAGATGGCAGAGGTCTGGAGCACACTGGAGGTGCTCTGGGCACCTCCCCTGGGAGGTGCAGGTCAGGGGAGTGGTCACTCCCCTTTCCTTTGTCCAGTTGCGTGCCAGAGCAGGGCTGGGGGATCCCTGAACCGGTGTAGACTGGCTTATGCAGAGAAGGGCACCATCTGTGCCCATCAAAGCATTTCCAGAGGCTGTGGGAGGCTACTCCTCCCCAGCCCTGACACCTTTTTCCAAAGGGAGAGGGTGTAACGACCGAGTTAATTACCTTCGGTAACGACTTTTCTGGTGGATACATTAGCTACCTGTGGATTCCTCACCTAATGAATATCCCCATTGCACCAGCACTCGACGGAAATCTTCTTCCTAGCTTCTGCATGTCGACGAGGACGTCACAGTTGCCCACGCGACGCCGTCTGACGTCATACAGGCAATAAGACGTCCTCGCCGACGTGCCGACGTCAGTACCAACATTTTTTACGTGCCTGAGAATAATAGGCCATTGAGATGAAAGAACAATAGAAATATTTAATGATATTCCAAACAAACACATCATTCTGAGAATTCAGTCCTTTTTTTTTTTTTTAAACAAATATATAATTATATGGACAATATATATATAAATATGAACATATGTACAGAATATATACAATTTCTCAAAACCAAGAGGAGCAGACTCAAGAACTACTTGGTTAGACCAGGCAGGCAACGGGGTGGCGGGTGGGACCGTGAGGAATCCACAGGTAGCTAATGTATCCACCAGAAAAGTCGTTACCGAAGGTAAGTAACTCGTTCTTCTGATGGATACAACTACCTGTGGATTCCTCACCTAATGAATAGAGTCCCAAAGCAGTACCGCACTCGATGGAGGGTGCCTGACTGGTCAAACCAAGAAATCCTGCTGCACCGACCGTGCAAAATGGCCATCCCTTCTGACCTCAGAGTCCAAGCAGTAATGCTTCGCAAAAGTATGATCAGATGACCAAGTTGCGGCCTTGCAGATGTCGACCACAGGAACACCCATAGCCAAGGCCGAAGAGGCTGACTTAGCTCTAGTGGAATGAGCTCTTATACCATCAGGGGGTTCCTTCTTTGCTAAAGAGTAACACATTTTAATGCAAAGAACAACCCACCTGGAGAGTGTTCTCTTGTGGACTGCCTTTCCTCTTCTCTTTCCCACGTATCCGATGAAAAGCTGATCCTCCAGCCTGAAATCCTTTGTTCTGTCTATATAAAAGCTTAGCGCCCTCTTTGGGTCCAAGCGGTGGAGTCTCTCTTCTTCCTTTGAAGGATGAGGCGGAGAATAAAACGTGGATAGAGTAATTGACTGGGCCAAATGAAAGGGTGAAACAACCTTCGGAAGGAAAGCAGCCTTGGTCCTCAACACCACCTTATCCCCATAAAAAGATGTATAAGGGGGTTTTACAGATAGAGCCTGCAACTCACTCACTCTCCTTGCAGAGGTAATTGCAACCAGGAAAACCGTTTTAAGAACTAATAATCTTATGGGGCAAGAATGCATAGGCTCAAAAGGGGACCCCATAAGGAAAGTTAAAACCAAGGTCAAATCCCATTGAGGCATAACAAAAGGAGATGGAGGGAATTTATTCATAAGGCCCTTCAAGAATCTAAGCACTATTGGAGATTTAAACAAAGAAGGCTGGTCTGGAAGACAAATAAAGGCTGACAGGGCAGACAAGTAACCCTTAACAGTAGCTACTGCACAACCCCTCTGTGCTAAAGACAAAGCAAAAGATAAGACATCTGACAAATGAGCACTTAAGGGATCAATCTGCCTCTCTCCACACCAAACCACAAATTTAGACCACCTATTAGCGTAGATAGATTTAGTGGAGTGTCGCCTGGCTGCTAAGATAACATCCACTACATCAGGCGGGAGAGAAAAGGAACTCAGGTTGCCCCGTTCAATCTCCAGGCATGAAGGTGCAGGCTCTGGAGGTGGGGGTGTAAAACCTGCCCCTGCGACTGCGAGAGGAGATCTGCCCTGAGAGGGAGACGGAGCGGAGGGCACAGTGAGAGTTGGAGAAGGTCCGAGTACCATACCCTCCTTGGCCAATCCGGAGCTATTAAGATGACTTGGGCCCGGTCTTGGCGAATTTTCCTCAACCCTCGAGGAATCAAGGGTATGGGAGAAAACGCGTAAAGCAACTGGTCGCACCAGGTTATCTGAAACGCGTCCCCTAAAGCTCCTTGCACCGGATACTGGAGGCTGCAGAATAACGGGCAGTGCGAGTTCTCCCGGGTGGCAAACAGATCTATCAGACGAAACCCCCACATCTGGAAGATTAGCCGGACTTGATCTGGATGGAGACGCCACTCGTGATCAGCCGAGAAATGGCGACAGACTGTCCGCGCGTACGTTCAAGACTCCGGCCAGATGATTTGCTACCAAGCCAATCTGATGGTCCTTTGCTCAGGACCATAGCCGAAGAGCTTCTCTGCAGAGAAGGTACGACCCTACCCCTCCCTGTTTGTTTTTATACCACATCGCGGTAGTGTTGTCCGTCAGGACCTGAACCGACTGACCGCAAAGGGATGGGAGGAAGGCCTTGAGAGCCAGACGTACAGCCCGCAACTCCAACAGATTGATATGAAACACCTGTTCCACTGGAGACCAAAGCCCCTTGATCTCCAGGTCCCCCAGATGAGCTCCCCACCCTAGAGTGGAAGCATCCGTTATTACTGTAGCCACAGGCGGAGCTTGTGAGAACGGCCTTCCTCGGGAAAGATTGCCGTCCGCAATCCACCATTTCAAATCCATGGCAGCATCTCTGGAGATTCTCACCGAGCCTTCCAGATCCCCTTTGTGCTGAGACCACTGCCTTCGGAGGCACCACTGAAGAGCCCTTATGTGCCAGCGAGCATGCGTGACCAACAGTATGCAAGAAGCAAACAGACCGAGCAGACGTAGGACCTTGAGGACTAGAATGACCGCTCCACTTTGAAACATTGGAACCAACGCCTGAACGTCCTGAACCCGCTGAGACGGAGGAAAGGCTTGATTCAAGGTTGTGTCCAGTACTGCCCCTATGAACAGGAGGCGCTGAGAGGGCTCTAGGTGAGATTTGGGCACGTTCACCGAAAAGCCCAGGTCGAACAACAACTGGGTTGTCGACTGCAGGTGATGCAACACGAGCTCCCGAGACCTGGCTTTTATTAACCAGTCGTCTAGATAAGGAAATACTGCTATCCCCTTCCTTCTGAACTCTGCTGCAACCACCGACATCACCTTCGTGAAGACTCGAGGTGCTGAAGTAAGACCAAACGGGAGGACCGCAAACTGATAGTGCTGCGACCCCACCACAAACCGGAGATACTTCCTGTGCGACTTGAGTATCGGGATATGAAAGTAAGCATCCTGCAAGTCGACAGACACCATCCAATCTCCATTGTTCAGCGCCAAAAGCACCTGAGCTAGGGTCATCATCTTGAACTTTTCCTGTTTGAGGAACCAATTCAAGATCCTTAGGTCCAGGATTGGTCTCAACCGACCATCCTTCTTGGGAATCAGGAAGTACCTTGAATAACAACCTTGACCCCTTTCCTGCTCTGGGACCAACTCCACTGCGCCCTTTGAAAGGAGGACTTGAACCTCCTGTTCTAACAACAGGAGGTGCTCTTCTGAACAATAAGATGGGCGGGGCGGGATGGGGGGGCGGAAACTCCCGAAAGGGAAGGGTATAGCCGTTTCTCACAATGCTGGTAACCCAGGAGTCTGAAGTTATGACCTCCCACTTGTGGAGAAAATTCAGTAACCTCCCCCCTACAGGAGTGGAGTGAGTGGGAATTGGTGGAAGCCTAAGGCTGCTTTCCCTGCTGCACCCCTCCAGAGGAAGAGGCAGAGTGCTGCTGAGTGGCTCCCCTGGTGCGGACCCTACCCCTCCCTCTAAAAGATCTATAGGAGAGAGCAGAGGTAGGTTGCTGGAATTTCCCTCGAAAGGAGGAGGAGGAGGAGCCATGACCAAATCCTCGAAACCTCCTAAAAAATCTGGAGGAAGTAGAAGAAGTGGCTTGCAAGCCTAGCGACTTGGCCGTGGCCCTGCTCTCTTTGAACCTTTCTTAGGTCAAATCCGCCTTGGCACCAAAGAGCTTGTCCCCATCAAAAGGAAGGTCCAGTAGGGTCGACTGCACATCCGAGGAAAATCCTGAGTTACGAAGCCAAGCCTGCCTCCTCGTAACTACAGCAGTGCCCATTGCTCCAGCAACCGAGTCAGTTGTATCCAACTCAGATTGGATAACCTGAGTTGCAGCTGCCTGAGCGTCCGATACCAGACTTAATAGCCCTTGAGGAACCTCCGTATGCGTTGATGCAATTTCGTCCATCAGGGCATAAATGTACCTTCCTAAAATACATGTAGCATTGGTGGACTTCAACGCCATGCTACATGAAGAGAACACCTTTTTGGATGCCATGTCCACCTTCTTGGAGTCTCTATCCGAGGGCACAGCTGGAAAAGACCCAGGAGCAGACCTTGCCGAGCAGGAAGCCTGGACCACCAAGCTTTCAGGTGTTGGATGCCTGGTAAGAAAACCTGGGTCAGCCGGTGCAACCCGATACCTCCTAGCCACAGATCTATTGACAGCTGAAGAAGACACCGGCTTCTTCCAGACTTCCATTATAGGGTCCAGTAGCGCTTCACTGAATGGCAAAAGTGGTTCTGCCGATGTAGAGGCAGGGTGCAACACCTCTGTCAACAAATTCTGCTTGGCTTCAGTCACCGCAAAGGGAGGTCCAGGAAGCCAGCTGCCTTCCTGATAACAGAATGAAAAGTGGCCGCCTCTTCTGTGTACTCCCCACAAGATGACAAGTCCCATTCGGGGGAGGTATCTAGGCCACTAGCCGTGTCCAGCCCATGGAGACCCTCACGAGAGTCCTCAATCTCTATTTCCTCCAGGTTTTGTCTCTGGTACTCCTGCTCTTCAAGGAGGCGGAGAGCAAGCCTCCTGGAGTGTAGCCTCTCTTCTATTCTCGGCATCGACATGGCGTCAGCGGACATCGAAGAATGACGCCGATCCTCGGATCCATCCGACGCCGGGTCTACAGACGCCATAGGCCTCTTCGGCGCCGAACGAGGAACCTAATGGAGCGAAGGCTGCCTCGGAGTCGTAGGAGGTTTAGACAGCGTCACCGGCTGAAACATCGAAGCCGCCTGAGCCGAAGCTGTCAGAGCCGAAGTCTCAGGAGCCACCGGAGCCGATACCGGCGCCGAGCCCACGTTCCCCTAGGGGAGAAAGGGCATAAAGGGTGCTGGTCGCAGCGGAGCCGGAGCACCCATGTTGAAAGCCAAAGGGCCCGAAGGATCAGCCGGTCCACCACCTGGAGCCATCTGTTGGAAGATGGAAAACATCGCATTTAAAAATGCGGTACTATCAGCTCCAGGAGCCGGGAAAGCCGGGTACTGGGGTGCCTGGTTCGAATGCGACACCGACGCCGGTCTCGACGTCTGCGAAGACGGAGAAAACATCTGAGGCTGCGGAACCTCAAACACTGAAGGTGGTTGGCCCCATGACACGGCCGAAGTCGGTGAAGCTGGAGTAGGCAACGGCGTCGACAGCTGGGGAGTGACAGTGGGACTGACTTCCCAAGTCTTCCGACGTCGAGTTGATGGTGACCTCGACTGAGACCTCTCCCTACTCGACCGACGCCGTGATTCTCGACGACGCCGGGAGTCCCGATGACGCCGATGAGACTTCGGTGACGAGGATTTTCGATGATGTCTCTTTTCCTTCTTTTTCGACTTCGCCAGAAAAAGCTTGGCCTCGCGCTCTTTCAGGGCCTTAGGATTCATATGTTGACAAGAATCGCACTTGTCAACATCATGAGCGGAACTAAGGCACCACAAACAGTCAGAATGTGGGTCCGTTACCGACATTTTGCCCCCACACTCACGGCAGGGCTTGAATCCTGACTTTCTCTGCGACATTGTAGTCTCAAAGAAAAAATTGATCCAAAAAACACACTGTAACTGTCGAACAGCAACAGTAGCTCCCTCGAAGATAACCGTTTCGAATGGCACGGAAAAAAGGGAACTGACATCGGCACGTCGTCGACGTGCAAAAGCTAGGAAGAAGATTTCCGTCGAGTGCTGACGCAATGGGGGTATTCATTAGGTGAGGAATCCACAGGTAGTTGTATCCATCAGAAACCCTCTCTCTGAGGAAGTCCTTTGTTCTGCCTTCATGGGCCAGGCCTGGCTGGACCCCAGGAGGGCAGAAACCTGTCTGAAGGGTTGGCAGCAGCAGCAGCTGCAGTGAAACCCCGGGAAAGGTAGTTTGGCAGTACCCGGGTCTGTGCTAGAGACTCGGGGGATCATGGAATTGTCTCTGCAATGCTAGAATGGCATTGGGATGACAATTCCATGATCTTAGACATGTTACATGGCCATGTTCGGAGTTACCATTGTGACGCTGTACATAGGTAGTGACCTATGTCCAGTGCACGCGTGTAATGGTGTCCCCGCACTCACAAAGTCAGGGGAATTTGCCCTGAACAATGTGGGGGCACCTTGGCTAGTGCCAGGGTGCCCACACACTAAGTAACTTAGCACCCAACCTTTACTAGGTAAAGGTTAGACATATAGGTGACTTATAAGTTACTTAAGTGCAGTGGTAAATGGCTGTGAAATAACGTGGACGTTATTTCACTCAGGCTGCAGTGGCAGGCCTGTGTAAGAATTGTCAGAGCTCCCTATGGGTGGCAAAAGAAATGCTGCAGCCCATACCCTGGGTACCTCAGTACCATATACTAGGGAATTATAAGGGTGTTCCAGTATGCCAATGTGAATTGGTGAAATTGGTCACTAGCCTGTTAGTGACAATTTAGAAAGCAGAGAGAGCATAACCACTGAGGTTC
Organism: Pleurodeles waltl; assembly: GCF_031143425.1. Lineage (NCBI taxonomy): Eukaryota > Metazoa > Chordata > Amphibia > Caudata > Salamandridae > Pleurodeles > Pleurodeles waltl. Next base: position 893,234,399 of record NC_090449.1, on the reverse strand, counting down.
TGGTTAGCAGAGCCTCAGTGAGACAGTTAGTCATCACACAGGGAACACATACAGGGCACACTTATGAGCACTAGAGCCCTGGCTGGCAGGGTCCCAGTGACACATACACTAAAACAACATATATACAGTGAAATATGGGGGTAACATGCCAGGCAAGATGGTACTTTCCTACAGTGACTAGTGGATCCATAGTCAGCTCTGTTACTCTAGTTTTCTGAAGGATTGGTCTGTGTAATAAACCTAATATTAACTGAAGAGGTTTCAGTTTTTCCCTGAAGAAAAATTAGTACCTGTGCATCAGTCATTGAAACAATATGGAAGGGGCAGAACATTTAGGGGCTTATTACAATTCTGGTGGTCAACACACCGCCAGACTCACACTGACTGTCGGACTACAGAGGCTGTGGCGGTCAACCTCCCACCTTCCCTGCCAGAATCAGTGATCCTGGGGGCTGATGGTGGTGCAGATTGGAATCATCCACTGCGGCGCTGAAATCAGCTCTGCCCTGCTTATTACAACCTTGTTCTCCTCAAGCCTTTTGATGACGGTTCAACCATGAAAAGAGTGGCGGAGAACAAGTGCAGGAGGCCACGGGGGACCCCTGAACTGCCCATTCCTGTGGCATGGGCAGTTCAGGGGTCCCCCTACCCAGCACCCTCTAAATGCGCACTGTCTGCTGTGTAGACAGTGTGCATTTCAAGGGTGTTGGTGCCCCCTGCAGGTGGCAGCATTGCTGCCGGCTCTATTATGAGCTGGCGATAACGCTGCTGCATTTTCCCTACTGTTCTAACCTGCAAAAAAAATGTTTTTTGACAATCAGCCCAGAGGGAAAGTCATAAATGGGGCCAGTGGAGAGGTCGCCAGCATGGTGACGTCCACCACATTGGGAACACCGCTCCGCCAAACTCGTAATCAGCCCCTTAGCTTGACCTTTAACAATTTAATGACTTCAAAAACTGTTGTAAACAATAACAAGGTAGGAAAGCTTTACTTACTTCCGCTAAGAGCTCTGCTCAGCTGCTCCATCTTTTCTTTGGCTGTTTTAAGAAGACGTTGTTCTAACTAAAATAAAACAAATAGGACAACGTTAACTCCTGGTGTTTAGTATAAAACAAAAATAGAACGTTGCTGGTGGTCAGATGCCTTGATACATAATTTTCACATTTGGTGCCAGAATATATATATATATATATTAGAAGTCCTCTATTTGAACAAATCTACCAAAATTTACTCTGCTAGACATGTATTTCACGCCCGATGTTCAACAAAAAGTTCAAATCTGCTGGTTGTGGGGAAATCCAGTTTGAAACACATTGTCCTCTTGTGTGTTTATGGGCACCTAGAAGTAGATTTGTTTACAATGCACTGCTGATCATAAATTAATATTATCATCAGTATTGTAAACATTTAGCATGCATATTATTGTAAATGACTGCATTAATGAGAAAACATTAATGGCTCAAGCGACAGAACAAATAGATTTTTTGACCCTGGTCGGAACTTTTGTAGTGTAAGACGACACCTACGTTTCCAGTCTGAGAGAACCATAACATGGTGCTCATTTCAAGAATGGTCTTTGCTCAGTCTAATACACAAGAGAGACCAGGAGGGAAGGGGAGAAGACACCTGGAGCACCCCGACCAATAAAGTGGGATAACGAAAAGCGCAGGCTGTTCCTTTTGACGCCCCAGACAGGGATAAGGAATGGTGCAGTAGTAAAATTGCAAAAGCAGCGCAGATTTTAAAATTGGAAGCACAGAAAGCACACATCGAAAAAGGAGAGGCCAGGTCCACCCCCAAAGTCAAGGGAAAAAAAAAAAAGAGGGAAAAATAAAAAAATAAAACAAGGAAGTTGTCTCATAAGCTGGGTAAATCTGGTCGAAAAAGGGAAGCGGGACAAAAAAGTGGAACAGCCACGGAGGAAATGGCTGACCTGAGAGGCACCCAAAATACCTCCCGAGGAGAAACGCAGAGACCCCGCCCTCCAGGGTGTGTTGCAGCCCATAACAGCCTCCCAGGTGGCACTAGAAGGGAAAATTTACGCTCTGGCCACGGACCTCACTGTACTCGGAGACGACCACCGCCGCCTGGCCGAAAAGGTAGCCACTACGGATAGACAGATGGAAGAGCTTCAGCCAGAAGTTAAAGACACAACCAAGATTGCGCAGCAAATGGAGAAGCGAATTTGAGAATTGGAACTGCGAGCTGAAGACGCGGGAAACAGATCACGGCAAAATAATATCCACGTGATTGGCCTGCCTGAACGTACTGAAAAGTCTGGCCTGGTGGAGTTCCTCGAGCGCTGGCTGAAGGAGGAGGTAGCTGAGGATGGACTATCTCCCTTCTTTGAGATTGAAAGAGCACATAGGGTTCCGGCTCGCCCCCCTCCACCGGGGGCCACCCCAAGACCAATAATAGCTGGACTACTCCACTATAGGGACAGAGACTACTTGTTGGGTCAAAGTAGGAAAAAAGGAGCTAGCACCTTGGACAATCATGTGATTCGTATCTTCCCTGATTTCTCCCGAGACGTGCAGAAACAAAGAGCCTCTTTCAGAGACGCTAAACAAAAACTGCGCAGATTGGGGGCCCAATACGGGATGTTGTTCCCTGCAAAACTGAGAGTGGTGGCTAAGGACGGAATACAGTTTTTTAACACAGCAGAAGTTTGGCAGTGAATTGATACACAAACACCAGCGGAAAGTAAGCGGTTGACAGGGAGCCCGCGCACAGAACCACAAAGGAGAAGCAGGCACAGTAAGGCCCGTAAAGTAGGTAGCCCTTCCCACACAGAGATGCAGAAGGAAAGGCAAAAGGCAATGGAAGCGGCTGCTTCTCTGAGCGGCTCCGACCCTGGATCTTATGCGCGGATACAGGAAGAACTGGAACAATCAGATTAAGAGCAAGAATCGGAAGTGTCACACACATCAGACGAGACAGGCCCAGAAGTGACACCGGGCACATCGGACTGTATCATTTGAGGGGCTCATTGCTGGACTCACACAGGAAAAGATAGATCGGATATGGAAAACCATTGCGACTGGTACAACTGCGACTGACAGCATGGAAACACTGGCTGGCTCCGGGGTGGAGAGCTGCATCAGTTAAAAGAAGATTGGGTCCACAAACCCCTGAGAATCTTGTATTCTGGGAGTGGGGGTTGGGGTTGTGATACACTCCTTGTACGAACTAGGAGCCCCCCCTGTTTCGATAGACTAGTTGAACCACTTATTAAGTTTGGATGAGAGACGTTCAAACTTTTGTCCTGGGGATGGGGAGTTGGGATGTTACTTGTTGGGGTCAGTTAATGGGGATAGGTGAGCTACAAAGGGAAATCACAAAGAAACTGGAGCAGGACTGTGGGATCGTAGAGACATGTGATATGATTGGTGGTACAGATTGGGGCATAACTAGATGGGGGAGAGAAACACTGGTATGGCTTTGTTGGATTCATACAAATTCCTCATGTGGAATATAAGGGGACTGCACACAATGGCCAAGAGATATAAGGTATTTTCTTACTTACAGCGGAGGGGGATTCAGATAGCAATGCTCCAAGAAACACACCCTAACTCAAGCAGAAGGGAAAGCACTACAAAAGCGATGGAGAGGCCAAGCATATTACACTTCATATTCAGCATTCACGAGGGGAACACTAATATGGATAAGAGCAGGGGCCCCATCCCAAACGTTAGATAGCCTCATAGACCCAGAGGGCCGATTTGTGGCAATTCGGGGACGATTAGAGGGCAGAGAGTTAGCATTGGTTAATGTCTATGCACCCAACTCAGACCAAAGTGAATTTCTCACACGCATATCAGGCCTATTAGCCCTGTATCTACAATGCCCCTTGGTACTGGGGGGCGACTTAACTGTGTGGTGGACCCCACTATAGACCGTTCACACCGCCATTGCATGATTCCCCATTAATGAGGGTGGCATGACAATTTTCATCCTGGCAAACTAACTGGGGGCTGGTTGATGCCTGGCTAAGGTTACACCCTGATGATAGGGACTACTCGTATTTCTCCCACTTGCATGAGTTGCATGTCAGACTAGATGTGTTTTTCTGCACGCCAGATGTCTTTCCACATAGATACAATGCGGAATACTTAGCCCGCACTCTCTCCGACCACAACCCCTTCTTGTTATCACTGCGGTGGGGCTCACCCCCATCTCGCATCCCCACTTGGAAACTGAAATCAGAAATATTAGATGATGCGCACTTCCAAGGGGAACTGCAACAACATATCACTCAATTCTTTGAGGACAATGAGGCCTCAACTAATAGTCCCCTGACTGAATGGGACGCTTTTAAGGTGGTGGTGAGGGGGAGATGCATAGCGGGAGCAGTGGGAGTCCGTAGGATTCTTCTCAGGGATACTGAGCTGGCAGAAGATAAGCTAAGAGAGGCCGAGAAAAACAGACCCGAAAACTCACACCTACAAAATACTATTTTGGAGCTTAGAGCAACAGTAGCAGACTGTGTAGAGCGTCTCCGATGCTTTGATTACAGAAACTACCTTACACAAGCGCATGGAGAGAGAGACAAGGCGGGTCGAATGCTGGCATGGGTGGTATCACAAACTCATAGGAACCCAGCCATATTGGACATGGCAACAGAGCAAGGGGACCATATATATAGGCAGGAGCAAATCAACTCACATTTTGTGACTTACTACGAACACCTGTATAAAAGTAAACTCCGTTATATCAGGGACTCTACTGAGAATTATTTATCCGAGTTGCATCTCGGGTTGCTCCCTCCAGAGATTACGGTGCTGTTGGGAGGGGCCATTATGCAGCCAGAACTTAGGAGAGCCATAGGGGATTTATCTAGAGGGAAGACGCCGGGGACGGACGGTCTACCTGTTCAATTTTATGCCACCCACGTAGATTTACTGGTTCCAAGGTTGGAGAATTTATATAGGACCGCTAAAGAGCAGTGAGTGTTACCAACAGCAGCGTGAGAAGCGATAATAATACCCTTGTTAAAAACAGGTAAAAACACAATGGAAACTGGGGCATACAGACCATTATCCATGTTGAACCTGGACTATAAGATCCTCAGTAAGACTTTGGCCACTAGGCTCCTTCCATATATGTCAACACTAATACAGCCAGATCAGGCGGGATTTATTCCTGGGCGAAACACAGCGGATAATGTTCGCAGATTACTGGCAGTCATTAGAGATCAGAGCCCTGATGGCACAATTCCTGGGGTCCTAGCGGTGGACACAGAAAAAGCCTTTGACAGTCTAGAATGGGAGTTCCTTTACACTGTGATGTCCCGGCTCGAATTAGGGTCCGAATATATCGCCTGGGTAAGACTGTTGTATACCAAACCTACAGCTACAGTACGCACTGGGCGGACAATAACTAGAAGCTATATGGTCGAGCGGGGTACTAGACAGGGATGCCCCCTGTCGCCGTTGCTATTCGCCTTGGCAATGGAACCAATAGTGGCCGCAGCGCGAGCTGGGGGAGTGGTCCAGGAATAATGGCAGGAGGCATCAGATAGCCCTCTACGCAGATGATCTGCTGATATTTTTGGAGGATATACACAGAGATCTACCCCGGTGCAGCAGATGCTGTCTCAGTTCGGGGGACACTCTGGTCTGGAGTGAACTGGGATAAAACTGTATTTTTCCTTTGGGGCCCTCCGTGATGCCCCTGCTGGGGCTGGGTTTGGTCAGATGGGTTCCAAGCTGTCTCCCAAACATGGGAGGCAAGATCTATCACGACCCACAGCATACCCTAGAAGGTAATATTGGGAGCTCCCTACGATCCCCAAGGTCCAGTATGGCTTTTTGGCAAACCTTGCCACTATCTTTAGCAGGGAGAGTAACGATTCTTAAAATGATAGTGCTACCACGACTATTGTACCATTTTACAGTACTGCCAATATGGATACCCAAGGCCACATTTAAGGAGCTGGAAACTATGGCGGTGGCGTTCTTGTGAGGGGATGGGCGGAGGAGAGTAGCTTTGACCAAGCTCCAGAAGCACTCCACGGATGGAGGACTGGCGGTCCCCGACTGCGAAGCTTATTATCTAGCAGCACAACTCCAGTGGCTGGCAAAATGGATTGCAAGTAGAGTAGAGCTAGGGGCGAGAGTGAAGGCATTCACCCCACCGGGGTCTAGGTTATTCGAGGTATTGCTGAGAGGCTCGGGAGACGGGAAGCAGGACTCCCCAGAACTAAAAATCTTGATTTCCAATGCTGGAAAGGCTTCCTACACAAAATCAAAATAAGGGCCCCATACTCGCCAGAGCTCCCTCTGCTGTCACTGCGGGCCTTACCCCATCAAGGTGCCTAAAGTGGACTCCAGACTTGGGTAGAGGCCGGAATCCTGACAGTGGTAACATTATTTAATGAAGGGACAATGATACCCTTTGAGGCTCTCAGAGCAGAATTTGAGCTCCTGAGGGGACATTTCTTGTTACATGGGTCACTAGCGGCCAGTATTCGTAGGCACTGGCGAGAAGGAATGGGGGAACCTCCTGCACAGGTAGCCTGTACGTATCTGGCGTTGTCTTCCAGAAAATATAAAGCAGTGTCAAACCTCTACTGCAGGATTCCGGCTGACAAGACCTCTCCTCTGACCCAACTTAAACTGGCATGGGAGAGAGATCTGGGCGCTGATATTACTGATGAAGACTGGGAGCGCATTCTGGGGGGATTCCCTAAAATGACACGTAATGCCAGATTCAAGCTTATAAACTTTTATGTACTTCATCAGGCGTACTTTACACCTGGACGGATCAATAAGTACTTTGGAACGGAGAGTGTGGGTTGTCCAAGATGTGGTCTGGTAGGGGTGGAATTTAAACATATGTTCTGGGACTGCCCCAGGTTGGAGGCATACTGGGCAGAGGTGAGCCAGATTGTGGCACGAGCCATAGGAAGGGATAGTCCCTGCACAATGGGTCACTGTCTGTTGGGATGGTTTCTACATACAGCCAAACATAAGGTTACTAACAAGTTTCAGGACCTGGCCTATACACTGGCAAAAAGTGAAATCCCAATGTCCTGGAAGAACCCAGTAGGGCCGAGATATCCCAATGGAAAAGAGAGTTGACTAAATGGGCTAGTTGCAAGGGAAATATTCTCTATCGGGAGGCCAAGAGAGGAATAAGACCTCCTGAAGTGTCTCAGGGCTGGGAGATGGTGCTTGAAGCCTTCGGAGCGGAAACCCCGGCTGGACCGACCCCCTGACCGACTCATTGATTAATAGGCAATAAGGACATAATTAAGTTCTGACTACTGGCGGTTCCCTTATGATTATTGAACCGGGGGAGATAAGCAAGATAGGTGAGTTGCATACTACCAAACATGTCGAGAATAGGGCCACATCTGACCATGGCATGTCCAGTTCCACTGAGATTATTACAGCACATCTTAGGGCTCACCTAGGGAGGAGGGGCAGCAGGGGTGGGTGACGGGAGGGATGTGAAGGGAATAACTGCAATATCAGGATTTCTAACAATAGGGTTCCAAAGATCCGGTAGAAGTTAGGCATTGGATAACTAGATTGTTATATGTTGCACTGTATGGTATTTTAACTATCTGCCAAATGACTGATTGAAACCACAATAAAATATGTTTTTAAAAATAATGTGTGAAATACTCTCACATGGTCTCTGTTTCAATTATGGGAATGCACCACAAAAGATTCAGAGGCCTTTGTTAACTATGAGATTCTCACAAAGATAAGATCTCCTTGGGCGACTAGGTATTGTCTTACTACCCTTCCTTCAGAAAAAGATCTCTTAAGACGGAATTATGGCAAGTATTATTACCGACAGATCAGATAGAGAGAACATGTTTGTCCGTGAATCTATTATACAAGGAAATTTCGAAAGGGTAACTATACAAAGCACCATGGGTAAGATTTTGATTAAGCAGTCATATGAATGATGGTCATTTTTAGATTAATTACAAGTATATTTGAAATGTAAAATGGCATGTAGGTTATCTACAATAGTCTTCCTTAAAAATGTCGATCAAAACATTATTCTTGTGTGATCTGTCCCATCTCTAATTTAGCATTTCTTTCAATCAGTTCTGCAAACCTTTCTCGCTATGTCATACACAGGTCCCTTTAGTTTATCACAGCTTATGATTTCAGATCTTCCTGAAAAAAATAACACATTATGTTTGAACATTCTCTGATTACATTTCTTCAATTTGTTCACGTTTGTCATATAATTGCTTATTTTCACCCCTTCACGTTTGTTTTAGCATAGTCCTTTCTTTTTTCCTTGTTACCTAAAGATACATTTGTCAATATTTATATTTACCTACTAATAAGTTATCATCTAGCAGGTTATGCACTTACAGTAATATTTGATTCATTTCTAGTTATTTTATTCTGTCATTATTTCAATTTTAGTTATAACATCTAATAATGTGCAGTAATTTGTTTACATTTGAATAATTGAACTAAAAAAGAAAATAAACAACCACACTTGTCTTAGCGGGTTGCCCATTGTAAACTGCATGCAAAATCGAAGGAAAATTATGTCTTCCAAATACCTGATAGCTGAGCTCGTGGTTTTTAAATCTTGTGTAGTAGTGCATAAATCTGTCTAACTCTTGGAACCTTCTGTGTTTCTTTTCAGCCTAGAACAAAAATTAGAGAAAAAAAAGATGTATTTTTTTTTTCTTAACATATTTGTATCTTCTGCAGGCTCACTAAATGGTTATTCATACAATGTTACATTATTATATTCAAATGTGTAAGGTTACACAGCTCATTCATAAAGTACATTATTAAGAGGCAAGGGTACGTAAACTATGCCACATACAATAAATATAACAAGCATTGGCAAAAGTCAATAGGTTTTGCCATTGTCCAAAAAGATTATATTTTAATATATTACATCTTGGGGGTGTGTCTTTTGTGAGATGGACAATGGGATGAGATCCTAAGAGGCTCCTGGCTGACCCTGGTATAATCCTGCACGATCCTGCCTTATGAACAGCAACCACAACCTGTCCTGCCAGTGTAGGTCACCGCAGGCCCAGCCTGCACCTGGAGACCGCTTTTGGGGCCGTTGGGGGCGCGGGAGGACCTGTGGTTGAGCGAGCCTGTGGCAGATCAGGAGACCTCATGGCCGGGCCCTGTACTGTGCTGCAGCTCGTGGGGCCGCTGGGATGGTCAAGGCTTCTGCTGTGTTCGCCTGAGGCGGCCAGACAGTGGTCGTGCAGGAGAGGCAGCTCGGACCACATCCTTTTACATGGCCGGCTCCTCTGAAGGCCAGGGAGGCGGAGGGGAGATGCTGCACCCGGCTGGTCTCCTTGGCACTACATCACTCCCTAAGGCCCGGGCGAAGTCTCATATTGGCAGCGAAATAAGGGCGGTTGCAGCAATCACGTTGCTGAGCACTGCCTCTGTGCAGAGCGAGGAAGGTGTGCTGCACTATCCGTGGTGGCCCTGGAGTGGTCCCTCTTTCTGCCACACACAGCACTGTTTGGTTGGCCTGTGGGCTCTTAAGAGAGCATCCTTGGCAGTGGGGGCCTGCCCCTCGGGATAGTACAGTTTGCTGCCTCCTACCATGCCTGGAGGAAGCAGAGCTGCAACTGCTGTGCAGGGCCTAGAGGAGTCTTTGGTCCGAGAGTGACATTTTGGGCCTCCCTCACTGCTGCATGACTCTGGTGGGGACGGTGTAGTAACACTTTGGGCCCCCCCCTCTCATTGCTGCAAGACTCTGCATGGAGCAGAGACACCCAGTCACAGCATCAGTGCTTGACCAGACCCTCTTTTCTTCAGCTAAAGGAGAGGTGAATCTGTGACAGCGAAGTGCGTTCTTCATCACACTTCCTTAAGGCTGTGCCCACGGGCTGGGATAAGTAGGACACAGTTGGTCCGAAACACGCAGGTGGGGCCCCCCAGGGTAACACAATGAAGCAATATACAACCCTAGTGACCCTAACACAGGGCACTAAGCAGTAGATGACTGGCAGGAATACCGAGAACCTGATGGGGAGCCTACTCAGGCAGAGCTGCTTGCAGCCATTCGTGACTACAGGGAAGCATTGGAGGGGAAAGTTTAAACTGTGGCAATCGGGGTGAACCTCCTCCACAAGGATCTTTGCAAAGACTCCGACAAGGTACGAGTGGCTGAGGGATCCATCACGAAACTGCAGACCGAGGTGGCTCCTCTCCGGAAACAGGTACCCATGGTCACATCCAAAACTGGAGCCCTGGAAGAACGAGGGGAAAATACTGAGGGGAGGCCTGCTGTAATAATATGAGTCTCCTGCGGTCCCTGAGCAGGCAGAGGGGGCCTCTAATGAGAAGTTTGTGGAGCCCTGGATTTGTACCACTCTAAAACCAAGTGGGTTGTACCCCCCCCCCTCCCCCAGTTTCAACTGAGAAAGTATATTGTGCACTGGTGGTACCCCCCAGGCCAGGAGGCCTGCTGCGATCTATTATAGCTGGCATTTTGAGCTATAAAGACTGTGACTGTGTTCTACGGGCGGCTAGGAAGATAGATCTGGCTCAGTGTGAAAACCAGAGGATCTCCATTTATCCTGATTACACTAATAAGGTCCAAGGCTTGAGAAAAAACTTCCTGGAGGTCAAGGCCAACCTTCCATCTATGGGCATCCGCTACATGTTGCTGTATCCTGCCAGACTTCAGGTGATCTTTTTTGGGGGGTTGGGGGCGGGTCTTACTTCTTTGGCAAGGCCACCCTATGGTGGTTGAGCCCCCATGAGTCTGGGGGGACCTGTAGCCCTAACAGGAGCCAGCGCAAGGAGATAGATGACTTGGTTGTTTAACAGGACTATGCATTGTGTAGATTCTGCAATGTAAGTTTTTTTCTCGCAGGGGGGTGCTACAGACAAGCTGTATGAAGAACTGTACGTTAATCCTATATACTGTTGTGTGATAAGGCATTATATTCTGTTACGACCTGGGGGAAGCCTCTCCACGGTTGTGGTAGGCAAAGGTTGGGTATTGTAGGATTAGGCTGTGGAGCCAGTCAGCAATAACAATGTTGGATTTGCAGCATGTCTTTTTGTTGTTTCACTACTATCTGGGGAGAGATGGGACTGGGATTTGTTGGTTTTATGATTCCAATGTTGGTACGTTCTTGTTTAGTGGTCCAGCATTTGTGCGGGATTGGCCTACTCGGAGGCCTCAAATATGGATGATGGGGAGAGGAAGGTGGTGGTTCCCATTGTTGGGGGATGAGACTTAAATTCATGACTGAGCATTTGAATGTAGTTACTTCGAATGTCTGGGGGCTCAGAAGTTACCGTACACAATACAGGGTGCACTCCTTTCTCTATAGGTAGTAGGTGCAGATAGCTTGCCTACAGGAAACACATTTGATGGGAGATGAAACTCAGAAATTGAGGAAGAAGTGGCGGGCAGCTATTCACCACAGCATACTCCTCCTACATGAGGGGTGTGGTCGCACCAGGGGTCCTTTTTAAGCACACATACAGTGACGCAGATGTGGAAGGGCAATATCTCTTCCTACAGGGTACACTCGAAGGGAGGCCTCTGACAATACTGAATACACATGCGCCTAATACTGATGACTGCTTATTTTATGACAAAATGCTAGATCTACTTAAGTGGAATCCCCCATTATATGGGCTGGCGACTTTAACTGTGTGTTGGATGGGGACAGGGACCACCACCCACCTAGGCAGGGCTCAAAGTCTCTGATGGTGGGTTCCCTCATCAGGGTCATGCTTTGTCTGGGTCTCCTATATGGATGGAGGGTGATGCATCAGGGGAGGTGGAAATTTATATGTCACTCTAAAACACATAATATATGAAGCTGTCTGGATCGCTTTTTAGTGGGAGGTTTGAGCAACTAACAAATTACTACAGTGACACATTTGTGGAAGTTCTTATCGGACCATGATCCCGTTCTGCTGGAGCTGCAATGGGGCCACGTGCAGGGTGGGGCTCAGTCTTGGTGTATGCCTCCTGAATTCCTAACTGATGCAGTTGGTCAAGAGACGCTGGCAACCTCCTTGACAGATATGGAGTTGACTTGGGGTACACTACAGCACAGAGCAGTGGAATGGGAGGTGCCGAAGGCTGTTAGTAGAGGGACTTGTATGTAGGAACTACCAGTGGAGTTCACTGCCAAATGGAGGCTGAGATCAAAGTGCTGGAGGGATGCCTGGCTGTCCTGCAGAAAACAGAAGCACACTCAGCAGATGCCCATAGAGACCTTTTGAAACTGCACAAAGAAACTCATAGGCATTGGGAGGTGCTTGACAAGCTGACTCTTAAGACATATCATCAACGGTTACACAGGGAGAGCGAAAATCAGGCCGCTTACTGGCCTGGATACTCGGCAGGAAGTAGAACCCCCATCCCATATTACACCTTTGGAACGTTGCTGCGTGCGGGTTAGCAGCTGACAGGAGATCTTAGCTACCTTTGAGGATTAATTCCAGGCTGTATACAGGGCCGACCCAGCGGGTCCGGAAGGGGTATTGGTTGATTTCTTGCACAGGGTGGAACTGCCCCAGCTGGATCCTGACAATGGGCAGAAACTAGAGGAAAATTTATCACTGGAGGAACTAGGAGAGGCTATACGGCGCTCAACAAATCCAAGACTCCGGGCGGGATGTATTTTGAGTGGAATTCTATCAATCATAATCTACTACACTCAAGGACAAATTATTGGAGGTGTTCCTTGAGGCACGGGAGAGGGTTTTGTTTCTCCAAAATGATGTAGGAGGGAATTGTCTGCATCATGCTGACATTGTGGGGGAGGGGAAACAGCGTATCCTTCCCCATACAGACCGTTCACTATGCTGAATATCAAGATCCTTGGTAAGGTCCTGGCAGCCAGAATGACTGGAGTAATATGGGAACTAGACCATGAGAACCAATATGGCTTTCTTGAACAATTATGTTTATTATTATCATTGTCGCTGGCATTACACAGCGTATCACTGACAACCCCATAGGCCGGCTGCATTTGGAAGCAAAATCGGGTGCAGTCGTGTAGACAGCTATCGCCTACAACCCTGGGGCCGGCAGCATGTAGCAGGCAGTTTACATAATAATAAAAACAAGAGGTAAATCGAGAACCCCCCTTTTGCCCCCAGGTCTCCTAACATGAGTGCCTGAGTGGTCAAAAAGATTGGCAGTATACTAAATCAGGTCATGGGAGCAGAGGTCAAGGAGGCCTCAGAGGTGTATGAGGGCACCATCGTGGCCATATCTGGGATCAGGCAGAGTAGTCGTAGGTATGCCGGGCAAGTAACTCCCGAAACTCAGATATAAGGAGGCGTATAAAGGGTGCTCTCAAGCCTGCATATTGTGTGTGGTCAGATTCTGTGGCTACGGACAACTTCTCTATAACCAAAATGAACCACAACTTGTGTAACCAGGACGTATGGTCTGGTGTTTCGTATGAACCCCAGAGTAAGAGTATAACCTGGTGGGCTGCCCCCAGTGCCAAGGCATTTGCTTACCTCTATTAAAGCGTAATGGGCAAGTCAGAGAGTTTGGTAGTCCCAGGATGGTGTAGCCTGGAAATCTCGGATGGATGTGTTAAAGGCGGTGTCAATGTCATGTAAGATTTGTTACCAATATTGGGTGAGCATCAGGCAATGCCATAAGAGGTGCAGGAGGGTGCCAGTGTTACCACATCCCCACCAGCATCCTTGCGAGCTTCTGACCTTCCACTTCTGTATTCTCAAAGGGGTTGGATACTATTAGGAAACAATTTTATATGCAGTTTCGTTCTAGCTATGTTATGCACAGTGTGGTGTACTCTATAAATATTTCTGCCCATTCTTTAGTGGACAGGGTTCTGCCCAACTCTTCTTCTCATCTGTAATGCTATCTATATGTAACCATCAACTCCATCTTGACCACTGACAACATTTTGGTGCTCAGCTTAGTTTCACACACCGTCACACACTGGTGGCGCAGGTATTTTTCTGCACACAGCTTGTGCAATGTGTTTTCACTTTTTCTCACTGAGGATGGGCAAATAACGTGGGGGAGTAGTAATGATAAGATGCACCAGGCTGAGAATGTTTACGGTAAAGCAGAGAACAGCTCGGTCTTGGAAAAACACAGTGAGAGTTGGCCAGTCTCTAGCATGTTCTTTTCAACACTGACCTAGTACGGTCAGCGTTTGAACAACAACATACATGATGGGAGGGGAGGTTTCTAGAATTCCCCTCTTAAGTGTTGTTTAAAGAATATAAGGGGACGAAGCTTGACAACTGGGACTAGAAGAACTCATTCTGAGGGTGGGGCGCCTTGCTCAGAAGATAATCCCTTTGTGGTTAGCGGTCTCCCTCTGCCTTGGTTGCCAAGGTTAGCTTTGCGGTGTGCATGCATGAATACATAGTCTATATATAATATTCATTGTTGAAGTTTTGCATTCTCTCTGTTTAAGTAATCATTATTATTCTACTGCTGTGATTGTTTTAGGAATTACATGTGTTGTTGTATTTGAAATAAAAGCTCAAGTTATTCTTTCTGTGCATAAAACTTGGGAAGTGTTTTAATAAATGTATTACTCAGACTAGGACGGCTGCATTCTTTGCATTCCATTCACTTTGTTTTCCTCCCAGTCTGAAGTAGAGCAGAACATCATCTAAGTTGCCCTTTAGATTTGGATGGGGTCAACTCCCTCACCAGTAACACATAAAGCTCAGACAGAAGACAATTGTCATCTGTTTTAAGTATTATCCACTTCTCAAAGGGAGTCATTGATCGTCCTGCTCCTTGTCGAGTCCCAGGGCCAGTCACCAAGTGGTTCAGCTGGAGATATGGACATGATTTGAGTCAGTTACGGAATAGTCAGTTTTTAGTTGGTCAAAGGGGATAAGCCCGAGGGCATCAAAGAGGGACCCCACCTGCTGGCAGCCTCCATCTCGCCAGCGTCGGAATTGCTCTGGCTGCAACCTGGGGACGAAGTCAGTATTGTCCAGGACTGGGGTCATAGGGTAAGGGAAGGTCTTTAGGCCTGCCTTAATCGCTAAAGAGTCCCATACTTTCATTGTTTGGTTTGTCACTAGGGAAGGGGGAGCCAAACCTCTTTCCATGTGTGTGAACTTGTCACGGATTGGTCCATAAATGCCCAATGCTTCTCCAATAGTGAGCGGTTCCACTTCATTATATATTGGAGTTGGGCAGCTTGGTAGTAGTAGAGAAACTGGGGGGCTGCAAGCCCACCATTCTCCTTCGGGCAATATACCAAGTGTTTATGCAGACAGGGTTTCTTGTCATCCCAAATAAACAGCCAGCTGCAGGAAATGTATTGCGTTAACACTGCCATGGAAAGGCTGGCAGAACAGAGGTGTTGGAGGGGGGACTCGGGGGCTCCTGCACTGCCCATGCACTTGGCATGGCAGTGCTGGGGCCCCCATGGACAGCCCCTTCACGCATTTCACTGCCCGAATTATGGGCAGGGAAATGCGCCACGGGTGTTGTCACACCCAACACACCACAACATTGCCGCCTGCTCAATTATGAGCCGGCATCAATGTTCCGGTGAGTTTTCCACTGGGCCAGCAGAAAACTCCTAATATGGCGGACAAAAGACCTCCAGCACTGGCGGTCTTTAGCCTGCAGCAGCTTCGGCGGTCCTGGAAAATGACCGCCGAAGTGGTAATGAGTCCCACGGTCTGAAATAAATATAATATGCAGGGAAGGGCGGTCATCTTGAGTGCTGCAACTCTGCACATCCATGATAGTTGACGTTAGCTCCATGACGCCAAGTGCTTGCGGGTTTGAGAGGGAAGGGTTGAGTATTTAATAGTCAATGTTTTATAGGCAGTCTGAGCTAAGGCAATGTCTAGATATGGTACAGTGTCTGCAGCCCATTCAAATGGGAACATGGATCACAGAACAGTTTCATGTGTGGGACTGACAGTAAGATTCAAAATCTGTGACTTTTGCTAATTTACTTTAAATCCTGAGATGTCTCCGAAGGCCTTGAGCTCCTCAACCTACACCGATAGTGAGCTCATAGGTTCTGTAAGGGATACAATGACATCATCAGTGTAAAGGCTTGTTAGGCTTTGTTCCCCACGAAAGGGAATCCCTTGGTCCCTTGGATGGCTGGGATGTCTCTTAGCCTTTGCGCTAGAGGCTCCATGTGAAGAGAAAAAAAAAGAGGGGATACTACCTACCCATTTGCAGAAGCGTTCACCAAAACTGAACCTCTGTAGTGTATCAAAAAGATAAGGCCAGTGAATGCTGTAGAATGCCTTTTCTGCGCCGATGGACAGGAGTAAAGCCTCCTTGCGCGATCTATGAACCTTATCTATTAATGTAGTAAGGAGCTGCTTGGTGTTATCGCTGCATTGGCGTGCAGGAATGAATCCTACCTGATCTGGGTCTATCAGGCCCGGCATGAGGGGACTGAGGGGATGCCCTAGAATTCTGGCAAAGAGCTTCACATCTATATTTAAGAGAGATAGGTCTGTACAACCCGCAGAGGGTTGTATCTTTACCTAGCTTCAGGATTACTGAAATAGCCTCTAGCATGAAGTCTGTGAGGGAGCCTGTGACAGGCGAAGGAGTTATAAAAACGGGCGAGCAGTGGGGCTAAGCCCTGACAGAAGGTCTTATAAAATTGTGAGGGAAATCCATCAAGTCCAGTAGTTTTCATAGGTTGCGACTGTGCTATGGCCTAGATCACCTCTTCTATGCGAACAGGCTGCTTCAGGGCTGAAGCATCAGCCTCTGGTAAAGAGGTGAGGGTGACACCTTGAAGGTATTACAAAGGATTACTGCCTGAGCCATCTGTGGTGGCATAAAGAACAACATAAAAGACTTGAAATGAGAAATCGGTGCTGATTCCTTTCACTGAACTTGAATGGATTTTGCTGCACAAGCGGTGTGCCATCATGCGCCCACACCGATTGCTATTTAGATAGAATTTATGTTTAAGGTGCATCATAGCGTATTCTGCACTGTCCAGGTTAAGGCATTTAAGGAGGAGCCGGGTCTTCTCCAGCTCTCTATGAGCTCCGGTGTATGGATGGCTTCCAGCACGAAGACATATTTTTCTAGACTCTTTTGTTTATCTCTGCAGTGCCAATTCTCTGCTACCATGATCGCTATTAGCTCCCCACGCACCACTAATTTCAGGGCTTCCCAAATACATGCCAGAGAGTTTTCTCCAGTGTTGATAGTTCAAAGGTAGGAAGCGATTACAATCTTAATAGAGGCAACGGTAGCCTGGGACTGCAGAACGGTGTCCTGCAATCACCAATGGGAACTCCTGGGTTGGAAGACAAGCAATCTAACGGAGAGAGTCAAGGGTGCGTGGTCAGAGAGGCGAGCGTGGGGCAATGGATGCTTTGGACACAAGGTCCTGCAAGGGCGGAGTAGTAAGGAAGTGATCTATGCATGCGTAAGTCTTGTGCGCAGCTGAATAGAATGTGTAGTCCATTGACGATGGGAACACATCGTGCAACCCACAATCACAAAGCCAACGAAGACCTGTAGCTGAGAAGGCCCCACTTTGGTCACAACGTTGTCCAGAGCGGTTCTTTTTTGTGTCCATGACCAAGTTCAAGTCCCCTCCCACTAGGATAGCAGAGTCAGGAGTCTGAAGCATACAAGCCAAAGAGCTTGTGATGAAGGCTTCCTGACGTTCGTTGGGGGCATAAACATTCCCTAGGGTGAAGTAAAAAGAGCCCATCTGGAGTCGAATCACCATTAAGCACCTCTGTCATCGTGGACACAATTTCACCTTTGGAAACCTGTGAAAAGAGAATAGCTATCTGCCCCCCCCCCCCCCACCCACTTTGTTTGCAGGGCAAAAGGACCAAAGCTGATAGGGGAAACTATTGGGTTTGTGACCACTGGACATCCTTAGAGAGTAAGTGAGTCTCCTGCAAGAGACAGATATTTCATCTAGCACACTAGAGAAGAGAGAGGACAGCTAATCTTTTGGTAGGGTTGTTAGAACCCCACACATTAAGACTAATGTTCTTAAACTGCATGGGGTTCAATCAAAAGGGAACAGTGTCAAGTATATGCTATAGGGAGCTAAGTGAGCACGTAGCAGAGTGGCAGTGTTTAGGAAAGTACCCTCTTTCATGGCATGGTTACCCCCATTTTCTGACTGCTATCAGTGTGTTTGTCTGTGTTCAACGGGATCCTGCTAACCAGGACCCCGGTGATTATGCTCTCTCCCTTTAAACCTGGTTACTTGAGCCACATACACACTAAATTTGGAATACTGGTGCCCCCATGAAAGGCCCAAGTATATGGTACCTAGGTACCCAGGGCACTGGGGTTCCAAGGGATCCCTATGGGCAGCAGCAGTTATTTTGCCACCCATAGGGAGCCCATGCAAAGAGTTCTGCAGGCCTGCCATTGCAGCTTGCTTTAAACAGGTGCATGTACACTTTTTCACTACAGGTGACTACACCAGGTCATTATAAGTCACCCCTATGGTAGGTCCTCTCAGCCCTGAGGCCATTCTATGCGTGTACTGGACATAGGTCACCATCTATATCCAGCTACATAATGGCAACTCCTAACCTGGGCATGATTGGTATCAAACATGTCGGAATCATACCCCAATACTGTTGCAAGCATTGGAAGAATGATTCCATGCACTCTAGGGGCTCCTTAGAGGACCCCCAGCATTGCTACCACCAGTCTTACAGGGTTTTCCGGGCAGCCCAGCTGCTGCTACCCCTCAGACAGGTTTCTGCCCTCCTGCTGCTTGATCTGATCAAGCCCAGGAAGGCAGAACAAAGAATTTCCTTTGGGAGAGGCAGGTAACACCCTCTCCCTTTGGAAATAGGTGTGACTGGCTTGGGAGGGGTAGCCTCCCCAAGCCACTGGTTTGCTTTGAAGGGCACATTTGGTGCCCTCCGTGCATAAACCAGTCCACACCAGTTCAGGGACCTACTCTGGCATGAAATTGGACAATGGAAAGGGGAGTGACCTCTCCCTTCTCCATCACCACCCCAGGGGTGGTGCCCAAAGGTCCTCCAGGTGATTCCTGGATTCTGCCATCTTGTTTCCAAAGTTGGCAGGGAACTCTGGGAGCATCTGAGTGGCCAGGCCAGGCAGGTGACATCCAAGCCCCCTCCTGATAGGTACTTACCTGGTTGGGTGACCAGACACTCCCACCCCCCCCCCCCCATTCAAGGCTATTTAGGGTCTCTCTCTTGGGTGTGTCCTCAGATTCGGCTAGCAAGATTCCAGCAGGACTCCTCTGCAGCCTTCACTTCGACGTTTGGCCCCCAGAACTGCAACTGTAACGTCCAGGATCCGACAACCTGCTTAGAAAAAAGGACTCTTTAGCAACATTGTTTCCAGGACTCCTGCCAGCTTTGCAACAATTTCCTCACTGTGCATCCTCAGAAGACTGCAACTCTTCAGCCTGCACAAGAAGAAGAAGGAATATCCCTTGGAGTAAAGGAGTCACTCTCCTGCAACCGCAGGCACCTACGACAAGCAACGACCGGCTGCGTGGATCCCCTGTCCTGCTGAGCTGCGTGGATCCTGCAACACAGGCGGCATTACGGAGCAGTCCTCTTAGTCCTCTCTGCCAACTGTCCAACTTTGGTGGTGTTAAGCCTTTGCCATCCCATGCAGGACAGTACCCCTGTGCACCGCATCTCTTGCAGCTGCCAAGACTTGTTTGCATCTCCTCCAAGGGATCTTCAGAGGACGTGTAGCTCCAGCCCCCAGCACTCCATCCAGCGAAGCCCAGCCTCCTGTGTGGGATCCTATTTGTGGTGCTGCATGGGCCTCTTCTGCGCCTCCTGTGTCCCCGTCCTGTGGGACTCCTGTGGGTGCTGCTTCTGCTCCTGTGGACTCTCTGCGCTGCTGAGGGTTCCCTGTGACTCCCCCCTGGGTTGAGTCCTTATGGGACTTGCTAGTCCGCAGCAGCACCTCTTTTCCACTAATCGCAAGTCTGCCTTTGCCAAGGTTTGTTGGTGGAAATCCTGCACCGACACCCGTCTGCAATCTTCCTTCAGACATGGAACATTTGCATCCATCAGGAACTCTTCACTGGCTCCAGGGCTGCAGTGCTGACCTGTTCTTCATCACCGTTGACCAACTCGTGGAACCACAGCTGGGTGGGTAGTACCTCCTACTCCTCCTGGACTCCACTGTGACTCTTGGACTTGGTCCCCTCTCTCCACAGGTCTTCTTTCTTCAGGAATCCACCATTGGTTTTCTTGCAGTCTTCTCTGGGTGTTTTCTTTTTTCTCCTTTTCTCGTTTTGGGTGGTTTGAGGAAAATCCAGTGTTTTACTCCTGCATTCCTGGTAGCTGGGGGGAAGTACTGTGTTACTTACCTCTGGTTTTCTAGTACTCCCAGCTCCCCTCTACACATTTTACTTACCTAGGTGGGGGTACCTTGTTTGAATTCCATTTCTTTAGTACATGGTTTTTGATCACCCTAGGGTCACAATCAATGTTCCCTCTAATTTATTTCCACTGTGTGCGGCAGTGTAAGGTCTCTGTGCGCTGCAGCCAAGGATACGTGCGCCAAGAAATTGACCATTCACGCGAGTGCAGCGCATACCTACCAAGATCATTGGCATTTGCCTCTCCATAGCTTTGTTTTACCACTAAAGCAAAAAAGGCAGGGCATTAGAAGTTAAAAAGAAGAATATAGTATCTCATTCACGTCAGGAGCAGAGGAGGGGCACAGATTAAGTTGAATCAATCATTGCTTGGTACCTGCTCCACACAGAGGAACGGAAATGATGCTTGATTTCCAGTGACGAATTACAAGACTGTAGAGAAGAGTTCCACACAAGCAAACAAATAGGAAGTGACAGGCAGGCTCCAAGCCCTTTACGGTACACAACAGAGTCTCCCAAGCAAGACGCAGGCGCTAGCACATGTACTCACAGCAAGCAACAGAAAGGTGACAAGAACAGCCCTCCACTGCGTGTCTTTATGTGGCTCAAGCATTTACTGCGAGTAAAAGACACATAAGGGAAAGACAGAGGAAGAGAAAAACCAAAAAGCGTCACAATGGGAGAAAGCAAAAAGCTGCAAAAGTGAGCTGAATGGCCAGGGACTGGCTTTAAATGGATTGAAGAGGCCCGAGATGGCTTCGGTATTATACTGCCTTAGTATTCCGTGTTTGCAATTTTAATTTCAGCAGCTCTTTGGGCACTGGCACCTTTTTTATTTAAGGGAAAAGTTTTCCTTGTTGTTTCCTATTTTTGAGAGCTAATGCTTATTTTTCTTACTGAAGCATTTACTGCGAGTAAAAGACACATATGGGAAAGACGGAGGAAAAGAAAAACAAAAGAGAGTCACATAGGAGAGAGCAGAAAGCTGGAAGAGTGAGCTGAAGGGCCAGGGACTGGCTTTGAATGGACTGAAGAGGCCGAGATGGCTTCAGTATTACTGCCTTAGTATTCTGTGTTTGCACTTTTAATTGCAGTAGCAACATGTTTAATAAGAGGGCTTTGGGCACCAGCAAGTATTTTTTTATTTACAAATTACGCACTGGAGAGAACACAATGCCCTCAGTGACAAAATTACCATTTTATCTAACAAGTGATCATCCCAGCCAGCCAGCCTGCTGATAAGCATTATTTATTGCCCTGAATGCAGCCCGGTGCCCTCCAGCCAGACAAAGCTACTTAAACTCCGTGACCTGTGCGCTTTATAAACGTGTGTGCGCGGTGAGAAAAGATATTGTGCCCGTATGCACACGTGTGCACCTTAAAGGGAACATTGGTCACAATTGGTTATTACTATTTGCACAGTTTTCTAACCTTTTCAATGCCTATTTCTTATGGCTAGTGTATATATTTAGTGTATTACTTACCTCCTAAGGGCGAGTTACTGGTCTAGTATTTTGTGGTGAATTGTTCCAACAAAAAAAAAACAAAAAAAAGTAACTTTATTTTTGTACAACTATTTTCTTTCATGTGTATAAGTGCTGTGTGACTACAGTGGTATTGCATGAGCTTTGCATGTCTCCTAGATAAGCCTTGGCTGCTCATCGACAGCTACCCTTAGAGAGCCTGGCTTCTAGACACTGCCTACACTTCACTAGGAGGGGATACCTGGACCTGGTATAAGGTGCAAGTACCATAGGTACCCACCACACACCAGGCCAGCTTCCTACAGAGGCAAACAGAGCTTCCAGGAAGGAGCATGTCACTGGGCTCTCTGCTTCGTCAGTCTCAAGGGGGGTGCTGAACCCTTGTCATGGGTGCTTTATCACCTGAAGTTCCTCCCCCTGATCTCGTCAGCATGTCCCAGAGTGATCAGTCATTTTTTACCCCTGGCCACCGACATGGCTGTCACTTCCACGAGAAAGTCGTCCATACTGCCACCCACAGGCTGCCATGTTTTCTCAGGAGGAATGAAGTGGGACTCCTCTGCAGGATGGTCAGCCAAAGGAAACACTCTTCAGGAAGAGGCCTGGGCCCACAGAGGTCTTGGTCCGCTGTTTAACAGGGCCGATGTAGTGAGGGTGAAGCCCAAAGAATGATGGAAGCACGGGGGAGAAGGAATAGCACACTCCTCTCCTAGCCCGTCCCCCTTTGATATTGAACCAGTGCACTCCAATGCAACAGGTCTCCAGGGAATGTGGGTCACAATTTGTCGTTGCTAGGTTCTCCTGTCACAAAGACAGACTCATTCTCTAGGACTTCACTACAGGCAGTGAGTGTGAAGCCTCAGTGCACTCTTCAGACCCAAAACTCACTCAAATTTGCCAGTTATGTTATGACACACACAATGACCACTATAATTCACAAACTCTACCATGCTCAGTACACTCCTTAGCCTATGGCATGTAAAAGACAAGCTATTGACAAAGAGCAAAACATGGATGGGTTGAATTATTGTTTGAATTGTGCATTATAAACCTTAACTGACAAATTGTAGGTTGTGTGTTTACCAGACCATAAGTAACTTTTAACAGTGATCTTTCACTGAAACGAAAATTACCCAGTGAGCATCTGTTCGTGGCATGTAGTGCTGAAGATGCATATGCTCTGCATACTCCTGCCATCTAGTTTTGGAGTCAACGTGTTGCAATTTGTTTTTATTCGAAGAAGCATTTTCAAGTCACAGGATCGAGTGACTCCTCCTTCTCGGTGATAGTGCGCATGGGCTTCTTTGTGGAATGTTTTCTCGCAGGCGGGTGAGAAAAGGAGTGCAGAGGAAGTACAGAAAAATAGATGTCCATGCAAAGGTGTGTGTATATATATATATATATATATATATATATATATATATATATATATATATATATATATATATATATATAAATATATATATAAATAATTGCGTGAATATCTCTTTTCTATACTTGAGCCCAACACTAGATGGCAGGATAATACACAGCATGTGTATCTGCAGCTACACATGCCATTGAACATATATATATATATATATGGAAAATGTCACTTACCCAGTGTGCATCTGTTCGTGGCATTAGTCGCTGCAGATTCACATGCTGTGCACAGTCCTCCATCTGGTGTTGGGCTCGGAGTGTTGCAAGTTGTTTTTCTTCGAAGAAGTCTTTTCGAGTCACGAGACCGAGGGACTCCTCCCATTTCGACTCCATTGCGCATGGGCGTCGACTCCATCTTAGATTGTTTTTTCCGCAGAGGGTGAGGTAGGAGTTGTGTATGCTAGTAATAGTGCCCATGCAATGGAGGGAATGTGTATGTACATAATAAAGTTTTAAGTAATATATTTACAAATGTACAAATGTTTAAGATCTACTTCTAAACGGCTACAGGCTCCCGGGGAGGCGGGTGGGCGCATGTGAATCTGCAGCGACTAATGCCACGAACAGATGTACACTGGGTAAGTGACATTTTCCGTTCGATGGCATGTGTAGCTGCAGATACACATGCTGTGCATAGACTAGTAAGCAGTTATCTCCCCAAAAGCGGTGGTTCAGCCTGTAGGAGTTGAAGTAGTTTGAAATAATGTTCTTAATACAGCTTGACCTACTGTTGCTTGTTGTGCAGTTAGCACATCTACACAGTAGTGCTTGGTAAATGTATGAGGCGTAGACCATGTTGCTGCCTTACATATTTCGTTCATTGGAATATTTCCTAGAAAGGCCATGGTAGCACCTTTCTTTCTGGTTGAGTGTGCCTTTGGTGTAATAGGCAGTTCTCTTTTAGCTTTAAGATAGCAGGTTTGAATGCACTTAACTATCCATCTAGCAATGCCTTGTTTTGAAATTGGATTTCCTGTATGAGGTTTTTGAAAGGCGACAAATAATTGTTTTGTCTTTCGAATTAGTTTTGTTCTGACAATGTAGTACATTAGTGCTCTTTTGATGTCTAATGTATGTAGTGCTCTTTCGGCTACCGAATCTGGTTGTGGGAAGAACACTGGTAATTCTACCGTTTGATTTAGGTGGAACGGTGAGATTACTTTTGGTAAAAATTTAGGATTGGTCCGTAGAACAACTCTATTTTTGTGTATTTGAATAAATGGTTCTTGAATGGTAAATGCTTGAATCTCACTCACTCTTCTTAGAGATGTGATGGCAATTAAAAATGCAACTTTCCACGTTAAGTATTGCATTTCACAAGAATGCATGGGCTCAAAAGGTGGACCCATGAGTCGTGTTAGGACAATGTTGAGGTTCCATGAAGGAACTGGTGGTGTTCTTGGTGGTATAATTCTCTTTAGGCCTTCCATAAACGCCTTTATGACTGGTATCCTAAACAATGAAATTGAGTGCGTAATTTGTAGGTAAGCAGAAATTGCCGTAAGATGTATTTTAATGGAAGAGAAAGCTAGGTTCGATTTTTGCAAATGTAGTAAGTATCCTACTATTTCTTTTGCAGATGCGTGTAAAGGTTGAATTTGATTATTATGGCAGTAATAAACAAATCTTTTCCACTTATTTGCATAGCAGTGTCTAGTGGTAGGTTTTCTAGCTTGTTTTATGACCTCCATACATTCCTGTGTGAGGTCTAAGTGCCCGAATTCTAGGATTTCAGGAGCCAAATTGCTAGATTCAACGATGCTGGATTTGGATGTCGGATCTGTTGTTTGTGTTGTGTTAACAGATCTGGTCTGTTGGGTAGTTTGACATGAGGTACTACTGAAAGGTCTAGTAGTGTTGTGTACCAAGGTTGCCTTGCCCATGTTGGTGCTATTAGTATGAGTTTGAGTTTGTTTTGACTCAACCTGTTTACTAGGTATGGAAGGAGAGGGAGAGGGGGAAAAGCGTACGCAAATATCCCTGACCAGTTCATCCATAGAGCATTGCCTTGGGATTGATCTTGTGGGTACCTGGATGCGAAGTTTTGGCATTTTGAGTTTTCTTTTGTTGCAAATAGATCTATTTGAGGTGTTCCCCAAATTTGAAAGTAATTGTTTAGTATTTGGGGGTGAATTTCACATTCGTGGGTTTGTTGGTGATCTTGAGAGAGATTGTCTGCCAACTGGTTCTGAATCCCTGGAACAAATTGTGCTATTAGGCGAATGTGGTTGTGAATCGCCCAATGCCATATTTTTTGTGTTAGGAGGCACAACTGTGTCGAGTGTGTCCCTCCTTGTTTGTTTAGATAATACATTGTTGTCATGTTGTCTGTTTTGACAAGAATGTATTTTTGGGTTATTATGGGTTGAAATGCTTTCAGCGCTAGAAATACTGCTAACAGTTCTAAGTGATTTATGTGAAACTGCCTCTGATGTATGTCCCATTGTCCTTGGATGCTGTGTTGATTGAGGTGTGCTCCCCACCCTGTCATGGAAGCATCCGTCGTTATGACGTATTGTGGCACTGGGTCTTGGAAAGGCCGCCCTCCGTTTAAATTTGTACTGTTCCACCATAGAAGTGAGATGTATGTTTGGCGTTCTATCAACACCAGATCTAGAAGTTGACCCTGTGCTTGTGACCATTGTGATGCTAGGCACTGTTGTAAGGGCCGCATGTGCAATCTTGCGTTTGGGACAATGGCTATGCATGAAGACATCATGCCTAGGAGTTTCATTACCATTTTGACTTGTATCTTTTGTGTTGGATACATGGCCTGTATTACCTTGTGAAATGTTTGAACCCTTTGTGGACTTGGAGTGGCAATCCCTTTTGCTGTGTTGATTGTCGCTCCTAAGTATTGCTGTGTTTGACACGGCAAAAGGTGTGACTTTGCGTAGTTGATCGAGAAACCTAGCCTGTGAAGGGTCTGTATGACGTAGTTTGTGTGCTGTGAACATTGTCTTAGCGTGTTGGTTTTGATTAACCAGTCGTCTAAGTACGGGAACATATGTATTTGCTGCCTTCTGATATGTGCAGCTACTACTGCCAGGCATTTTGTAAAAACTCTTGGCGCAGTTGTTATTCCGAATGGCAACACTTTGAATTGGTAATGTATTCCTTGGAATACGAACCTTAGGTATTTCCTGTGCGAAGGATGTATTGGTATATGGAAATACGCATCTTTTAGGTCTAATGTTGTCATGTAATCTTGCTGTTTGAGCAGGGGGATTACGTCTTGTAACGTGACCATGTGAAAGTGGTCTGATTTGATGTAGGTATTTAGTGTTCTGAGATCTAGTATTGGTCTCAGAGTTTTGTCCTTTTTGGGTATTAGAAAGTACAGTGAGTAAACTCCTGTGTTTTTTTGTAGATTTGGCACTAATTCTATTGCGTCCTTTTGTAGCAATGCTTGAACTTCTAGTCCTAGAAGATCTATATGTTGTTTTGACATATTGTGCGTTTTCGGTGGGACGATTGTAGGGAATTGGTGAAATTCTATGCAATAACCATGCTGGATAATTGCTAAGACCCAGGTGTCTGTTGTTATTTCCTCCCAAAGTTTGTAAAATTGGCTTAGTCTTCCCCCCACAGGTGTTATGTGATGGGGTTGTGTGACTTGTGAGTCACTGTTTATTTTGAGGAGTTTTGGGGCCTTGGAATTTTCCTCGATTTCTTGGGAATTGGCCCCCTCTATATTGTCCCCGAAAACCTCCCCTCTGATATTGACCCTGGTAAGTAGGCCTTGTTTGTGAGGTTGTGGTTTCTGTGGGTTGACCTCGAAACCCTCCCCTAAAAGGTGTTTTCCGAAATGTGCCTCTGCTCTGCGGGGAGTAGAGTGCGCCCATGGCTTTGGCTGTATCGGTGTCTTTTTTGAGTTTTTCAATGGCAGTGTCAACCTCCGGCCCAAACAATTGCTGTTCATTAAATGGCATATTGAGCACAGCTTGTTGGATTTCCGGCTTGAACCCTGAAGTGCGCAGCCATGCGTGCCTTCGTATCGTGATTGCAGTGTTTATTGTCCTTGCAGCTGTATCTGCTGCATCCATGGAAGACCGTATCTGATTATTTGAGATACTTTGTCCCTCTTCTACCACCTGTTGCGCTCTTTTTTGGAACTCCTTGGGTAAGTGTTCGATGAAATGTTGCATTTCATCCCAATGAGCCCTGTCGTATCTTGCCAAAAGTGCTTGTGAACTGGCAATACGCCATTGATTTGCTGCTTGTGCTGCAACCCTTTTTCCCGCAGCATCAAATTTGCGGCTCTCTTTGCCTGGAGGTGGTGCGTCTCCTGAGGTATGAGAGTTGGCTCTCTTACGAGCTGCCCCGACAACTACTGAGTCTGGTGTTAGTTGTGTTGTAATATAGATTGGATCTGTTGGCGGTGGCTTGTACTTTTTCTCTACCCTTGGAGTTATGGCTCTGCCTTTAACTGGATCCTGAAATATTTGCTTTGAATGTTTTAGCATTCCTGGGAGCATGGGAAGGCTTTGGTACTGGCTATGGGTGGAGGATAGGGTGTTAAACAGAAAGTCATCCTCAATTGGTTCAGAATGTAAGGTGACGTTGTGAAATTCGGCTGCCCTTGCGACCACCTGTGTGTAGGATGTACTGTCCTCAGGTGGTGACGATTTTGTGGGATAGGAGTCTGGGCTGTTGTCAGACACTGGAGCATCATAAAGGTCCCACGCATCAGGATCATCCTGACTCATTGTAGTATGAGCTGGTGAGTGCATCAGTGGTGGAGTTGTTGCTGGTGATGCATGTGTTGATGGTGGTGGAGACGGTGGCGGGGTTGTTTTCCTTGCCACTTTTGCCTGTGGTTGCTTGTCCTTTTGTTGAAAGGCAAGTTTCCTTTTTATTTTGATTGGGGGAATAGTGGTTATCTTCCCTGTGTCCTCATGAATATGAAGCCTTCTTTGCGTGTAGTCAGGCTCTACCGCTTGAAGCTCCTCTCCAAATCTATGTAATTGGGAGGTTAATCCTTGTTCCTCTGTATAGGAACTAGTTTTCGGCTCCGAGGCTGGATGTTTCGGAACGAAACCTTTTCGGAAGTCTTTTTAGGCTCCGAAGAAACCTTCTTTGTTTTCGGCGTGGTGTCTCGGTGGCGAAATTCTTCGGTGCCGCTGTCTCTGTGCCGAAGTTTCTCGGAGCCGCTGTCTCGGCTCCGAGGTTGCTGTGTGGCGGTATCTCGACCGGAGTCGGATGACTTAGACACCAGCATGCCCTTTTTCGGTGCCTTGGATCGGTCACCTAGTTTTCGGGTTAAGCCATGGCCTGTTGGCGGTGGCGTCCCCTGGGCTTTTGTGGACTTCTTGTGAGTCTTGATTTTCGACGTCTTACTCACGGTTTGGTGTGTTTCTTCGGCGTCGAGTTCTTCAGAATCCGACTCGCGGATGGAGAAAGCTTCTTCTTCCTCCTCGAAACGTTCTTGACCTGTCGGCGTGGACGCCATTTGTAGTCTCCTGGCTCTTCGGTCTCTCAGCGTCTTCCTCGACCGAAACGCTCGACAGGCTTCACAAGTATCCTCCTTGTGCTCGGGGGACAAGCACAAGTTACAGACCAGATGCTGGTCCGTATACGGATACTTGTTATGGCATTTTGGGCAGAAGCGGAATGGGGTCCGTTCCATCAGCCTTGAAGTCGCACGTGGCCGGGCCGACCAGGCCCGACGGGGGATCGAAAAAACCCCGAAGGGCCACCGGAGCTCTTCAAAATTCGGTGTCGATTTGTTCTAACTAACCCGATACCGAACGCAAACAATACCGACGATTTTTTCCGAGATTCTAACTAACTTTCCGACCCGAAACACGGAGCGAAAAGGAACACGTCCGAACCCGATGGCGGAAAAAAAACAATCTAAGATGGAGTCGACGCCCATGCGCAATGGAGTCGAAATGGGAGGAGTCCCTCGGTCTCGTGACTCGAAAAGTCTTCGAAGAAAAACAACTTGTAACACTCCGAGCCCAACACCAGATGGCGGACTGTGCACAGCATGTGTATCTGCAGCTACACATGCCATCGAACATATATATATATATGGAAAATGTCACTTACCCAGTGTACATCTGTTTGTGGCAAGTAGTGCTGCAGAGTCACATGCTATGCATATCTCTTCAGACATCTAGTGTTGGGCTCGGAGTGTTACAACTTGTTTTTCTTCGAAGAAGTCTTTCCAGAGTCACGGGATCGAGTGACTCCTCCTTTCGGTTACAGTGCGCACGGGCATCGACTCCATTGTTAGATTGTTTTCCCGCAAAGGGTGAATGAAGTAGTAATAGAGTATAAGAATATAAAGAGATGTCCATGCAAATGTAAATGCATCTACATATGTACAAATCATAAGCTTAACCGACTACAGGCTTCCAGGGAGGAGGGAGGGTGCGTGTGAATCTGCAGCACTACATGCCAGGAACAGATGCACACTTGGTAAGTGACATGCTCCACTCAATGGCATGTGTAGCTGCAGATACACATGCTATGCATAGACTACAAAGCAGTTAATCCTCCCAAAAATAAGCGGTGGCTAACCTATAGGAGTTGAAGTTGTTTGAAATAGTGTTCGTAAGACAGCTTGGCCAACATTGGCCTGTTGCTTTGAAAATACATCTACACAATAATGTTTTGTAAATGTATGAGGAGTAGAACATGTGGCAGCTTTACATATATCAGCCATTGGTATGTTTCCTAAGAATGCCATAGACGCACCTTTCTTTCTTGTAGAATGTGCTCTAGGTGTGATCAAAAGTTGTCTTTTTGCCTCAATGTAACTTGTTTGTATGTATCTAACAATCCATCTTGCTAACCCTTGTTTAGAGATAGGATTGCCTTTATGTGGTTGCTGAAAAGCAACGAAAAGTTGTTTTGTTTTCCTAAAATCTTTAGTTCTATCTCTATAATACATAAGGGCTCTTTTGAGAACCAGAGTATGAAGGGCTCTTTCTGCAACTGAGTCAGGCTGTGGAAAGAAGACTGGCAATTCTACTGGTTGGTTGATGTGAAAAGGAGATACTACTTTTGGGAGAAATTTGGGATTTGTCCTAAGTACAACTTTATGTTTGTGCACTTGGAAAAAAGGTTCTTCAAGAGTGAATGCTTGTATTTCACTAACTCTTCGTCATGAAGTAATAGCTATGAGGAAGGCAACCTTCCATAACAAAAATTGAATTTGACAAGAGTGCATGGGTTCAAAAGGTGGGCCCATGAGTCTGGTAAGTACAAAATTTAGATTCCAAGAAGGGACAGGTGGTGCTCTAGGTGGAATAATGTGTTTTAATCCTTCCATGAAGGCTTTAATAAGTGAAACTCTGAATAGAGAAGTGAGTTGAATAGTCTGTAAGTATGCAGGTATTGCAGTAAGGTGAAATTTGATGGATGAAAAAGCCAAATTAGATTTTTGCAAATGAAGTAGATAGCATACATTATCTTGTGTTGATGCTGTAAGTGGATCAGTGTTTTTAGATTGACAGTAGTAAACAAATCTTTTCAATTTGTTAGCATAATATTGTCTAGTAGTAGGTTTATGTGACTGCTTGAGCACTTCCATACATTCTAATGGAAGTTTTATGTATCCAAATTCTATGACTTCAGGAGCCAAATCGCTGAATTGAGAGCACTGGGGTTTGGGTGTCTGATTTGACCTCTGTTTTGTGTCAACAAATCTGGTTTGTTTGGGAGTTTGGAATGAGGTACTACAGACAGGTCTAGGAGTGTTGTGTACCAATGTTGACTTGCCCATGTTGGGGCTATGAGTATCATGGTCAGAGATGTCTGACGTAGTTTGTTGACCAGAAAAGGAAGGTGTGGGAGAGGGGGAAAAGCGTAAGCAAATATCCCTGACCAATTGATCCATAGAGCATTGCCCTTGGATGGGGGATGTGGGTTTCTGGATGCGCAAGTTTGCCATTCTGTGTTTTCGTTTGTTGCAAATAGGTCTATTTCTGGTGTCCCCCATTTTTTAAAGTACTTTTGAAGTACCTGGAAGTGAATCGCCCATTCGTGTGTTTGTTGGTGATCCCTGCTTAGGAGATCTGCCAGCTGATTGTGTATTCCTGGAATGTATTCTGCTAACAGATGAATGTGATTGTGAATTGCCCATTTCCATATTGTCAGTGGTAGTAGGGTCAGTTGAGATGAATGTGTCCCGCCTTGTTTTCTGAGGTAATACATGGTCATCATGTTGTCTGTTTTTATCAGAACAATCTCGTGTTTGAGAAGGGATTGAAACGCTTTAAGGGCAAGAAACACAGCTAATATTTCTAAATGGTTTACGTGAAATTCTTACTGTTTGGAATCCCATTCCCCTTGATATGTCGAGAAGAGCTCCCCAACCTATCATTGATGTGTCTGTTATTATTGTGGTCTGAGGCACAGGGTCTTGAAATGACCACCTCTTAATTAGATTGCTGAGATTCCACCACTGAAGGGACATGTGCGTTTGGCGGTCCATCAACACTAGATCTTGCAATTGACCGTGTGCCTGAAACCATTGCTTTGAGTGGTTTTGTTGTAAAGACCTTATGTTGAGTCTTGCATGTGGAACTATTGCTGTGCAAGATGCCATCATCCCAAGAATCTACATGATAAATCTTACAGTGTATTGTTGATTTGGCTGTTTGTATGGTATGAGATCTTGGGAAGCTCGTATCCTTTGTGTATTTGGATAATACAGGGCTTTTTGTATATTCAAAATAGCACCTAGGTAAGGTTGTACCTATGCTGGTTGGAGGTGAGATTTCTGGTAATTTAGAGTGAACCCTACTGTATGTAGGGTTTCTATCTATTACGTACTGAGTGTGTTGTTGGCTTTGTGTAAAACTGCTTGATTTTATTAGCCAATTGTCTAGATATGGAAAGACGTGAATGTGTTGACTTCTTAAGTAGGCTGCTACTACTTCTAGACATTTTGTGAACACTCTTGGAGCTGTTGTTATGCCGAACGGCAGAACTTTGAACTGATAATGTTTTCCTGCTATGACGAACCTGAGGTATTTTCTGTGAGCTAGATGGATGGGTCTATGGAAATACACATCACTGAGGTCTAAAGCAGTCATGTAATCTTGTTTCTGTAGTAGTGGAATGATGTCCTGTAGAGTTACCATGTGAAAGTGTTCTGACAGGATGTATAGATTGAGAGACCTGAGGCCTAGGATAGGCCTTAGAGTGCCAACTTTTTGGGAATGAGGAAGTATAGTGAGTATACCCCTGTTCCTTGTTGAGAATGTGGGACCAATTCTATTGCTTGTTTTAGTAGTAGTGATTGTACCTCCTGTTGCAACAGAACGTTGTGTTCTAGGGCCAATTTGTGGTAACGTGGTGGGATGTTTGGAGGGGTGGAGATCAATTCTAGGCTATAGCCATTGCGGATAATTGACAACACCCAATGGTCTATGGTGATATTTTGCCAACAAGAGTGGAATTGCTGTAGTCTGCCTCCCACAGGTGATGTGTGGGGTTGAGGGATGGG
This sequence comes from Pleurodeles waltl, assembly GCF_031143425.1. Taxonomy (NCBI): domain Eukaryota; kingdom Metazoa; phylum Chordata; class Amphibia; order Caudata; family Salamandridae; genus Pleurodeles; species Pleurodeles waltl. The sequence continues at coordinate 893,201,730 of NC_090449.1, read as the reverse complement.
AAATAAGTCACTGTTTGGATGGTGTAGTGGCTTGTTTTGAGGTTTGGAATTCACCTCTGTTTCTGAAATATTGGCCTCTATAAGACCCTCTAAATCCCGCTCTCTGATATATTGTTGCTTCTGTTGTCCTTGCTTTGCCTGGGAGGTAGAGGCTTCAGAGGATTGAGGTTTGAATCTTCCCCTAACCTGTTGCCTGCGAAAGGAGCCTCTGTAAGGTGTTGTGTATAATGCTCCCACTGCTGTGGCAGTGTCTGAGTCTTTCCTCAGCTTTTCTATGGTGGTAACGACCTCAGGCCCAAATAAGTGTTTCTTGTCAAAAGGCATATTGAGTACTGCCTGTTGGATTTATGGCTTAAAGCCAGAAGAGCGTAGCCATGCATGCCTCTTTATTGTAATGGTGGTATTTACATTCCTTTCGGCCATAGCGGGAACATCGAGGACAGACCTTATCTGGTTGTTGCTTATGGCCTGTCCTTCTTCTACAATCTGTTGGGCTCGCTTTTTGATGCTCTTTTGGGAGGTGCTGTGTGAGTTCTTGCATCTCATTCCAGTGGGCTCTATCATATCTGGCAAGAAGTGCTTGTGAATTTGCAATTCGCCATTGGTTGGCCGCTTGCGTGGCCACTCTCTTGCCAGCAGCATCACACATCCTACTCTCTCATCAGGTGGAGGCGCATCCCCTGAGGATTGGCTGTTAGCCCTTTTTCTAGCCGCACTCACCACCACTGAATCAGGAGGAACTTGGTGTGTGGTGTAGTCTGGGTCTGTAGGAGCAGGTTTGTACTTTTTGTCAATACGCAGAGTAATTACTCTAGCTAAAAATTTGGTCTGCATGACTGACCATTCCAGGCAACATGGGAAGGCACTGATATATAGAGTGAGTGGAAGACAGAGCGTTGAACAAGAAATCCTCCACTAGGTGCTCAGTATACATAAGCACCCAATGATAAGCAGCTGCCCTGCATGTATGCAGTAGTGTCCTCTGGTGGAGAAGGCTTGGCGGGGTATAAGTCAGGATCATTATCTGGAATAGGATCTGGGTCATATAGATCCCAAGGATCCAATGTATCCCCATGAGAGTACTGTGAGTGCGTTGGTGAAGGCAACAGTGGTGGACTAGTGTGTGGAGGTGAAAAAGAAAGCTGTGGTGAATGAGGAGAAGTAGGGACCGGTACTGGCTTCTACTTTTGCTTGTACATTTTTGCTGGTGGTTGAACAGAGTCTAATTCCTCTTGAAAAGTCAGCTTTCTTTTAGTTTTCAAAGGAGGTGCAGTAGCAATTCTGCCAGTTTCTTTGTGTATATGGATTCTGGATTGTCTCTCATCCATAACCTCCAGTATGAGCTGAATCTCAGTGTCCTCATCAGAAGGTCTGTAAGATTTCTGCATTGGATTCAAACTTTGTTTGAGGCAGCTCGAAAGTCCTTGTTCCTCTGTACAAGAAGCTTTCTTGGGTTCCGAAGTTTGGATCTTTTTCGGTCCCGAAAATGGAGTCGGGTGTTTCGGATCCGAAGCAGGTGTCAAAGCTTCGACTCCGAGGAATGAGGACGCTTACTGGAGTCCGAGGCAGAATTCTTTACCGATTTACTCGACTCCGAAGTGGACGGAGGAGTGGCCTTTTTTGGCGCCGAACCAAAGGTCGGTCGACGACAGCCTTTTTTCGGGTTCGTTGGTGTACCCAAGGCCTTCGGTGTTTTTTTTTATGTGGGCGTAGGGGCAGACGTACTCACCTGCTGGCCAGCAGTGATAGGCCTATCTTCTTCCGATTCTTGCTCGGAGTCTGTGTCTCGGATGGGGACTGCTGTCTGCACCTGTTCTTCTTCCATGACGTTGAGATGCTCTGTACTTTTTGACGCCATCTCTAACCTTGTGGCTCTCCGATCCTACAAGGTCTTCTTGGATAAAAACGATTGACAGGCCTTACAATCTTCTTCTCGGTGGTCTGGAGAAAGACACAGATTACAAACCAGATGTTGGTCTGTATAGCGAAACTTCGCGTGGCACCGAGGGCAGAATCTAAATGCAGTCCAATCCATCAGGCTTCCACGTGGTAGGCCCGAGCTGGATGTGTGCGCCGAGAAGGGCGAAATCTATATTCCGACGATACTATCGGTTCGAAGCTAGATGGAACGCGATCAAAACAATACCGACGATTACATGAGTTTTCTAAGGTTTCCGATTTGAAATCTCAGAGCGAGAGGAAACAAGTCTGAACCCGACAGCGGAAAGAAAACAATCTAACAATGGAGTCGATGCCCATGTGCACTGTATCCAAAAGGAGGAGTCACTCGATCCTGTGACTCCAAAAAGACTTCTTCGAAGAAAAACAACTTGTAACACTGCGAGCCCAACATTAGATGTCGGAAGAGATATGCATAGCATGTGTATCTGTAGCTACACATGCCATTGAACGCATACATATATATACTAAAAAGGCCACGGGCGCCTGGAGAGGAGGGAGGGTGCATGTGAATCTGTAGCACTACATGCCACAAACAGATGCTTACTGGGTAAGTAACATTTTCCTTTCCAGTCACATTTGTGGCTGTAGATACACATGCTCTGCATAGACTGTAAAGCAATCTCTAAGTGGAAGCAGTGACTAGCCTGTGGGAGTTGCAGTTGACTTGAAAAGTGTTATTTTACTGCTTGGCCTACATTGGCTTGCTGGTGTGCAAGTACATCAACACAATAGTGTTATGTAAATGTATGTGGTGTAGATCATGTAGCTGCCTCACAAATGTCAGCTATGGGTATATTTCCAAGGAAAGCCATAGTGGCTCCTTTCTTCCTGGTAGAGCGGAAGATGTCTTTGAGCTTTAGCATAACAGGCTTGAACACATTTTACTATCTACCTAGCTACGCTGCCAGTAGATATTGGATTGCCTTTATGAGGAAGTGAGAAAGCTACCAAGAGCTGTTTGTTTTTTTATAATCCTTTAGTTCTATCAATGTAGAAAATTAATGCATGTTTAACATCTAAAGTGTGAAGGGCTCTTTCGGCAACTGAGTCAGGCAACCGGAAGAAGAACGGTAACTCAATTGAATCATTAATGTGGAATTAACCACTTTAGGGAGGAATTTTGGATAAGTGAGAAAAAACACTTTATGCCTATGAATTTGGAAATAATGGTTCTTCCAAGGTCAGGGCCTTGAGCTCACTAACACGTCAGAGTTGTGATAGCAACTAAAAAATACACTTTCCATGAGAGGTACTGAAGAGGACATGAGTGAAGTGCCTCAAAATAGAGGTCCCATGAGCCTAGTACAGACAATATTGAGATTCCATGATGGTGCAGGAGGCACTCTTGGTGGAATTACCTGTTCAAGACCTTCCATAAAGGCTTTGATCACTTGAATTCTAAACAGGGATGCATGTTGTGTGTTTTGTAATTATGCAGCTACAGCTGTGAGATGTAAGTGAATGGAGGTGTAGGTTAAAATTGCTTTTTGGAGATGAAGCAAGTAGCAGACAATGTCTTGGGCAGTAGCTTTAATGAGATTAATGTGTTTGGGTTGACAGTAGCAAAAAAGTGTTTCCACTTTGTAGCACAACAAGCTCTAGTAGTGGGTTTACAAGCTTCTCTGAGAATGTCCATACATTCTGCAGGCAAATCCAAGTAACCAAACTCTAAGACCTCAGGAGCCGTATTGCAAGGTTGAGAGATTTGGTTGTCTGGGTGTCTGACCTGACCTTGGTTTTGAGTGAGAAGGCCCGGCCTGCTAGGAAGCTTCTCGGAGGGTACTACTGAGAGGTCCAGTAGTGTGGTGAATCAGGGCTGCCATGCCCATGTGGGAGCTACAAGGATCATGTTGAGAAATGTCTGCCTAATCTGTCAAACTAGAAATGCTATGAGAGGGAGAAGCGGAAAAGCATAGGCAAATATCCCTGACCAGCTCATCCACAGAGCATTGCCCACAGAGGATGTGGGTACCTGAAGGCGAAGTCTTGGCATTTTGTGTTTTCTGCTATGGAGCAAAGATCTATTTGAGGTGGTCCCCACTTCCAGAAGCATTTCTGAAGGACTTGCGGGTGGAGTTCCCATTTGTGGACATGTTGCTGCATCCTGCTGAGCAGGTCTGCAAAGTCATCATCCATTGCTAGGAGATACTCTGCCACCAGGCGAATATGATGGTGGAGGGCCCATTTCCACATTGGCTGACAGAGTTGTGAAGATTGGAATAATCGTGTCCGCCCTTGTTTCTGAAGGTAGTACATTAATGTCATGTTGTCTGTGCCGACTAAGGCAACCTTGTGAGAGAGGTGATGAAGAAATGCTTTCAGGGCTAGAAATACTGCCTAAAGCTCTAGGAAGTTGATGTATAGGGATTGATTATGTGGATCCCACTGACCCTGTACTGAAGGTTCTTGAAGGTGAGGGTCCCAGACTGTGTGTGATGAGTCTGTTATCAGGATGATCTGAGGCAAAGGGTCTAGAAGAATCCACCCTTTCAACTGGTTGGCGCAGAGAGCGGGGAGTATGGAGGTCTAACAACACTAGATCTTCCCAGTGACCCTGCGATTGAGCTTACTGACGAGACAGACACTGCTGCAGGGGACACATATGGAGTCTGGCGAGGGGAACGATGGCAAGGTAGGAGGCCATCATCCCTAACAGGCGCATCCCAGTCCTGACCATGTATGATGAATTCTCTCGAAACTGAGGGAGAAAAGACAAAGTTGTGACCACGAGCCACATTGGGGTAAAAAAAAAAAAAAAGTGCTGAAAAGACGCTCCTCTGTGACAATCAGTTGTCCCCTTTTTCGGTGCTCATCTGGGAGGTACTGGAGGAGCTCCTCCATCTCATCCCAGTGAGCCTCATCATATCTCGCAAGTAAAGCTTGTGAGCTGATGATGCAACAACTATTGGCTGCCTGCGCAGCCACTGTTTATCCTGCGGCATCAATCTTTTTGGCCTCCTTGTCTGGGCGTGGAGGGTCTCCTGTGGCCTGACTATTGGCCCGTTTGCATGCAGTGGTATTCACAATCTGGCGGAACCAGTGATTTTATGTAAATTGGATCAGAGGGCGCAGCATGCCAGGGAGCATGGGAGGAACTGGATATCCCTATGAGTGGACGTTAGGGTATCAAAATGAAGTCTTGCTCAATGGAGTCCCTGTGCAGCTCAACAATGTGCAATGCGGCTGCTCGAGCTATTACCTGCTGGTAGGATGTAGGGTCGGGTGAGGGTCGTGCAGGGTATTAACCGGAATCTGTGGAAATCATGGGATCAGGGTCAAATGTGTCCCATGGATCTGGGTCCTGCTGTGTGTCACCCAAATCTACCCCAGTGAATAAAGGGGAACCATGTGGTGTTAAATCTCTTGCAGTAGGAAAGGAAGGTGAATAAGGAGGGGAGAGGGGTGGAGGTGGTGAAGAAGGTGTTTGAGGAGGAGGAAGAGGAAAACACTTGTCAATAGTAGTGATAACCTTTTCTTTAGATTTCTTTGGAAGTGGTGAAGTGTCCAGGGCCTCCTAAAAGGATAGTGTCCTCTTGAAGGTGACAGGGGGAAGCAATAATGAGCCCTGTACCCTCCTGGATGTGGAGGCAGCACTGACGAGTGCCCATGGTCTCCAAAATGGGTTCAACAGGAAATTGTGTGGGCAAAGATTGACTAGAGCCTTTTGGTGGAGCATGTTCAGCTTGCTGCAGAAGGGGTCTGTGCTGAAGGTTGGTTGGAAGTAGAGACAATATCTCGGATCGAAGATGTTGAGGTCAATGCCTAAAACGATAATTTGGCCGTGGCAATTTTCGGTAATTGGTCGAAGGGTGGAGCATCCAAGTTTGTTTTACAAAACCAGCCATGGCCTGGTGGCAGTGGCATCCCGACAACCTCGGTAAGGTTTTCTGGAAGTCTTAGAGGGGGTGGGAGGGGCCACGGTACTCACAGGTTGCGCCAATGTCTCCTCATGGCTTTCGAAATCTGACTGAACGTTGGAGTCAGAGTCCTGGGTGGAGAAGGCCTCCTCCTGTTCCGGCTCCTCCCCGAAGATGTCAGGAGTTTCTTCTGAAGTCTTGTGGGCCCTCTCTAGTTGACAAGCTCTTCGGTCGAGAAGGGTCTTTTTTTTTTACCTGAAGGATCTGCAGGCATCGCAAGTGGCTTCTTGATGGTCAGAGAAAAGGCACAGGTTACACACCAGATGTTGGTCATGTGTGGGAATTTTGCATGACACGGAGGACAGAATTGAAATGGCATCTGTTCCATCAGGGGAGCATAGTAGTCGGTGCCATGTGCTGAGGTAGGCCTGAATAGACGAGGGGCCATGGAGGCCGTGCAGTCGGTTTTCAGACCGATGGAATGAGACAAGCGCGAGAATGTAAGAAAACTCAATCGAGAACAAAACCTTTGATGGAGCAAAGGACAGAAAGAAGGCTTTAGAAACCAGAGTGAGGGGAAGATGGAGCGAAGACACACCACTTTCAGTGTGAGAAAGATTTCGGGGAGGCCAGTGACAAGGTTCCATAGGCTATCCTGAAAAGAATTAGATACGGAGAGCTGTTTTGAGGTCATCTTCATGGATGTACGTTTTGATTCCTCTCTGCAATCTGAATTGATATTGAGCATCTTTAACCAATGTGCTAATGTGGGTTTGATTTATTTTTTTGTTAAGCATGAACTCCAGGGATGTTCCTTGTCAATTTACCGTAGGCTGCAGCTCAATATGTTCAGAGAGTTTAGCCAAGATTAGATGAGAATGTTACATTGAGATGGGGACATAGGGATTTTGTTTTTAGGGAATTGAACTTGAGGTGGTGAGCCAACATCCAGCATTGAATATTTTCTAGGACTGACAACAGCATAACAATGTCTTCTGTGGAAGACATTTTCAAAAGCAGCAATGTGCCAAACACACAAAAACGTAATGAGAGTGTAATAGAATAAAACTTGGGTCCCATGGAAATGTTAAAGAGTTTAGGGGAAACAACGGAACCTCGGGGTACACTTTGAAGGGAGAAGGTATGAAAGAGAGTACATGAAATCTGATAATTGTATTTGCTGGCATCTATTGTCCTTGTACAAGTAAAAAGAGAGAACTGAATGGGTCATTTAGAGTTTTGCGGTGCTCTCACCCCAACAAACTTGCAACATTCTAGCTCTGTTTAGAGTTGAAGAAAGCACTGGGTTTACATCAGAAGATAAATATCTAGCAGTGTACATGTCTGAAAGCAGGAAGATCCAGTGAGTCTCTTACGACCAACATGCGTTCTTAAGGGTAATAGGCAGCATAGCTGTTTAGGAGCAGGTGTCCTCCCCACCAAAGTGGTGGCATGCTTCATCGTAGGGCATACGCATCTCATAGGGCTAGCCTTGAAATGGCCACAGGCCCCGCAGGGGACTCTCTCTGATGAAGATCTTTTGTTTGATTAGCCAAAAAGACAACCTGCACAGACTCTGTTTGAACTGTAGACTGGCTTTAAAGATGAGTGAATAATATGCTGATAACCTCTCCTACACTTAAGCAGCATGATTAAATTTAAGCATAAATTGCTACATTCAGAGTGTTAGAGAATATTTTCTGTCCTACCCGAAACTATTTACCTATACCAGTGCACTGAAGTAAGTAAATGTATTATGAATTAATTTGACTGGAAAATGTCTAAAAACAATGACATAGTGCAAGTAAGAAACATTCTTTCATAATCTGCTGGAGGGTGATAATCAGTTAATACACCAGTGTTAGTTCATCCACAGAGCTTTAAGTATACATTTGTAAATTCAGCTTCTCAAGAGAAGAGATGATTTAAGAGAATCTTTAGACCATGTCCATACTTAATTACACACTATGTTTAAATTGATTATCTTTATTCTGTTGTAAAAATGCTTGAAACTATTGCCAGTGTAGCCCCTGTGACAATAGATTGTAACATGTCAAATTTTCCTTCTTAACTACGTAGGTTGGTTTTCAATTAGTCGGTCAGTCCATTATACTGGAAGCCAAATTTCAAGCCTTTGTTTTATTTGTGTTCACATGCCATCAAAACTCAACAGCCAATCCCATATATTATCTTCTACTGCTGTTAAACTATTCTGTTTGTATGGGTGCTTTATTGCATTATATCTGTAGGGTCATTTCATTTGTGGGTTACCTCTACTGTCATTTCCTTGGATTGTTCTTCAACATGCTGAATGACCTCATAGCGAGTGCACCGATAATAGCCACCTGTAGAAGAACTGTGTTTTTTCCATTCTTCCAAACAAATCCAGCAGAAATCATATTTGCACTATGAAAAAATAAATAAAAAATATTTAACACTTGACATGACTTTTTCAATGTGATGGCATTCTATATTTGCTCAGATATCTAAATTCTGATTTTAAAAATGGAAGCTGCATACTATTTTTCCTTGTAAATTATACTTGTACAGTTCAGGATTCTTAATATGTTGTATTTCAAGCCTATTGCCAAGAACCTGTTTCACAGATCTTAATTTCCCCCAAGCATCATCAAAAATGCTCAGGGGTACAGCATCCATTCAACACTTTTACAACTATCAAACGTCACACACACACCATTGAAGAGTCCTTTCTGCTAGGCTTCTTTCTATGAGGCTCTCTGAATTGAGAAACTGAGGAAGGGTTCAAGACAACTTCGAGAAGTCATAATTTACAACTGCGCAGCTCTCTTTCAAGTGACTCAATTGCAGTACAAAGGGAACTTTGATAAAGGAAAGCAGAAGATTCAGTTGAATGTGATAAGTGTGCACGTAGGTTAGAATTCTCCTCCAAAGACTCCCAACAATTACACATGCAACAACATATGGGGCAAAAAGACGGCATAACAGTTCAATAATGAAGATGTTGAACTTTTTCCTAGGTCATGATCTGTTTTTTCAGTTGACAATCTAGATATGTGGGAGGCAGAAAACAGATATCAATAACTTTATACTCTTCTATTCTTCTACAATAAAGGAGAAGATGTTTTCAAGTACGCTGGGGTTGCAAAGTACAATTTATGCTTTAAGAAGTGGCAAAGACCATGCTGTTTCAAGATCATCACATTAGAAATTTTTGTTTAGGTCACATTTATTGGAGAGTATGAAATGATGCTACTATTATGCGTTTCAATTCAAATGCTATCATAGATAATTAGTTTATCCTATGTTATTATTATGGATAACATAATCCACATATTTCTCTCAAAAAGTGTTATTCTTTACTTGTTTGAAATCCGACAATAAAAAAAAAACCTTTTTAAGAAAATAAAAAAGTCCAATTGTTTGATTGTTCTTAGCAATGCTTGATGTGTGAGATTTTAAAAAGTAGATCAATTGTCGCTTAAAGTAAAAGATGTGTACTAAATGTAACAAATTAAAAGAGATTAATCTTCAAACATCAACAAGTGAATTTTCAGCAGGATGGGGAAATTAGTAGGTGAGGGAAATCATACGAAGACTATCAGGGAGGCAAACAAAATATACAGAGAGAAGCAATAGTGCAAGTTGTTTCGAGACTGTGGTTCCAATGGTTCGCATACATTTTGACAGTATGTTAAAAAACTGAGAGTAAGCATAACACATTAGGGGTTCAGCTTCATCTTTTATAGGTGGGAATATTCACCACCTTTAATTTTCCTATTTTTTTTTGGTATCTTTATATATGCTTTTATATTGTAACTCTTGAACAAGATGCGATTACATCGTCACACATTACAATTGCAGTGTATATACAGTGATCAAGTATTATCCAATATGTAGCCTCTTATTACATCCGTGAGTTCAGACAGAAGCAGTACAATACAATAAGGTCTCACCCGATATGTCCCGAGCTCTCCACCTTGATACAGTTTGTCTCCTTCATCCTATGGTAACCAAAGCACACTAGGAGCCCGCAGCATATCCATTAGGGGTCTTTCTATCTGCATCCTGAGTTCCTCCTTCCACGGGCTCCCCCGTTTCTTTACCAATTAGGTATTTCTTATAAGCTACCCAATATTGTTTAGGTCTACTAGTTGGAGGTGTTAGCTCATTATATGTATCTGTTTGTGTGTTGCAGTATTGCATATCGGCGTGCCATTTCTTTATTGTCAGTAGTGGCCCTCGATCCCATCTCATGGCTATCCTATGCTTTGCCAGCAACAGCCCCATAGATATCAAGCGTCAAATTGCTTTCTGCACCTCCCTATCGTAGCTCAGCAGTGCCAGGAGGGGCGTACGTGCCAGCTGCTGTCCTCCTATGGCTTCTAATTCTGCAAATATTTTACCCCAGAACTGTTGTATGCCCCTGCAGGCCCATGCCATAGGTAAAAAACCCACCTGCTCTTCACACCACAGCTGGAGCACGTAGCTTCTGCACGCAATCCATATTAATAAAGTTTGAAGGGTGTGTAATATACCCTGTTTATGTATTTGAAGTGTATCAAACGATGCCTGCAGTTTAGGGAGATCCTAAATTTTCCTCTGATACATATTTGCCTACTTCACTGCCAAATAAAGCTGAAAACTGCTCTGTTTTTGTTCCGGCTCAAGTAGTACACATCCTTTATGAAATAGTAGATCGATAGATGCACCCAGACCGCGTGGAATAAAAGCAGCATTATATAAGGAGGATGTTAAATATTGGACAAGAGACCTCATACAGCATTTCAACTACTGCCACAATACACCTGAGTTGGCAGGGCTTGATCTTACACGCAATATTTTAAAAAAGGGCTCCCCGTACAACCCTGCAAGCTACTATTTCATCTCTTCAATTGACACTGCAGACAAGGGTATGCTAGGTGACTGTTAAATTTGTTTTTATTTTTGGTTCAATATAACAAACCTTTGCTGTGTTATCAGACAGGATTTCAGTGTGGGTACCTCAGACATACTGGCTTTATTACTATTAATTAATTGAACAAATCGTATCACTGTTGCTCTAGTATATGCCTCAACTGATTTCAGAGCAGCTTTCAATTGAGAGGATAAAATGGGAAAAACTGACCAGGTGAGGTATTTCCCATCATCTGCTGCCAGCAGTTCAGACTCGTTGTTCTAACTCTTGGGTCCAAATTATGTTGATACAAAATTGATTACTATCACACAAAATTAAAACCAACTGAATCTGATGCAGGGATGCACTTGTGCACCCGTTTTTCAGTGTGTTTGTGGCATACATGAGTATGGCACTGCATAGAGAAAATCATTCCCTCCCTATATGTAGACAACACTGTCCTTTTAAGTGGAACCAGAGTAGTAATCGAAAGGCAGCAACAGACCTTTTAGCAGTAAGAAAGAACGCATATACAGATAAAACTAAAATTATGGTCAATGGTCACAAATTTAACAAATACTGGAAAAGCAAATATGCCTCGCCTTTGTGACCTTTTGAATTTGCTAATTTGGAGATGCTGTACAGCAATGGGCAAGATGCTGAGAGCAAAGAGGAGTGGGTGGAGGAGGTGAAAAGCATGATGTAAAGGACAGAAACACAGGGGGCAGGGGGAGAGGCAAACATGAGGGAAAGCAACAAGTAGCGTGGAGGGGCAGGGGATTTGTCAAGAGAAGCACACCACACCAGATAGAGCTTGCAAAAAGAGGGAGACAGCCACACAGAGGGAAGGTGTAGGTATCTGGCAGGGGGAGGAAAACACATGGGAGAGAGAGGTGGGAAAAGTGTGCTCATGGAGTGCTTAAGCAAAAAGAAAAAAATCAGTTCCCTAAAATTGAAAAATAGAAGTGTAAAAGCCAATCACAGGGATTGTAAAAAGCTAAGATTCTGGGGATGGGTAAACACAATATGGAAAAGCAGTGATAAAGAAAAGCTATTGCTGAAGAAGCAAGCAAATGACAGTGACAATATGGCCAACCAATGGTAAGCAACAGATATGCTGTAAGCAGCCATCAGTTCTTAGTAAGCCTACAAAATGTCATTTGCAGCCAGATAGCTTGTGATGTCTGGTAGGCTCAACTTAAAAAGAACAGCAAGCTGGCCCTTAGGGACAAACACTATAATGTGTTGCAATGTACAAGAATCTTGGTGTATGTTAAGGGTCGATATCACCATCTTGCTGCAATGAAAGCTCAATGCTCATCTCTCACCTACCTACTTCTTAAATTAGCAAATAAGTTAACTGGCCCCTCTGTTCATGACGTAGTGATCACTTTCAAAGACAATCTAAAATTAATCATATTGAATGGTGACAGACCTTTTCTTGGTAGGATATCACAGTGGCTGGCTATATGGTGCTTTGTAGTAGGCATAAAAGACTGTTTGGGCTGCCCAACTATATGATGTAAGAACATTTAAGACTGAAGTTTCAACTTGTGCAACAATTTACACTACGGAAGCCACCTGGCTTTTTGTGTTAGGAGTTCGAGGTGAGACACTAAAGTCGCTAGGGCTGGCAGAACCTCAATGAATACCTAAATTATCTGAACTTCCGTTGCTATCCTACTTGAGTACAGCAATTAATTCATTAGAGGAAAGAAGACCATGAAATCAAGGTAATTCATGTTGTGATTCTATTTTGCTTTATTTAAAAATGGTGGTGATCCACAATTATCTGGTCAACTTTTGGGATACATGGAGAAGGTTTTTCAGTGTTTCTGCTAAGTACATTGCAGGGTAGATCAGTGACACACCCTGGACCTGTGAATAACAGACAAGTTACTTGCCTTCGGTAGAGCCTTATCTGGTAGCAACAATATCTAGTTGCAGATTCCTTACCTTAGAATTTACCCAGGCGTCAGTATGGATCCATAGGTTTTTCTCAAACAGTACCCCTGCATGCCGTTAGGTGGTGTCGATCAGCTCTGCGTCCGTGCTGAATATGATCTCATGGTTCTTATATGGGCGCCACCCCGGCATGCAGACGTCAGTTTATTTTCACAACTTTCCACGTCAGAAGGATAGAGCCATGAAGAACACTGACCACTGGTAACCCAAACTTAGAGCCCTGAAAGGGGAGTGCCTATCCCTAAAAATCAGTTCGCAGAGCGGGGAGGATGGGTGGGTTGTTAAGGAATCTGCAACTAGATGCTGTCTCTACTAGGTAAGGCGTTACCGAAGGTAAGTAACTTGTCGATGGAGTCCTAGAGGACCGAACTGGGAAATTGCCCATCCCAACGGACCTGACTATCCAGACAGTAGTGTTTGGTAAACATGCGCAGAGATGCCCTCATTGCCGCCTGACTGACGTCAAGGACTGGAACTTCGCGAGCTAACGTAGTGGTCGTAGCCATAGCTCTGGTAGAATGAGCAAGCAAGCCCTTAAGGGGTTGCTTCTTAGCCAGTGTGTAGCAAATTTTAATGCAGAGCACAGCCAATCTGGAGATGGTTCTCTCCTGCACTGGCCGACCTTTCTTTGCACCCACATAAGCAACAAAGAGTTGATCATCCACCCGGAACTCTTTGGTACGATCAAGGTAGAATGCCAATGATCTTTTTGGGTCCAGGCAGTGGAGTTCCTACTCTTCCTTTGAAGGATGCAGGGGTGCGTAAAAAGTAGGTAAGGTGATTGATTTGCCTACATGGAGGGGCATACCACTTTTGCCAGAAAGGAGACTCTAGTGTGAATCACCACTTTGTCAGAATAGATGGAAAGGTAAGGTGGCTTAGATGACAACGCCTGCAGCTCACTCATCCTGCCAGCAGATGGAAGGCCACAAGGAAGGATGTTTTCAAAATGAGAAGTCTGAGAGGACAATTTTGGAGAGGCACAAAAGGAGCGCACATCGGAAATGTCAAACCTAAAAGCAAATCCCATTGGGACAAAAAAAAAAAATGGAGGAAACATATGAGTAAGGCCTTTTAGGAACCTATTTACAATTGGAGACTTAAACAAGGAAGGTTGATCAGGCAACCACAGAAAAGCAGATATGGCAGACAGATAACATTTGAGAGTGCCCATAGCAGAGTCCTGCTGGGCCTAAGAAAGGATAAACAACAAAATCTCAGAAATAGGGGCAGAAAGGGGGTCAACAAAATTGTCTGTACACCATAACACAAATTTCTTCCAACAACAGACATACAGGGTTTTGGTGGAGGGACGCTTGACAGCAAAGATAATGTTACAGATTTCAGGAGAAGGTCAAAAGCTGCCAACTGCCACCACTCAATCTCCACGCAAGAAGGCAAAGACTGGACAGGTTCAGGTGGAGAACCCTCCCCTGCTGCTGTGACAGACGATCCTCCCAAAGGGGCAGTATGATCGGAGGCTCGAGGGCCATGCTCAATAGCTCGGGATACCTGACTCTTCATGCCCAGTCCGGAGCCACAAGAATTACTTTGGTCCAGTTGTTCTTGATCTTCGTAAGAACTCCGGGCAGAAGTAATAAGGGCAGAAAGGCATTCAGGAGGCCTGAGTTCCACTCGAGACGAAAAGCGCTGCTGAGCGGTTGCTGCCTTGCTAATTACAACGCACAATACTGCTAATATGGAGGGTTCTCTGAGGAGGCGAACAGATCTAACCAAGGCTCTCCTCACTGCTGAAAGAGAACTTGCACCACCCTCCAAACGGAGCTGCCATTCGTGGTCGACTAAGCGCTGTCGGCTTAGTTCGTCAGCTCTGCCTTTCAGAGAGCCCACCAGATGGTGAACCGTCAGGGAAATACCCTGTTGTCCCAGCCATGTCCAGACGCTCAAAGCCTCTTGACAAAGGGTCAATGACACCACCCTGCCCTGCTTGTTGCAGTACCACATGGTGGTGGTGCTATCCGTGAATATCTAAATTACATTCCCTTTGAGAGAGGGAAGAAATGCTTTCAATGCTAGTCTGTTCGCCCGGAGTGCCAACAGATTGATGTGGAGTTTGGAACCAGCTGGAGACCAGATGCCTCAGATCTCTGCCTCTCCCCGGGGGCCGTCCCATCCCAGGAGTGATGAATCTGTCACTACTGTCAGATCTGGTTGAGGAGGGGAGAGGGATCAGCCTCTGACCCTATCGCAGTTCGTTAGCCACCACTGCAGATCTTGTGCAGTTCCCTCTGAGATCTGGACCATGTTGGAGAGATTTTCCTAATGCTGCGCCCACTGGAACTTTGGGTCCCACTGCAGAGCCCGCATATGCCACCTGGCTGTGTCACCAGCAGGATGCAGGAGGCCATGAGGCCCAGCAGCCTCAGAGTCATTCTCATCAAAATCCAGGATAGAGGATGAAACATCGGTGTCCTAGCCTGAATATCCTGGACTTGCCGCTCTGGAGGATAAGCCCAAAACTGCACTGTGTCCAGAACAGCACAGATGAAAGGGAATGTCTGAGAGAGAGTCAAGTGTGGCTTTGGCACGTTTATAGTGAACCCCAGTGAATGCTGGAGATCCGCCGCAGTCTGGAGGTGGGAGACAACAGCCTGGAGCGAGCCTGCCTTCAACAGCCAGTCATCGAGATAGGAGAAGACGGAAACCCCTGATTTGCGCAGATGAGCTGCAACCACTGCCATCACCTTGGTGAACACTTGAGGTGCACTGGTAAGGGCAAAAGGAAGCAAGGTGAACTTAAAGTGCTTGTGGTCTACCATAACTGTAAGTAACATCTGTGGGCAGGCAGGACGAGGATATGGAAATATGCGTCCTGCAAGTCCATCGCTACCATCCAGTCTCCTGGGTGCAGGACAGATAGAACCTGTGCCACAGTGAGAATTCTAAACTTCTCTTTTTAGAGAAAAAAATTGAGGGACCGAAGGTTTAGGATAGGGCGAAGGCCCTTGTCCTTTTTGGGCACCAGAAAGAGGTGGAAATAACAACCATGACCTACTTCTGAAACAGGGACTACCTCTACGGTTCCCTCAGTCAAGGGAGCCGTAACTTCCTTTCAGAGAAGTGTCAAGGGATCCTCCATCATCTGAACGTAGGATGGTGGCATGGATGGAGGGGTAGTCTTGAAGGGGAGGGAGTAGCCCCTTTGCACTGTCTGCAAAACCCACCTGTCTGACATGATGAACTGCCAGCAGAGCAGGTGACGGTGGATCCTACCTTCGACTGGTCCTTAGTGGGGAAGTGTCAGACTAGGAAGGTTTGGAGGCAGCTGCAGAGGAGGGCAGCAAACTGGCCAGATTGCTGGCTCCCTGATCCACAAGGATGGTGAATCCTATGTCCCCGGCCACGCAGAGGCTGGGCAGCATGCGCAGCACAGTGGCTGGAGGGAAATGGACATGGCTGGGTGCCCCTTCCGTAGCCACGAAAGGAGCAAAAAAGACTGAAGGGGATGAAGCGCCACCGCAAGGTCCAGGGACCTGGTCATAGAACTAGAATTCTCAAAGCGCTCGACCGCAGAGTCTGCTTCTCTCCGAAGAGACGGGTGCCATCAAACGGCATGGTCTTAAGATTAACTTGGACATCCCCTGAAAAGCAAGACGTTCTCAACTGGGCATGGCACCTCAAGACCACTGTCAAAGCAAATACCCTGCGCAGTGAGTCGGTTGTGCCCAGTCCACATCGGATTGTGAACTTTGCTGCATCTCTCCCATCTGCAACTGCTTGGGAAAGTATAGCCTAGGCTTCCTCTGGGACCTGTGGCAGCACTTGCGCAACCATATCCCACGGCGTGTGGGAATAATGGCCCAAAAGGCATGTGGTGTTCATGGACTGCAATGCCAGGCTGGCAGAAGAAAACATTTTTCCTCAAGTGTGTCCTGTCTCTTGGATTCTCTCAATTTGGGGGTGTGGAAGGGAGTGTGCCGAAGGAAGCAGAGGCTAGGATAACCAATCTCTCAGGGGTGGAGTGTTGCATCAAGAAACTGGGTCACCCGGTTCAGGGCGATAGTGGCAGGCAATTATCCTGTTCACAGGAGCCACTGTGCTGGGGTTGGACCAGGTAACCAGTAGGGCATCCGTAAGGGCTTTATTAAACAGAAGCAGGGGTTCAGAGGATGAAGCCCCAGGCTGAAGCACCTCTGTCAGGAGGTTAGTCCTCACTGCCACTGAAGGCAACTCAAGGTCCAGGACCTTGACTGCTCTCTGCCCCACCACTGAATATGAAGCTCCCTCCTCTGTAGCTACAGTGGGGGGAGAAAGTATCTGGTGATGTATCCAGTCCACTGGCTTCACCCAGGTCTGTACGATAGTCCATGGAGTCTTGAAGCTGGTATTCTAAAGGGTCCAGCAACCCCTCCCATTCCTCACCGTAACCTAGCTCAAAGGAATAAGGCTCAGAATCCGACATAGGGGCAAGGGAGTCGACAATGCGGATGGGGGAGGCACCGCCCGGGGGCACGAGTGGCATCAGGAGCGTCAACGTCAGGACCAGTGCAGAAGGAAGGTCAAGGTGGTACGACTGACCCCGGTCTGGATCCAACAATGGATCAATCAATCATAGCATTTGTAAAGCGCACTACTCACCTGTGAGGGTCTCAAGGCGCTGGGGGGGGGGGGGGGGGGGGGGGGGCTTGCTGCTACTGCTCGAACAGCGAGGTCTTGAGGTGTCTCCTAAAGGTTAGCAGGTCCTGTGTCTGTCGCAGGTGGGTAGGAAGTGTTCCACGTCTTGGCGGCGAGGTGGGAGAACGATCTGCCACCGGCAGTCATTCTGTGGATGCGTGGAATGGTGGCAAGGTCAGCAGATCGAAACTGGTGGGTCGAGGTGTAGAAGGAGAGTCGTCTGTTGAGGTATTCTGGTCTGGCATTGTGCAGTGCTTTGTGAGTGTGGGTGAGGAGCTTGAACGTTATTCTCTTGTTGATGGGGAGCCAGTGCAGGTCTCTCAGGTGGGCTGTGATGTGGCTGTGGTGGGGGGTGTCCAGGATGAGGCGTGGACCCATGGGTGCCCCTCGGAGCCGAGCCTGAAACTGCTGGTGCGGAACCCGAAGGGAACCCTTCTGACTCTGCAGGGCCCGAATGTGTGCCAGGGGAGCCATACTGCTAAAAAATGAGGTGCATGGCCTCATATAACTCCTTGAGTTGGGCAGGGGTCCGTTCGGCTCCCAGAAACTCATGGAGGCGCAGAGTCGGCCCAGACGCAGGTTCCCCAGAGGGAGGCCTAGATCAACAATGCTCCTACTCCCTCATCTTGTCGGCCTGACAGATAAAGTGAAGTGAAAGAACGCTTTGCCTTCTTCCAATGCTTTGACTTACCCGATTCGTCCCGAGAACCTGGAGTAGGGGACAAAGAGGGGGGTGCTCCGCGACCGACCCTGAAATCTTCCTCTCAACTGAGACCGGGACGTATGCGGAGTCGAACACCTGGCTGCCATCAGCTTTAGGGGCTGTTTCCTCAACCTTCGGATTCATGGCCCAGCACTCGGAGCATGACCTTGGGTCGTGATTGCAGTCCAGACACCAGAGGCACACAAGTTGCGGATCTGTCACGGACATCACACAATGACAGGATTCGCAGGGCTTGAACCTGGTCTTACAAGACATCCCTCGACGCACCAGGAGTAGAAATTCTCATAAAAGCTTCAACAAAAGTAAAAAAAAGACCAGTCAAAAAGTGACTTGAGGGGTAGGTCTTTCTTTGGACCAGCGCTGGCTGACATGGAAAGAAATAAAATGACATCAGAGCACAGGAGTGGCGCCTATGTACGACCTGCGACATCATATCTGGCGTGGACAACACAGATGACTGATGTAGGGCCGATTTATGCCATCTAACAGCCTGCAGGGGCACTGCTTGAGAAAACCCCCAGATCCAGACTGACACCTAGGGAAATTCTAAGGTAAGGAATCTGCAACTAGATGTCTCTATCAGAGAGGGTAGGAATAACAAGGGGTCATCCACTATAGTGTGGTCACCCACTAAAGCTGTGTCCTTTATTGAATGTCCAGGATTGTTAATACTGCCTGGGGAAACTGGTCTGACATGGCCAGTAAAGTCACTCTGGCGTGGAACCCACTCTAAGTCTAAGTTCTCGAAAGCTTTGAGGCAGGAAGTCGTTGCAAGGGCTGCACATTATGTGAAAGCATGGTAATGATCGTTCTTTGGAAGCTGCGAGTTTCTCCATTATGACTACATCCCTCAGCTTGAATAGCCAATCTGAGTGGGTGGGCATGGGGTCTGTACTTCACCTGTAGCTAATCACTTGTTTGGTGCCACAGAGAGCGAGGAATGTCTGTCACAAATATGTTGTCGATATCTTTTAACAGCTCATCTCATTACCTCTGATGTTAGGAGCAGCACCATAGCAAGTGCAAGACTCTACCATTTGCCTGCAGTTTGGCCAACAGGTATCCGTGTGTTGGGCTTCCATTCTGCTAGCCTGACTGTTGTATAGTACCAATACTGAATGACTTTGAGCATAGATTCCTTCCTAGAGGCACTGATAGGGGAGCTGCGTGTCCTGTGGAGGATGTCAGACCATTCTTTGGGTGAGAGTGCATTCTAGCTCAGCCTCCCAATGTCTCTGAGCCAGGAACTTGCCAATGTCTGTAAGCTTGTTGATAAAACTATAGATGCCCGAGAGAAGGTGTTTATTGTCTCTTTTAGTGAATACCCATTTATCAAATTTTGTGAGCAGTCTACTAGTGTGTGGGCAAATTGTAGGTTGAGTTACCCAGTGTTTGATAGCTATGTAATGTCAGTGCTCGCTGGCAGGGTTACCATAGTTAAGTTGGAGTTTTGAGTTACAAAAAGGCGTTTCCTTGTATGGTCAAAGAGGTCTCTATTGTGTTTGCAGTTGGCCATTTGCTAGCCATGGAATTCTGAGCCAGTTCGAGTGGTCAGAAATGTGGGGTTGCCTATAATTGGTATGAATGGGGAGATTAATGTGGATAAGCCTTTCAACAATATATTTCTGTCCCAGGCCTCCATAGTCGAGTATGAGATGGGGAGAGAGACTACAGGTGGGTGATGTTTCTTAGGTAGCCAAGGGAATTTTCAGATGTGCATACTCGCTATGGATTGATCTATAAAACACCAATATTTTTTTTAAGGATGGTCTGTGCCATCCCACCATGTGTCTGAACTAGGCTGCTAAGTAGTAGTGAGTGATGTGAAGGGCTCCAAGGCCGTCTTCTGCTATGGGTAATTATGTCCACTTTCTAACCACACGTGGTTTGTTGCCACCCCAAATTTAGGTGTCTATCAGGTATTGGAATTTGTTCAGAAGCAAGGGGAGGTGGGCATAGGTGGAGCAGTCTGCATGATATACAGTATCTTGGGTCATCTACACGGCAGCAATCTTACTCACCCAGGAGAGTCCCTTTGCCTTCCAGCTGTGCAATTCCCTGCATGTGGAGACCAACAGGTTGGCATAATTATGTTCTGCCGTCTCATGCAAGGTGGGTAGTACTTCAACCCAGTAGGTGTCCACAGGAAGGGGAACAGGTGTTCTAACTCAGCTCCGTCATTCTGTGATATGTTTAAGTTAAATGCAGGTGTTTTTTGGATATTTACTCTGAAGCCAAACATCCCCCTAAATGCATCCAGGTCTACCAAGAGGGCCCAGATGGAAAAGGCCTGTGTGTGGGACAGAGCAATCATAACATCATCAGCGTATAGTGCTATTTGTATTCTTTTTTGCTGAAAGTGATGCTTTGATCTGTGCATTCACCTGTATCCGCTCTGTCAGTGGTTCCATACACACAGCGAAGAGGAGAGATGGTAGGGGGCAACCATGACAGGTGCTTCTGGCTAGTGTAAAAGGAAGAGAGATTAGTCCATTAACTTTCATTCAGGTGGTGGGACCAGGGTAGCTGCTCAGACTCATTTCAGGAAGTGCTCCCTAAATCCCACATTATTGAGGACAAGGCATAGCAATAGCACTGGAAAATGCAAGCATGTGCATTTTTCCACGAGATGCAGGAGGCCCTTAGTGTTGTCGCTACAGCAAAGTTCTGGGATGAACCCTGCCTGGTCAGGGTCCATTCGACCCTACAAGAACAAGTTAGGGCATACAGCCAAGATGCCTGTAAAGAGCTAGCATCAACATTCAGGAGGGATATAGAGCAGTAGGAAGAGCACAAGAATGGGGTATTTCCCAGGCTTGGGTATTACAGTGATCACTGCTTCTCTCATTGTTGTAGGGGGAGAGCAGACCTTGCCGGTTAATTTGTATAGGCATGTGAGGAGGGGGGCCAAATGGGAGCAAAGAGCTCAAAAAAGCTCAGTGTAAAGCCATCAGCGCCCTGGGCTTTGCACAGTTGTAAACAGGATACGGTGGCTAGGACTTTGTCTGTCCGCTTCTAGGGAGAAGGCATCGCTGTTGGGCAGTTGGGTTGGATGAATCGAGAAGAACACTTCTTTGCCTGCAGAGGTTGGCATTAAAGTGCTCAAAAGCTAGGGTGATTTTGAATTGAATTGAATTAATAATTTGTAAAGCGTGACTTTCACATCCAAGGGCGCATCCTGGCACTATTACGGAGCAAGGACGGGAGTGATCTGCATGAGGTAAGAGAATCCAATTAGAGGAGTGAACTAATGCCTCACAAAATGAGGGAATAGCAAAGTGTATCAGGGATCCAAAAGATCCATTTCTTGAGCTGCTTTCTGAAGACAGATTCCAAGTCTATGAACCTTAAGTGACTAGGACGAGAGTTTCAGGCTCTGGTGCCTAAAATGGTAAAGGATTTACCCCTCTGGTTTTCAATCTAAATGAGGCTGGTTTGAGCAAATTTGCACGTGCAGACATCAGAGCTCTACTAGTAGTGTAGTAAGTGAACCATTTTGTAAGAAATTTTGGTCCAGTCACTTTATGGTCTCTAAAGGTCATTAAAATAATTTTAAGGAGGACTCTCTTGTTGACCGGCAGCCAGCACAAAGCTTTTAAAGCTGCAGAAGCAGATGATTTTATAGACAGTTTAAGAACTGCTCTGGCAGCTGCGTGTTGATCAACTTTAAGTTTGAGTACAGTCTGTTTAGAAGAGCCGGCATACAGACTATTAAAATAGTTCAGCCTGGAAGTGACAAGCACACATGCTACCGTTTTCCTGGCTGTGAGAGGCAAAAGATCAAAGAATTTCCTCAAGGATTTTATTAGATTAAAATAAGTCCCTGCTACCTGAGGATGTAACAACAGAAGAGAGTCAAATTTTAGTCCAAGGTTCCCAACAACCTCCACTGTAGCTGGGGGAAGGGGGGGGGGGCTTAATCTGGCCACCAGTCAAAAGGAACAAAACTCATTCAACGTACCCAACAGCATAATCTTGGTTTTGTCAGTATTACATTTCAGATGGTTGGCTTGAATCCACTGAATGATAGTAGTTAAACATTTTTTAAAGTTCAGCTCTGATCAAAGTGATGTTTTGTCCAGCAAAAATATAAACTGGGTATTGTCTGCAAACAAAATGGTATCTATTCCAAAGGATGTTATCAAGGAAATTAAAGGAGCTATATAGGTGTTGAATAAATCTGGGCTCAATGAGGAGCCTTGTGTGACACCTGAGGTGGCTGTGGTTTCTTCAGAAGAATAAGGGCCCAGCTTGACCATCGGTCTACGATCAGTAAGAAATGGTTTTAACCAAGAAAGGGCAAGACCATCAATCCCACAATCTCTGATGCACTGGGGCAGGATATCATGGGAAATAGTATTAAAGGCTGCTGACAAGTCCAATAAAATCAGCACTGCATTCTTCCCTAAAGCGAACATCAATTTTAGAGTGTCTGCGACTTCCACCAGAGCAAATCCAGTAGAGTGCTTAGGGCAAAGACCTGATTGCTGAGGGTGAAGCACATTGGCCTTTTTCGTGAACGCTATTATTTGGGTGTTAACCAATTTTTCGATTCTTATGCTCGCAGCAAACAATGAAATTGGATGTAGGTTGGACAAAGTTGTAGACTCTACAAGGGGCTTTTTCTTCAGAGGTTGCCAGAATCCATTCTGCTGGGACTTCCGTTGTAACCAGGGACTTATTCAGAATCTGATTAATCATTCGGCTAACTATGTTCACAACCTTATGAAGGACTTGGAGGGGGAAGGGGCGTTAGGTGATCTAGCTTTACAGGATAAAATGGCCTGGCAGGACAGGGCCAAAGTGATTGCTTGGAAGGTTAGCAGGGTTGCAGTTCCTACTTTCACAGGCTTGTCTGTCACTGTGTCGGTTGTTGAAGAACAAGTGTAATAAAATCACTTTGGACAGCCTGTACCTTCTCCTTATAATAAGGTGAGATTGGGTTGCATTATGCTTGAGATGGCAGGATGTTCTTCCAGTGCCCTAGGCTTACGAAAATAATTTGAGATCTTAAAAATAAGCTTTTGATCAAATTGGGCTTCTTCAATTTGGGTAGAAAAGTAGGCTTTTTTGCAGACTTAATCTGTTTGTGATCAGCTTTTAGTGCTGAACTAAGATGCACTAAATCTTCTGGCTTATGGGTCTCATGCCATTTCCTTTCAAGCTGCATACAAAGCAGATGTTGATCTCTTAGGACCCGACTGATCCAGGGGTAAAGATTTGGACCTTTTTTTTTGCAGGAGTTGCTGACGCTAATCCGCTAGCTGACTTAGATATCCACTTTTTAAAAGATTCCACATTATCTGGAACTCGTCCTTGTAGAGTGGGGGTAGATTTCCGTAAAGATTTTGAGAATCTAAGATCAGGTGTCAACTTACCCCACATGTAAGTGGTGGAAGGGACCAAACAGGGGGCCTCCCAATTAATTTTGAAAGGAATTGGCATATAGTCTGATCAACTATGCCGGAGAGGAACCTCTACTAGTAAATTAGAATTATCGGAGCAGATGCAATTAAGAATGTAACATCGCTCATGTGTGGGTCCTGCAATCCTTTTATGCTGCCCGAAGGAGCTTAAAGTATCAGAAAAACTCATTACTTCTGGGTTGTTGATGCGCTCCAGGTCAAAATTAAAGTCTCCCATGATGGTACATATGGATTACCGGAGCTCCAGGGGAGCTAGAGTTTCGCCCAGAGAGGCCTAAAAAGAAGATGCTGAACCAGAAGGGCAGTAAATCATGGCACCAGCAAAGGATTGAGAGGGACTGAGTCTAAGACAAAACACTGGGTTCCTAGCCCCTGCTAGGAGCTAAAGATGAAAGTTTCAACCTGAAAGGACTCTCTGAAAATAATGGTGAGGCCATTGCCTCGAAAATCAGGTCTGTCCTGTCTGGAGATGGTATAACCAGCGAGAAGTGTAAGGTCAATATCTGGATTGCACCAGTCTTTGAGCCAGGATTCAGTGATAAACAAGAAGTCATCCTGAAGATCAGAATAAGGTTGTGTACTTCCTGTGAATGTTTGCTAAGGGAACAAGCGTTAATCAGGCCACCCTGTAACATGCTTGTCTTATGAGCCAGAGGCATCGCTCGCGGTGGTGGGTCTAGTGCCCCAGAGCGTGCTTTACATTGAATACTAGAAACAGGGCCCTCAATGTCACATAGAGAAATGATAATGTCACAATGTGAAATTGACTTAGTGCAAGCTTTTAGGAAGTCAGATGACAGAGATAACTGATAACAAAAGAGCAGTGGCTGGCGCTGGTCATGATCTGGTCACGGACAGGCACAGACGGGATTTCCTTTGGCTGACGTCCGCATCATAGGGCGATTTTAGGAGGGAATTCCAACACCACAAAAAAAGACTAGAGCACCTGAAACCAAATCCTTAAAAACACTTCAAAATAATCTCTCAATTGAAAAATGCCCTCCACATTCAAATATTTCACCAGTTTGTTAAGGATAGCGACACAAAGAATTCCACGCGTGCAGAGATCTCATCAGGTGGTTATAAGGCTATCCACTGCTTGTTTGCATCATGGGGTGATTTAAATAGGTACTTCCAACACCAAAGAAAAATACTAGAGCGCTGGAAATCAAAATGGCTGCTTTAGGAGGATTCCCATGAACTAGGAAGTGAGTAAAAAAGTGCAAGTGTGAGTTAAAAATGGCAACAATATGTTGCCTAAAACACTTAAAAACAATCTCTTCATTAAAAAATGTCCCCCAAGCACATGTTCAAATATTTCACCAGTCTGTTAAGTGTCACACAATTTTTAGGATTGCAACACAGAGAATTCAACGCGTGCAGAGACCTCACCAGGTGGTTATGGGGCTATCCGCCTCATCGCAGCACGTTCTGTGGCTATCTAATGTCTGGATCACTATTTTGGGTTTGGACTCCCAATTTGTGGGTGAGTAAATGGCCAGCCTTGTTGCTCCCAGCTTAAAATCTTTGTTTAGTGCAGAGAAAGGCAAATACGCCTCAATTCCAGTCAAGGCCTTTGAGCTGCTTTCTGGCAGGTGTGAGTAGCCTACACACTTTGTGGGCACCTGACCTTCTATGCTCCTCCTCAAGAGCGCTAACTCGGTATTTCAGCTTGGCACATTTATCCATTCTTTATTGAGTTATGAGGAGATAGATAAGAAGGTTTCCGTTATCACTGCCTTTAATATTTCCCATACTAGGGATATGTGGGTGTTTGGGTTCTCATGAAGAAAGTGTTGGATCTCTTCCCAAAACTCCTGCCTGGTGGGCTAATATGCGAGCAGT
Organism: Pleurodeles waltl; assembly: GCF_031143425.1. Lineage (NCBI taxonomy): Eukaryota > Metazoa > Chordata > Amphibia > Caudata > Salamandridae > Pleurodeles > Pleurodeles waltl. Next base: position 893,176,440 of record NC_090449.1, on the reverse strand, counting down.
TTATCATTAAGGCACCAGTGCTGGTATGAGACAGCAAGGCCAGGTATGAAGAAGGTGGGAGTGATGGGGGAGCGGTCAGATAACACTGCCACCTCTACCTCAGTATGGTCAGTGGCTGCTAGGATCTGCAGGGAAACTAAGAAGTAGTCAATCATGGAGTATGTTTGGTGTGAAGCAGAAAAGAATGTGTGAACAATGGAAGAGGGATGCGTGAAGCACCAGATGTAGTAAAGTGTCCTTTTTTTTTTACATGGTCACTCCCACTTTGTGCCCGACACATGATGCACTTTCGACTGAAAGTGCACTGGGTTCCTGCTAACCAGGTCCCCAGTGCCAGAACTCTTTTCCTAAAATTGTAAAATTGTTCCCCAATCAGCAATATATTTGGCGCTCCTGTAAGTCCCTAGTAAATGGTACTGCTGTATCCTAGGGCATGGGTATCAAAAAGGGTCCCAAAGGGCTGCAGCACACATTGTGCCACCCTCAGGGACCCCTCACCTAGCACATATAAGACTGCCACTGCAGGCTGTGTGTCTTGGTGCAGCTAAAAGTGAAAACACGACATAGGACACTGCCTCTGTGCCATGCCCTGTAACACTGTACGTAATATATGTAAGTCATCCCTACAGCAGGCCTTCCAGCCCTAAGGCAGGGTGACTGACATGTTAGAGGCAGTCACATTTCTCAGTATCTCTGATTTGATAGCAGATTGACCTGCACCCTGGAGCAAAAAAAAGATCAGCATTCTTGACCCCATATGGGCATTATCAGTTCACTGCTATGCCACTTGGTTTAAAGAATGCCCCTGCTACCTTCCAAAGGCTGGAGAATAAAGTCCTTGTTGGGTTGGAAGCCTTTAGTGCAGTAGAAGCCCTTAGTGAAGCACATCTTGATGATACTGCTGTCCTTAGCTCTACTTGGCAGGATCACCTGATCCACCTTGGCAAGGTTCTTGAAGCTCTGCTAAAATGCAGGCCTAACTTTCAAGGCAAGCAAGTACCAGACAGGGCAGGGCAAGGTTGTATACTTGGGTCACCCCTAGGTGGAGGCCAAGTTCAACCATTACAACCCAAGATCCAGACAGTTCTGGAATGGGAAGTTCTAACCACCCAGACCCAAGTCAGGCCATTCTTTGGCTTGACTGGGTACTACAGGAGGTTTGTGAAGGGGTATGGTACCATTGAAGCACCCCTCACAGAGATGACCTCCAAAAAGATGACAAGGAAATTAAACTGGACACTGAGCTGTAAAAATAGCTTCTGACATTCTTAAGGAAGCAATGTGTCCATCCCCCATTCTCAAAGGTCCATAATATTCTAAGTAGTTCATAGTGAACACTGATGCCTCTAATCATGGAGTAGGAGCAGTCCTGCCACAAACTAATGATGATGGCCAGGACCAACCTGTTGCTTTCATTAGTTAGAGGTTACGTTCCAGAGACACACTTTGGAGTATTATTGAGAGGGAAGCCTTTGCTGTGGCCTGGTCCCTGAAAAAGCTGAGACCATACCTGTTTGGTTCTCACTTCCTTGTTCAAACTGACCACAGGCTGCTTAGATAACTGATGTAAATGAAAGGTGAAAACCCAAACTGTTCAGGTCGTCCATGTCCCTACAGGGAATGGACCTTACAGTGGATCACAGGCCTGGGAATGGCCACTTCAATGCCGACGGCCTTTCCAGGCTCTTCCACTTACACAATGGAGACTCTCTTGGGAAAGGCTAGTCTCATTCTCTTTTATTGGGGGGTAAGTTATGTAGAAAAGTATCCCTTTTTGACATGGTCACCACCACTTTTTGCATTTGATACATGATGCAATTTCGATTGAAAGTGCACTGGATTCCTGTTAACCAGGTACCAAGTGTCAGATCTCTTTCCCTAAAACCGTACAACTGTTCCCCAATTGGCAATATCTTTGCCCCCCCTCTAGGTCCCCAGCAAATATTACCCATGGTACCTAGGACATGGGTACCAAGGAGAGTCCACAAGGACTGCAGCATGCATTATGCCACCCTCAGGGACCTCTCACCTAGCAAAGGCAGACTGCGATTGCAGGCTGCATGCCTTGGTGCAGCTAAAAGTGAAAACACTACACAGCCTTTTTGCCATGCCCCCTACCACTACATGCTATATATGAAAGACACCCTACAATAGGCCTAAAGGTAGGGTACATTGTATTGCATGTGAGGGCAGATCTGCATGAGCAGATACTCTCCTGCTATATCTTTGTTGATTTTTAGACATATTAAGTGAACGAGGGAGCCATTTCAAGTACATGCGCTGGACACTGGTCATCATGAGTTCCCCAGCTACATGGCGGCTTCACTGAAGCTAGGGAAGTTTGGTATCAAACATCTCTTATTAATATGCCCTCACTGATGCCAGTGATGGATTTATTATTACATGCATTCAGAGGACACCTTAGAGGTGCCCCTGAAACCCTACCAAATACACGAGTGAGGACTGACTAGTTTGAGCCAGCCTGCCACCACCAGACAAGAGTCTGACCTCCTAGGGTGAGGGCTGTTGCTCTCGGGGGTGGACTACAAAGCCTACTCTGGAAGAGGAGTTATATATTCCATCCAACAGGATGACCTGAAATCTGCATTCTAAGGTAGGGGGCTTCAAAGAGGCTAGCCACCCTTGGTATGCAGATCCGGCTTTCCTCACAAGGTAGATGCCAACGCCTGCCCCAAGGCCCACATAGCACATGAACAGGCAGGAAATTAGTATTCAGGGAGGTGTGTCCAGTCCTCAGGTCAGTTCTACCCCTAAAAATCTGTCATCTTGGTGTTGGCACACTTAGGAAGTCTGGGCCAGGGTTATGCCCATTCCCCACAGGAAGTGGTCATATTGGGGTGTAGAGACCCAGGGGTAAGTAGCCCATTGGCCACTACCCTACACTCCCTGAAATGCCCTCAAATGCAGTATTTAGGGAAGCCTCTGGCACCAGGAGACCAGATTCCTGCTGACCTATGAAGAAGGACACTGAATAAATGGAAAAGCAAAGGAAGAAGCATCTGACCTTGACCCAGCACTGCTGGCCTGTCTGCTGCTCATGCGGAATTGCACCAAAGTCGTCACGTCCTGCAGCTGGTGTGTCCCTGAGCCAGGGAGGGCTGCCTGCCTTCTAAAATGACCCAAGAACTCCTGTGGAGCAGCAAAGCTACTTCTCTGCATCTACAGGCACTCCAAAGCAACCAGTGAGGACTCTGGACCACCAGATATCCGACACCTGGAAGCACCACTGCACCCATGCCGCACAAGTCGATGTGTACCAACGGTGCCAGCGTGGTTCCCCAGTCCTCCAGAGATGAAGTCCACCCTAGACTTGACCACAGAGAACCTCAGAGGACACCTGCAGCCTCAGGATACAGGCTCACTCAATCACGAGTGACCCAGTGGAGAAAACCCAATGTCCAAGGATAAAACCTCTGCACTTGTCGCCCCTGACCCATGGAGAAGTGGACTGAAGGTGTCCCCATGTCCTCGGACATTATTGGAATCCCGTTGTTGATTCCCCCGACAGGATCCCCAGTCCTCACCTGCAGCATCTTTTCAACGGGACCCTTCTACATAGAGTAATATTGGGCTCTCAACAACCTACTACAGCTCTGCACCAGGCCGCTCCAGTGTAGTCCGGTGTGACCTGTTGGGGTGGTCATGACCTTTGCCCAGGACTTACCTAAAGTCCAGGAGATTGGCCTTGTAAGTTGCTGTACTGTACCTGACTTGCTGTATTTGATTTACTCCAAAGGAGTGCATTGCAGCTTTCAGAAATTGCAGTGTTGACTTTTCAAAACTGCAAAGATTCTTCTTGCAAAACGTACTTACCTGAACAAGCTGGCTCTGATGCTGAAATATCTATAAAGATATTTGTTATTTTTGTAAAACTGGTATGGATCTCGAGTCGTGCATCTCATTTATTGACTGTGTGTATTTGCAAGTGTCTCACACTCCTCGGTGTTAAGCTGTTCGCCCACACTAACGCCTAACAGAGCACTTTGGGACTGCATAGCAAGCCCTGTCAACTGGTAAGGGAACCCCTTGACTTTTTGCATGATATATCTCATTTTGATATATCATATTAAGAGCCAGCTTCCTACACCAGATGTCGGTCAGACCCATCTCCCCCAGCCATTGCAATCCAGCAGTAGTGAAGACCCCTGACTAATGTTGCTGCTGTGATAATCTATCCAGTGAAGTGCAGTCAACCAAGTTGAAGACTCTCCCTATAATTATGTTTGCATCAGGGGGCGTGGCTACTTGACTCAGGGCGTGGAGGAGAAACAGCTTTTGGTGGTCATTAGGTGTGTATAGCGTGGCTAGAATAAAAGTGTAGGCAGGTACAGAAATGTACAAAGAGAGGAGCCTCTCCCCTTGTTCTACTTAGGTTTGCATGATCCAGCCCAGAAGGCTGGTGGGCAAAGGAATTGCCACTCCAGCTTATTTTCCAGGTCTGGAGGAAAGTACTATCAAACCTCTAACATTGCAGTCTTCCCCAGTCCTGCTTAAGGAGATCGGTCTTCTTTAGGAGAGCAATATCGCAGTGGGAGTCTCACAATGAAGACAGAAGCGTTATACGCTTCACTGGGGTACTGAAGCCCCAAACATTGAAACGTAGAGTTTTAATTATCTGGGTGGCTTCAGGGAGCTGGAGATGTGGAGGCCGGGAAATGGACCTGGTCCCAGGATAAAGTGAGATGCGTGTTGGTCCCTGCAGACAGCTTAGATTAGGTTGTGTGGTCTCAGGTGTATGGGGGAGGATCAACTGGGGTAAACAACTGGGGTACTGACATTCCCTTCTCCAGTGAAGGGGTCATGGTAGTGGGAAAAGAGAGATGTGGGATCATGAGCAGGGTGGAAGGCATCCACACCAGCCCGCATCAGTGATGTGAGTAGATAAAGAGGTGGCATTTGCCCATTCAGAAAATTTTACACCCCGATCGGGTCCCTCATGTGTGTGTGGCCAGGCACCATGTCAAAATGTAAATGTAAATGTAGATTTATATAGCGCGGCTTATCACCCATGAGGGTCTCAAGGCGCTGTCAGTGGGCACAGGGAGATTAAGTGATTTGCCCAGAATCACAGGATGTAGCGTTGTCGCGAAGGATCGAACCCTGAGCTCCCAAGGCGGTTGCTCTGACCGATGCGCTACATCCTCTCCGAATGTTGGCAAGCTGTAGCTGCTTTGAGGTGTATTCTGTGGGTGGATCCGGGATATTGACTATGGGTGAGGACTAAAGGTAATCTTTTTTTCCATATGGTTGGGTAGAGTAGCACTTGACAGAAGAAACATATAACATAGCTCTCCAGATCATCCAATTCAGCCTGGCGCAGAACCCCCTCTGATCCTTATGTTTAAGCAGCAGGATCTATTCTCCAGGTCCTCGATAAAGAGCTGGAGGACCTCGCACTGATCTCACAGGCCCATCAGCAAGTGTTGGTGAGCTTCCTGTTCCTTCTCCCTAGCGTCACCACTGGTCTCCAGGGTGGCCACTCGATTGATGTCAGTTATATCTTTCTTTATGTCCTTGCAGACTGAGGAATCGTCCTCCAGCAAGTAGGCTATATCATCCCTGATCTTGCCAAAGAGTTTTTCCGTGAACACAGGAGCCTGTGTATTGTCATGGTCGGCTGCAGGGTTCTGAGGTGGCTGCATCCCCTTGGGTGTCAAATGCTTTGGAAGTGGCCTTGGCAAGCAGGTCTTTGAGTGTAGAGTCCTTTCTGGTTGCCACATAGGGGGGACTACTCAGCCTCAACCCCCCAAATCAGAGGCAAAGCAGGAGGAGGGGGGATGGTAGAGGGGTTAGGGGTGCCTGGTCATTGGGTGATATGCCTGTGCTATAAGTCTGCTGGGCTGCGGGGAGCGGGCTGTGTAGCTGACAATGCGAAGTGGCTGGGCGTCAAAGGCTAGAGGGCGTGACCTCTGTATAAGTTCCGAAGGGCCCCCTTGCACCTGATTTTTTGCCTGGCCCCTGTGCCAGGGCACGGACTCCTCCTGGACTCCTCTCAGCTGGGCAGCCAAAGTCCTTTCAACAAGTACACCCAGGTCCAAACAGGGTGTCAGTGCCACTCCAAGAGTCCAGTGGATGAGACAGAGGCCCGACTTAGGTATGTGGTGGCTCGTGATGCCCCCCTGGGGGCCCCAGGTACACCAATAATGCGCTGGTAGGGTGCACCATGCTCTTTTTGCGAGCCCCACAGTAGACACTCTTTGTGGCTGCTCACCTCTACACTGTGCGTCTGTGCCCCCTGGGTCCACAGCTTCATCTGTGGGCCCCTCCCACCCATCAGCTGGAGGGCAAAGTCATCTCAGCCCTGGAACCATCAAGGGCAAAGGAGACACCCACAACATGGGCACCACCCTCCGCAGCTGGAGTCAAGAGTTGTACACCGCTTCCGGAGGGAACTAGGAACAGGACATGCCTTGTCATACCCCTCACCAGTCCCCCCTCCTATTCACCTCCAGTGCAGGAGACACTGATACGTAGGCGCGGGCTGCAGCAATCAGGGAAGGCTCAGCCTTGTGCCTTCTCATCTCCAATGGGGTCAGCTGTGGGAACATCTCTCTGGAGGCGACAGCGACTTTTGCCCAAGTCCTACACCTCTGCAGCACTTGCGCAACCCCGTGGGTGTCATCATCTTAGGTATGCCTGTAGGCTACACCATCCTCTCTGCCTGCCTTCTACTTCACCTGGGGTCTTTAGTCTCTGCTGCGCTGTCACCCTGCTGACGTGTACCGCCAGCTATTGTCAGGAGGCAGCTCTCTCACTAAGAGCCAATGCTGGTGGCTGATGCTTTCAGGTGGAGGAGCGCCGAAGAATTGCTCTTAGCTAGCCACCATCTTGGCCACACACAACATTGTTTATTTACAAATGAAGGTCACCAGGTCCATTATTTTTAGGAGGAATAAAATCCAATGATCACATAATGACTAGAGACATGTAAATTCTCGAAATATGATGCGCTTTTAACTTCTTTGGAATAAACTTGTGGGATAAAATGTGCATTATCAGATACTGAAAACTTTGCACACGATATGTGTTCATTCAACTGTTCCACATTTACCATTAATTGATCTAAATTAGTCCCAACAAGGTGAAAAGAGAATACAGTGATAACAGCAGTACAGTCCCTCTTGCTTAGTGAGGTACAAATCATGTATTTTCCTAAAGTTTTAATTACCTGAAGGAGGTATCATTAGCAGATGGTTGTAGAAAGGTTCACAAGAAAATGCAGAAGCGAAGGTACACCAGAATTATGTTTTTCTACAAGGCACTGTGGTAGAATTATCCTTTCCACCACAATGCTACTAAGTGCTTCATAAAATACAGTTCTAAGTCAATTACCTAAGTTTCCAATGTATTCATATCAGCTCAATAAAAGAAATCACTAAAGTAGATTTTATGCTTACACTCAGATATGCAACAAAAAATAGATTATGATTGCTATACAAAATATATTTAATCCCAGGACTCTGAATGGCTATTTGCTAAAGATAACAACAACAATAGATAAATACAAAGGGCTAATGGCTTTCTGGAACCATAATGGAGAGTGACATTTTATGCAGTGATCTACATAATATAGGGTACATTCGAACACAATTAAGGCAAATCACAAAATGTATAAGATGAAGCAAAATTCATTCAAATCACTGAGGATAAGCACAGGAAGAAAAATAAATCTGCAAAAAACATCCAGGGTCTTTTTTTTTTTTACCATAACTCAGAAATATGTTCATTGAACTCCCTACAGCATACATGGTAATTATGGACCATAAAACATTTTGGAAAGTTAAAACACCCTAAACATTTGGCAATGTCTTACCTTTGCACATTGCATATGGTTGCAGCCCTCATTCTTCTGAATTGGAGATTTACAATTGGCGCACGGTTTTGAGTTTGATAGTAACCACAAACAGTTTGCAGCATCTTCAAAAGCTTCATTAACACCTGCAACTATAGTTAGTTAAACAGAAGTGAATCAGTACTGTCTTAACAGGTACAAACACAACCAGGTAGATGCCCAGTGGTTCCATGCCGTGTGTCAATGGGATACATTCTGATAAGTCTACCTTCTGTGCCAACATCATTTGGCAAAATGGTTTTAGAATGTAATTTCTAAATGTGACACACAAGAGATTTAGGTCACTTGGTAGTATTGCGTTACTCACTGCACTATATAGAAACAACTAATGCATACACAGGTAATACTAGAACTCAACTCTCAATTGTACGGAAATCTTAAATCACCAAGAACAATGCACTGGTACATACCATGCCTTGTGGCATGTTGTTAAAGTGCTAACATTTCAAAACTATTGTGCAATTATAGCTCTGTAATTTAAGACATCAACTTTTCAAAGTGTTGCATTCTCGCACTTCATTATTTTTTGTAATTTTTATTAAAAATCCTAGAGCATGTTTTATAATGAAAATGTCACTTACCCAGTGTACATCTGTTCGTGGCATCAGTCGCTGAGATTCACATGTTCTGCACAGCTCGCCATCTGGTGTTGGGTCGGAGTGTTACAAGTTGTTTTTCTTCGAAGAAGTGTTTTCGAGTCACGGGACCGAGTGACTCCTCCTTCTGTGCTCATTGCGCATGGGCGTCGACTCCATCTTCGATTGTTTTCCCCGCAGAGGGTGAGGTAGGAGTTGTACTATAGTAATAGTGCCCGCGCAATGAAATGTGTAAGTATGTACCTATTAAAGGTTTAAATAATATATATACAAATGTACAAAATTGAAGGTAACTTCTGAACTGCTACAGGCTTCCGGGGAGGTGGGTGGGCACATGTGAATCTCAGCGACTGATGCCACGAACAGATGTACACTGGGTAAGTGACATTTTCAGTTCGATGGCATCTGTCGCTGTAGATACACATGTTCTGCATAGACTAGTAAGCAGTTATTTCCCCATAAGCGGTGGTTTAGCCTGTAGGAGTAGAAGTTGTCTGAAATAGAGTTCTTAATACAGCTTGACCTACTGTAGCTTGTTGTGCGGATAGCACATCTATACAGTAGTGTTTGGTGAATGTGTGAGGCGTAGACCATGTGGCTGCCTTACATATTTCATGCATTGGGATGTTTCCTAAAAAGGCCATTGAAGCACCTTTTTTCCTTGTTGAATGTGCCCTGGGAGTAATGGGCAGTTGTCTTTTTGCTTTAAGGTAGCAGATTTGGATGCATTTAACTATCCATCTGGCTATACCTTGTTTTGATATTGGGTTACCTGCATGAGGTTTTTGGAATGCAATAAATAGCTGTTTAGTCTTTCTGATGTTCTTTGTTCTGTCAATGTAGTACATTAATGCTCTTTTGACATCTAATGTATGTAGTGCTCTTTCAGCCACAGAATCTGGCTGTGGGAAAAAGACTGGTAGTTCTACCGTTTGATTTAGATGGAACGGTGAAATAACTTTTGGTAAAAATTTTGGATTAGGTCGTAGGACGACCTTATTTTTATGTATTTGTATAAAAGGTTCTTGTGTTGTGAACGCTTGAATTTCACTTACTCTTCTTAAAGATGTAATGGCGATGAGAAAGGCAACTTTCCAGGTTAGGAATTGTATTCCGCAAGAGTGCATGGGTTCGAAAGGTGGGCCCATGAGTCTTGTTAGGACCACGTTTAGGTTCCATGAAGGAACAGGTGGTGTTCTTGGTGGTATAATTCTTTTAAGACCTTCTATGAATGCTTTGATGACTGGTATCCTATACAAGGAAGTTGAATAGGTAGTCTGCAGGTATGCAGATATTGCTGCAAGGTGTATTTTAATAGAAGAGAAGGCTAGCTTTGCTTTTTGTAAATGGAGCAAGTAATTTACTATATGTTTTGGAGTTGCGTCTAGTGGTTGTATCTGATTATGATGGCAGTAACAAACAAATCTTTTCCACTTACTTGCGTAGCAGTGTCTAGTGGATGGCCTTCTGGCCTGCTTTATGACTTCCATACACTCTTGGCTAAGTTGTAAGTGTCCGAATTCTAGGATTTCAGGAGCCAGATTGCTAGATTCAGCGATGCTGGATCTGGGTGTCTGATCTGTTGGTTGTGTTGCGTTAACAGATCTGGTTTGTTGGGCAGTTTGATGTGGGGTACTACAGAAAGATCTAGCAGTGTTGTGTACCAGGGTTGTCTTGCCCACGTTGGTGCTATTAAAATGAGTTTGAGTTTGTTTTGACTCAATTTGTTTACTAGATAAGGAAGGAGAGGGAGAGGAGGAAAAGCGTAAGCAAATATTCCTGACCAGTTCATCCATAGGGCATTGCCTTGGGATTGCTTGTGTGGGTATCTGGACGCGAAGTTTTGGCATTTTGCGTTCTCTTTTGTTGCAAATAAGTCTATTTGAGGTGTTCCCCAGAGTGTGAAGTAGGTGTTCAGAATTTGTGGGTGGATTTCCCATTCGTGGACTTGCTGGTGATCTCGAGAGATTGTCTGCCAGTTGATTCTGGATCCCTGGAATAAACTGTGCTATTAGGCGAATTTGATGGTGGATTGCCCACTTCCATATGTTTTGAGCTAATAAGCTTAACTGCGTTGAATGTGTTCCTCCTTGTTTGTTTAGATAATACATCGTTGTCATGTTGTCTGTTTTGACAAGGATGTATTTGTGGGTTATGATTGGTTGGAAAGCTTTTAGTGCTTGAAAAACTGCTAATAATTCTAGATGATTTATATGCAGTTTTGTTTGATGTATGTTCCATTGTCCTCTTATGTTGTGTTGATTGAGATGTGCTCCCCACCCTGTCATGGAAGCATCTGTTGTTATTACGTACTGTGGCACTGGGTCTTGGAAAGGCCGCCCTTTGTTTAAATTTATACTGTTCCACCATAGAAGCGAGAGGTAAGTTTGGCGGTCTATTAACACCAGATCTAGAAGGTGACCCTGTGCTTGAGACCACTGTGAGGCTAGGCACTGTTGTAAGGGCCTCATGTGCAGTCTTGCGTTTGGGACAATGGCTATGCATGAGGACATCATGCCTAGGAGCTGTAGTATTGTTCTTGCTTGTATTGTTTGATTTGGAGACATGTGTTGAATGACTCTGTTGAAATTGTGAATTCTTTGTGGAGTTGGCGTTGCTACTCCTTTTGTCGTGTCTAATATGGCTCCTAGATATTGCTGTACTTTGCTTGGCTGAATGTTGGATTTTGCAAAGTTGACGGTGAACCCTAGTTTGTAGAGGGTTTGTATGACTTCATTTGTGTGGTTTGAGCATTGTGTGAGCGAACTGGTTTTGATTAGCCAGTCATCTAGATACGGGAATACATGTATTTGCTGCCTTCTGATGTGTGCAGCGACTACTGCTAGGCATTTTGTGAATACTCTGGGAGCGGTTGTTAAACCAAAAGGCAATACTTTGAATTGGTAATGTATTCCTTTGAATACAAACCTTAGATATTTTCTGTGTGATTGATGTATTGGTATATGGAAATATGCGTCTTTGAGGTCTAGGGTTGTCATGTAGTTGTGTTTTTTGAGCAATGGTAACACTTCTTGTAGTGTGACCATGTGAAAATGGTCTGATTTGATGAATGTGTTTACTACTCTGAGGTCTAGAATTGGTCTCAGTGTTTTGTCCTTTTTTGGTATCAAGAAGTACAGAGAATAAACTCCTGTGTTTATTTGTGTGCTTGGTACTAATTCTATTGCATTTTTTTGCAGTAGTGCTTGAACTTCTATCTCTAGAAGCTGTGAATGGTGTTTTGATAAATTTTGTGATTTTGGTGGTATGTCTGGAGGGAATTGCAGGAATTCTATGCAATAACCATGTTGGATAATTGCTAGGACCCATGTGTCTGTAGTTATTTCCTCCCATGCTTCGTAATATTGACCTATCCTTCCCCCCACTGGTGTTGTGTGGGGGGGGGTGAGTGACGTGTGAGTCACTGCTTGTTGGTAGTGGTTTTGGGGCTTTGAAATCTTCCTCTATTTCTAGGGAATTGCCCTCCTCTATACTGGCCCCGAAAGCCTCCCCTGTACTGTCCCTGGTAGGTGGACGGTGCGGACTGTGAGGTACTAGCTTGTGTGGCCTGACCCCGAAACCCTCCTCTAAAAGGTGTTTTGCGGAAGGTGGTATAAGATCCTCTGCTCTGCGGGGAGTAGAGTGCGCCCATGGCCTTGGCAGTGTCAGTGTCCTTTTTGAGCTTTTCTATGGCTGTGTCGACCTCCGGACCGAACAGAAGTTTTTCGTTTACTGGCATGTTAAGTACTGCCTGCTGAATTTCTGGCTTGAATCCAGACGTTCCGAGCCATGCGTGCCTACGGATGGTAACCGACGTATTAATGGTCCTTGCGGCTGTGTCTGCTGCATCCATAGAGGAGCGTATTTGATTGTTGGAAATGTTTTGACCCTCCTCAACAACCTGTTTTGCTCTTTTTTGTAGATCTTTTGGGAGATGTTCAATGAGATGCTGCATCTCATCCCAGTGGGCTCTGTCGTATCGCGCTAGCAGCGCTTGTGAGTTTGCGATGCGCCACTGGTTTGCTGCTTGGACAGCGACCCTCTTCCCGGCTGCATCGAACTTTCTGCTTTCTTTATCTGGGGGAGGTGCATCCCCAGAAGTGTGTGAATTTGCCCGTTTTCTGGCAGCCCCTACCACCACAGAATCTGGTGGCAGCTGAGAGGTGATGAATACAGGGTCCGTAGGAGGCGCCTTATACTTTTTGTCCACTCTAGGCGTTACTGCCCTACTTTTAACTGGCTCCTTGAAGATCTCCTTTGCATGGCGTAGCATGCCTGGGAGCATAGGCAGGCTTTGGTAGGAGCTGTGGGTGGAGGAGAGGGTGTTAAATAAAAAGTCATCCTCTACTTGTTCAGAGTGTAGTTCCACATTATGGAACTGTGCTGCTCTAGCCACCACTTGTGAATAGGCTGTGCTGTCCTCAGGTGGTGATGGCCTAGTTGGGTATGTGTCTGGGCTGTTATCAGACACTGGTGCATCGTACAAGTCCCACGCGTCTTGATCTTGGCCTTCGTGGCTCATGGCGGTGTGAGCTGGCGAATGTGACGGGGTGTAAGTTGGCGAAGCCGGAGTTACAGGTGGAGGCGAGGGAGGAGGTGTTACCTTCTTTGCTGTTTGTTGCTGAGGAGCCTCTAGTGCTATAAACTGAAGTGTTCTCTTTCTTTTGACAGGTGGAAGGGTACTGATATTCCCTGTCCCCTGCTGAATAAAGATACGCTTTTGCGTGTGATCCACTTCAGTGGATTGCAGTTCCTGTTCGAATCTGTGTTTTTTCATTTGTGAAGACATAGAATGTTCTTCAGTATAGGAGCCTGAAACTGGGTCTGTTGGTGCTTTTTTCGGCTCCGAAAACCCTGTTGTTTGTCTTTTCGGCTCCGAGGTAACCTTCCTCTTCTTTTGTGCCGAAAAATCTTGGCCTCTATGGTCTTCGGCGCCACTGTTTCGGCGTCGATCCGTGTCAACACCGAACTCTCGGTGTCGATGCTTCTCTTTAGCACTCTCTCGGTCCCGAGGAGGCTGCGTGCCGGTGTCTCGACCGGAGTCGGACGATCTCGACACTGAATGGGCCTTTTTCGGTGCCGATTGTTGGTCACCGGGAATTTGGGTTGAGCCATGGCCGGTTGGCAGTGGCGTCCCCTGGGCCTTTTTGCCTTTTTTAAGTTCTGATCTCGACGTCTTACTCACAGTTTTTGTATTGTCGAGTTCGTCGGAGTCTGAATCCTGGATGGAAAAGGATTCCTCCTGTTCCTCTTCTGTCTCGAACTGTCGATGCTCCTTTGGCGTGGACGCCATCTGCAGTCTTCTCGCTCGACGGTCGCGCAGAGTTTTTCGGGACCGGAACGCCCGACAGGCCTCACAGGATTCTTCGCTGTGCTCGGGTGACAGGCACAGGTTACAGACCGAGTGTTGGTCCGTATAAGGATATTTGTTGTGGCATTCAGGGCAGAATCGAAACGGGGTCCGTTCCATCGGCGTTGTTCTCCACGCGGTCGGGCCGACTAGGCCCCAACGGTGTGCCGAAATCTACCCCGAAGGGCACCGAAGCGCTTCGATGTTCAATGCGTCGTCGTATGTGTTTATCTCGAACCGGATCGCAACGATACCGTCGAAAATCTTCCGTTTTCAGCTATCTTTCCGTTCCGAAACTCGGAGCGACAGGAACACGTCCGAACCCGATGGCGGAAAGAAAACAATCGAAGATGGAGTCGACGCCCATGCGCAATGAGCACAGAAGGAGGAGTCACTCGGTCCCGTGACTCGAAAACACTTCTTCGAAGAAAAACAACTTGTAACACTCCGACCCAACACCAGATGGCGAGCTGTGCAGAACATGTGTATCTACAGCGACAGATGCCATCGAACAACTATTTTTACTAAATTTTACAGAAAGGAAACCAGGATTAATATCCCTTCAATTATTGGACTCTCTTCGTAAATGTGTGGCCATACTGAGTTTTACTGACTGTACAGTGAGAAATAGGAAATATTTAATAATAGATTAAAGTAGGCCTGGTGGGGGGATTGGCCAAGGAACATGGCCGACGGGACACGCTTCTAGTGCGCTCCCGTCCTCGGCGAAATCCTGCCGTGATCCTGCGGCGCCCCCGGGCTGGGAGAGCCGATCTCTTGGATCGGGTCGATGGTTGGTGGGCTACAGCATCTCGGGAACTCCTTTTCCAGGGTCCGACGATGCGGAGGCGGTACCCACGCGATCTTGCCGGGCCGCGACGGAGCTGTTTGGGCCGTGCGGCCCCTTACCTGTATTGGGAGTGCCCTGAGTAGTCGTGGGGGGAGAGGCAGCTGGAGAGGTGTGGATGCCCCCCCCAAGGTATACAAGAGGCTGCACCCGCCGCCAGTGCAGGAGGGTCAGAGGGCCCGTGGCTGGGGGGGCAGCCTATTGGTGGTGGCGGCGCCTTAGGGATCGGGGCCCGGACGAGAGGCCTGCTTTCTGGGCTTGCTTCCGGGCTGGCCTGTGGGCCGAGAGGCTTGTCGTGCCGCTGAGCCTGCTGGACTCTGGTGGCTGCGGGCTCAGGGGACAGCTTTACGAGCTGGGAGGTGTGCTGCTGTGTCCCCCTGAGGCCCTGGTGTGACGGGCTGCCATCCTGGGCATCTGGGCTTGCGGAACTACGTTGATGGGTGGCGAGTTTCGTGGAGAGAACG
The DNA here is from genome assembly GCF_031143425.1 of Pleurodeles waltl. Lineage (NCBI taxonomy): Eukaryota > Metazoa > Chordata > Amphibia > Caudata > Salamandridae > Pleurodeles > Pleurodeles waltl. Next base: position 893,161,310 of record NC_090449.1, on the reverse strand, counting down.
CCTGGAGGTATTCTTTAACAACCTAGCTGTTTCTTCACTCTTCATGGCCTCCAGTGTGCTGTGGTCCCTGCACTGACCTTGCTGGTGCGTGTTGCCTATTTGCTTCGCATCTGCTGGTGAGACTGGCGGCCATCTGATCTTCCTGCCTGGCTGGACACGGAATTCTTAAGGAGTGGAGTACTGCAACAACTGTTTTTGGGGTGCTTTGTTGTGTGGACTCGGCCAGTGCATTTGGGCCCTGTGTGGAGTTACATGGGGCGCCACAAACGGGCGGATGCTTCACAGGGCAACACTATGGAACAGTATACTACCCGTGTGGCTCTCCCGTAGCGGACAACGGGATTGAAGGTGAGTGGAGATGCAGCAGGTGCGCCTCTGAGTGCTGGTGAGCCATCGCGAGTGGAGCTACTTGCGGCCATTCAGGGTTCCCGGGTGCCACTGAAGGGCAAAATTGAGACAGTCGCGGTGGAGGTCAATCTGCTGAGAGTGGACCTTTGGAAGGTGTTCGATAAGGTGAAGGAGGCGGAGGGTTCTATTGCGGAGCTAAGGTACAAGGTGGGGACACTGCGACGCAACTGGCGCAAGCCACATCTACTGTGGGATGGCTGGAGGCGAGGCTGGAGGACGCGGAAGGGAAGTCACGGCGGAACAATGTCAGGTTGCTGGACTTTACGGAGCGTGCAGAGGGGTCTGCTGTGTAATCCTTTGTGGAGAACTGGATCAAGGACGTGTTGCAGCTGACAGGGCTATCCAGAGTTTTTGGGGTGGAGCGTGCTCATCGGGCCCTTGTTGCGCCTCCGCGGCATGGTGCGCCTCCTAGGGCCATTATTGCACGCTTGCTTAACTATAAGGACCTGGACTGTATCCTGCGCACTGCATGGGACTCGGATAAGGCGATATACGAGAACTGCAAGATCTCAATTTATCCTGATTACACTAATAAGGTGCAGAACTCTCGTAAAGGATTCGTGGAGGTCAAGGCGAAGCTCCGAGCCATGAACATCAGATACATGCTCCTGTATCTGGCCTAATTGAAGGTTTTGTTGGGTGGCAAATCACACTTTTTTGAGCGACCTGAGGAGGTGTGGCGTTGACTGGAGATGTGGGACAAGGTGGCCCCTGGTAGACCAGAGGGATCTGGAGGCACCGCTCGATGGGCCTCTAGCTTGGAAAGCCCAGACTGGAGATCACATGGTTCAGGGCGGTTGGCAGAGTCTTGCCACAGGGTTGAGATACAGCAAGATGGAACAATGGCGGTGGTGACTGCAGACTCGGATGGGGGCACAGCTTCGGAGCGGAACTTGGAGGCGGGTGAGGGTGCCGAGATTACCTGACTGCTGTTCTTGCTGTGTGCTGTTTGTTGTTGATCCTGGGGAAATGATGTGGGCCTGAACCGGGCCTGGTCCTCCGGGGCACTATTGGTGCTTTAGTTCTCAGGTTCGGGGGGGGTACAGGATATATCGTGATCTGGTGTGGGCTCACTCCACAGTTGTGGTAGGCCATTTGTTGTGGTAGGGTGGGGTTTAGGCTGCGGTCCTGGCAGCATTCACGGACTGGACTTACAGTATGGTCTATTTTGGTTGTTTTACTGTTTTTCCGGGGTGGGTTGGGGGTGGTGGGGGGTATGTTTATGTTCATGTTTACAGTTTATTCAACAGTGTGGGTATTAGAAGGGGTGTGCAGGTTGTCCTTCTCAGTGTCGTCATGGTGGGGTAATGCACAGTGGGTTGTGTCCTGTGGGTGGTTGCATCCTTCCCTACTGACATGGGTCGTCTTATTAATATGCTGACATGGAATGTCCGGGGCTTGAAAAGTTATACAAAACGCTATAGGGTGCACTCTTTCCTTCGTAGGCACAAGGTTCATATTGCTTGTCTTCAGGAGACTCATATGACAGATGATGAAGCGCATAAATTGGCTAAGAAGTGTCAACACCAGGACAGTGCGTGCTCTACGGGCGACGTAATGCAATAAACTAACTCTTGTGAAATGTAATAATTCATGCATTATGTATTAATGCAGTATGTTAACCTTTTGCATTGCAGAGATTCATGTTGAAACATCATTAATGATGTTTGCTATGTATTGCTCATTTTGAAGGCTTTGCTGCAGTATTACAAGTAGTGGTTAGGGTGTGGTCCCTATTCTAAGCCTTTCTAGAATCCCTTTCTGCAGCCTGGCTGGGTGTGGCACGTGGGCGGGGCCTGGGTCTATTTAAGGGACCCAGCCCAGATCCACATGCTCACTATTCAAAGGTCCCGGTACAGAGCAGCAGCATTTTCTTGAGCTCCTGTTCCGAAGGCCTACCTAGGATTTCCAGGCCCAGTCTTAATTTCCTTGGTGATCTTCAAGCAGGGCGGTAAGGTGGAGGTCGGGTTAGGCCCCCAACTCCATTTTCAGAAATACTCGAGTTTTGGGCCTTTTGGTTACATCGCATGTGCAATGGTTTTCTTGGCATTTAACTCCTGTAGTTCGGATTGGCTGTGTGCGTGATCGTATCTTGGCATTTAACTCTTGATGGTTGAATCGGCAACAGAGTGCTCGATTCATTCATTCTTGGCATTTATCTCATGCAGTTCGGATCGGCAGTGTGCGCGATCGTATCTTGGCATTTAATTCTTGATGGTTGAATCGGCAATAGTGTGCTCAGTTCATTCTTGGCACTTAACTTTCACAGTTGAGAACGGCAGTGTGCGTGATTGTATTCTGGCATTTAAACCTTGATGGTTGATTCGGCAACAGTGTGCACGATTCATTCTTGGCCTTTAACTTTCACAGTTCGGATCGGCAGAGTGCGCAATCGTATCCTGGCATTTAAACCTTGGTGGTTGAATCGGCAGCGGTGTGCGCAATTCATTGTTGGCATTTAACTTTCACAGTTCGGATCGGCAGAGTGCGCGATCGTATTTTGACATTTGGATCCTGATGGTTGAATCAATGACAGAGTGTGAAAGTCATTCTTAGCATTTAACCCTTGTGCTTCATATCGGCGGAAAGTGCAATCAATTCTAGACATTGAAATCTTGATGCACATTTTTGATATTTAAAGTGTATAATAAGTTGTAAGCAATTGAATCTTCAAGATCTAGACAAAGTGTATCTTTGCAGTATCATTCATGAGCTTATCACAGTTTATTCCAAAAAAACAATGTGTTCATGGATTCCTGTTATAATGTGCCTTTGCAGTGTCATTCATGAACCTCACACAGATTATTCCTGAAAACTAATATGTTTATTGATCACTTTTATTAAGTAGTTTCTATTCAAAGTATAACTTGATTTAGTTCAAGGTTCTGAGCCTCAGATTGTATTCAAAAGAAACTCTCATATGAAAGTTTGCAAAGTCCTTGTTTATTTTCCAGGTACTCACAGCTAATAAGGTTATTATGTATGAAGGCTCTTGATCATTCATGTTATCAGTCCATAGCTTATGAAAGTCAAAGTGCATAATCTGATTATTGTGTTCTTAACTTTTATTCCACAGATCTCCTTCCACGCTGTTCCCAACCTAAAATCCCTTCCCCCACTTGGCCATTCTTTAACTCTGTGCTATAACGGCTAGTAGAGTTTGGAGCTTCCAAGAGGTGGACATATTGGGAACAGGCGCAAACCCAGAGGATCCGAACTCCCTGAGTGGCAGGGACAGATGTTTTCGTCCTCCTTTTCTTCCTATGCACGAGGGGTATCTGTGTGGGTGGCCCCCGGGGTTCCCTTTACCCATGCGTACAGTGAGGTGGATGTGGAGGGTCGCTATGTTCTGGTGGAGGGCATGTTGGATCCTTAATATATATACTTCCAACACCGATGATTCTGTCTTCTACTCTAGAACACCGGAGATCTTGGGGGACAGCTTGGATAAGCCCTTAGTTTGGGCGGGGGACTATAACTGTGTGATAAATGGGGGGTTGGATCGCTACCCGATGAAGTTGGGAACTAAACCCTTAATGGTACAATCTCAGAGATGTGATGGTGCATTTGGGTCTCTGGGATGGTTGGAGGGAACGACACCCGGACGGTAAGCAATACACTTGTCATTCTAGAACACATGATACTTATTCTCGACTGAACAGGTCTCTGTTGGGTGGCCGCGACGGTTCACAGGTCCTGGATGTTACTCATCTGTGTCAGTTTTTGTCAGATCACGCACCGGTTCGGCTCCAGTTGCAGTGCGGTGAGACAGTCCCCCATCGGCTTGAGGTTGCCATATGCCTACGGACTTGTTGACTGATCAGGGATGTTGAGAACGAGTAGGCACCGCCATAAAACAGTACCTGGACTTAAATTGGAACACGACTGCGTATCGCGGCTTGGAATGGAAGGCTATGAAGGCCGTCCTTCGTTGGGAATATAGAAGCATGGTGGGGGGGTGCGCAGACAGTTGGAGCAGGACCTTACGGCCCTAGAGGTGACATTGGGGAGGTACAGCGGTGGCCGCCCGAATCGAGCGCAGCCAAGCGGGAGGAGCTCAGGTTGCACAAGGAGGTGAATGCATGTTGGGACACACTAAGTAGAACACATTTGAGAGGGTATAGGCAGGGGTTGCACCGCAAAGGTGACAAGTCATGCAAACTCCTAGCATGGATTCTGAAACGGAAGGTGGAGGCTCTGCCTATAGTGGGCATAAGGAATACTGAGGGCGTACTCCTCACGGGGCGTAGGGACATTCTAAGGGAGTTGGAGTCCCAGTTTCAAAAGGTATCTAAGGCTGGCACCGTATCATCGAAAGGGGGTGTGGAGCAGTTTCTGTGGCAGCTGCAGTTGCCGAGGTTGGACCCAGACAGTAGGGACGCGCTTGAACTCCTGATCACGGTAGAAGAAGTGGGAGAGGCAGTGACAGCAATGGCAAAATCTAAATCTCCTGGTAGTGACGGTTTTCCTGTGGAGTTGTATCAGGCTTTTTCCTCCACACTTGGGGAGAAACTGTTGGAGGTGCTTGAGGAGGCGCGGGGGTGTGGTAAGTTACCAGACACCATGCGCCAAGGTACAGAGTGTTTTTTGCTTAAGCCGGGGGGGATGCTGCAGATCCATCTTCGTATCAACCGCTATCCATGTTGAACAGTGATATCAAGATACTCTCTAAGATCTTTGCCACTTGGCTTATGGGAGTGATTTGGGGCCTGGTGCACTAAGACCAATGTGGATTCATACCAGGTCGTATTACGTCCTTTAATCTAAGTTGATTGGCACATGTTCTGCATGAAAATAAGGGAATGAGTCGGAAATGGTGCAGGTGTCTCTTGATTTGGAGAAAGCGTTTGACAACGTTGAGTGGGAATATTTATTGGATGTGCTGCGGGGAATGGGTTTTGGCTCTGGCTTTTGCGCTTGGTTCGACTACTGTACACTGCCCCGACAGCTCGTGTGCATGTTGGGGGAGAGACATCTACTGACAGGGAGATCGGTAGGGGTACACAACAGGGGTGCCAGCTCTCGCCTCTCGTTTGCCCTGGCTGTGGAGCCCTTGGCAATTTGGCTTCATGAGGAGTTGGTGCAGTGGGGGACCCCGGTGGGTAGGGCCGTGCATGTAATTTCCATGTATGCAGATGATGCTTTGGTATATGTGTGGGATCCTCGGTGCCGGAGCTGCTGCAAAGAATGAAGGTATTCGGGGCTGTATCTGGTCTTAAGATCGATATGAAAAAATCACTTATGTTCCCTCTGGGGTCTCTGGTTGGGGTTCGTCTGGTCGGGCTCCCTGGGCTGGGGCTGCGCTGGGAGGTTGAGTGCTTTAGGTACCTGGGTATCTGGGGCGCTAATTCTGTGGATGTGTACAATGAAAACAATGTTGAGCGGGTGGAAGCGGGTCTGGAGCGTTTGGGTACTTTCTGGAATAAGTTGCCCCTTTCCCTTATGGGTCGGGCCTCAGTTGCAAAGATGGTGTTTTTGCCCCGGTGCCTTTATCTGGTACAGAACTCCTTGTATCCGCTACCTGCTCGGCTTTTTTGACACTTAGATAGCCTGTTCATCTCCCCAGTATGGGCGGGCAGGAGAAGTAGGGTGGCACTATCCATCCTGCAGAATAATCTAGAGGGGGGGTGCTGGCAATCCCCAACATCAGATATTATTATTATGCAGCACAGCTGCAGTGTGCCGCGAAATGGATGTCAGAGGCTGATAATTTGGAAAAGAGGTTGTATGCTGGTGTGTACAATGGACTCTCTTTGGCGCATATTGTCATGTCTGGGGGCAGATCTGATCCCGCTGCACCTTATCTGGTGAGGACTACTGCTGGGAACTGGGACCAGGTGGTTAAACAGGTGCTCCGACGGGCCCCCTTTGACAGGGAATTGAGGATATGGGATCTGTCTCCGTTTCGGGATATAGTAAGGACAATGTCGATGGAGGCCTGGCGATCGGGTGGTTGTGAGGTGGTCAGTGATCTGTACCCTAATGGTGAATTTCTTTCATTCCCTGATGCTTAGGAGCTGTACAAGTTAGGCTCTGGCCAGTTTCTGCAATATGCCAAACTTGAAAGTGTAACCCACGAAATCTGGGATGGTTTCCCAATGGCCCATAGGGCTTCCTCGGTTTTGAATGGTCTTCTTAATTGGAGCAAGGATACGCACTTGATCGATCGGTTCTATAAGGCATTACGGGAGAATCAACCGGGTGTGATTAGCGCGGGACGTAAGGCGTGCGAAGTTGATTTGAGGCTGCCTATTGAGGACGCTGATGATGCGGCCTTATCTTTGGTCCGAACGGTCTCCTGTAATCACAGGTTTAAACTTTTGCATTTCAACTTTGTCCACAGAACGTATATATCACTCCTAGTAAGCTAAATAAGATAGACCTATGTCGAGGGGCTTGTTGTCCTCGATGTGGTGAGCTTGATGCTTCATTTCTGCATATGGCTTGGTCCTGTAGTGTTGTTCTTGCATTCTGGCAGGAGGTGATGGCGGCGAGCTCCGAGGCTACGGAACTTGAATTGGAGGCCACTCCTTTGTCTTGTCTCCTGGGGGTGGTGCGCAGGCCGCAGGGTAGAGTAGTGGTCTATAGGATGGCACAGTTAGCGTTAGTATTGGCCCAGCGTAGAGTAGCGATTGGTTGGATGAGCGTGCGGACCCATGTGACTTCTGCCTGGCTGTGGGACTTGAGGGCGGTGGAGGAGCAACATATGCGCATAACCTGCAGCGATGATAGGGCACTCACTGATGTGGCTGCTTGGGGTGCACTGTTGGAACGATTCACTGATAAGGAGGACTTTGGTTCTGTGAGTAGTAATGGGGCAGCGGGGGACGGGTACACATACTCTCCCTTCTTCGCACTCGTGACGACCGAATGTGGAGTTTAGTTATCTTGACTTGATTATGCTATCTAATGTCTGGTCTCATCGGGATGTGGGATGGGTTTTTGGGGATTGAGGACGGGATCAGTGGTTCGGTTGTGTCTTCCCTGATGATACAATGCTATGTGCGCCCTTCGGGCATCATTATATGTTGGTGACATACTGCTCTGCTGCAACCTTCACTGTGTTGAATCTTTATGTTGGTTTGTAATGTTTCCATTGAAAAATAAAAACAGATTTAAAAAAAAAAAAAGTAGGCATGGTATATGCAAGAATGTACACAAACTGTTTTAGCCTGCTTTAAACATGCTCTTACTTATTTTAGGATGTGTGGAATGTTTTAACAATTGTAATCAATGTGTCTTTTATAAAATCTTTAATAGGTTATTTGACTGGCATTCTCCACCCATTAAAAAAGCAAATTACTGGGATGGCTGTGTCCAAAAGAGAGTGGAGTCTGAATATGCACTGTTTCCACATATTCCCCTGGACTATTATAGCTTTAATGTTTTTATGGCTCTGTATATAACTGTGGTACAAGCATTAGTGCAGCACATTTCTGCCATTTATATGGCCTCAGAGCATTCCAGGCTATCTCACTGCACATTTTGCAGGCTTCTCGATTCTCTTGTGGACTAGCTCCTCAGTCCCCAGGTGTCTGGTCTGTGAAAAGATTAATCTATGTTCAGAGATGAGTCCAGCTGAAGAAATCAAAAGGAATGGAGAACTGTAGAGGAAGTTAGCTGGATTATGAACAACCTTTTTCAATAGAGGGGTCAACTTTTTTTATATAACTGGCAAGTATTTGGCTACATGCCAGTAACAAAGTTAGCATGATTCTTTCCAACTTCTACTATCTGTAAGTTGAAAGGTATTGGGTAAAAGACTGAATATATTTGGCGCCTTAAGATCTTGCACATTTGTTTTTTTTTCCTTTCAGAAAGTTGTAGAAGTGCTCGTCACATTCATCATATAGGTAATTAAAAATATTTAGACCCAATCTTGGAAAAGTGACCCGCTGCTAATCTCAGACATTGGCAACTCGAGATTTAAGGTCATGAACAGGATGATTTTTAAAAAACATTAAAAGGCTCTACTGCATAAGATAGGGAAAGCTGACATTTGAATTTGTAATGCCTATCAACTCCTAAACTTGTGTGGTAGTTTAAGGAACTGGTAGCATGAGATTTCATAGAAAAACAAATTCACAGAATACCAATTCTAAGAAGCCAGTTCACCAGAAGTGAATAATCAAAAATGGCCAGACAAATGACATTTATCAATTGGTAGAAGCCAGTTCATGGAATTGCCTTTTATATACTTTTTTTCAGGTGTTAATGTCATTACACATTCCATTTCCATGTCCTATTATTTAGGGACCTAATGTTTATTTTGTTAGTGTCTGTTTCAGTTACCCCAAATCCTTTCTTATTTCATTCTACTACTTTTTTGCCCTCATTTTTTAATTCTCTCACCACTGCCCTCTTCTCCTTCCTCACCTACCCTTGTTGCTTATGTGCAGGACCACACTACTCTGTACACTCCTTTAATATTTAAATAAAATCCCTTAATCAGGAATCCTTTCATGGTCCACAATTTATTTGTGTTTGTTTTTATAATGTATGCTTATATAAGTGTTCTGAGGTTCTGGTTGGAACTATTTTCAACCAAGCTCAATTTCTAATAATTTATTGTCTCAACAGATTTCGGTTCATCTAGGCTCTTAAAAATTGTTTTCTATTGTTTTGTTGTCTATGTATTTACAAACAACATAAACTATCGATGAGGAAAATTGCTTCAAATACTTTTTTATACAGCAGGGATGATCTGCTGACTAACTTCATAAGTTGTAGAACTTACATCAACTCAGAACTGAACTCATGAGCTTTAAACTGTAACACAATTACCTAGCAATGGCACACTTTTTAGCAGCGCCCGCTGCGAGTTGCAGATTACAGCTTTAGATGTGTGTTTATACTAGGTATCATGAGAGATTTTGAAAGGATCTGTCACATACAAAATATGGTCTAGCTCAATGGTAAAAAACGTCTTTAAAAAGTATGTTAGGGTGATTTAGTAATTGGATAAAAGGGAAAAGGCTGTGGGAGGTCTACAGGCCAGTAGACCAGTCACAGGCTTTGAGAAATAGGTAATTACAAAGGATGATGGCAAACTGTTGCTTTCTGAAATCTACAAATTTTCCACACATAGTTTGCCACTCGAGAAAAATCCAGCAGAAAGAACATGGCAAGAAAAACTACCACACAATAAAGGGTCAGCATATTCTTTAGAATACAAATATAAGCCACAAATGCTCCAGGTAGGAAAGCAATGACAAAGTCAAATTTGTACTGCATGAATTAATGATTGGAACCCCTCAAAATCAGCAGACTACTGGAGGAATTGTAGTGGTACAGGCACTGAACTGCATGTCCAAGTTAAAAAGGTACTGGCAAGAAGTGCTAGCAGACATAAATATGATATTCAACAGTGACACCCCACAATTTCCAACATACACAATCCTAGGTCTGTTGACAGCCATACTTGCTGCAATCTTAGACAGGAAAAGCCATTTCACTTACTCTATGCAGAGCTAGATAAGTTAGCACCACATTTGTGGAGACTAGCCTGGTGTGGGAACACCGGAGGTGGATGCTTAAAATCTTGGAGTTGTTAATTATGGAGAGGATCTCACATGCACTACATAAGAAAGTAATTCAGTTTGAAGAGGCGTGGAGACCCTACATCACATTCCTGGCTTAGGAATTCCGAGGTTGTGTTGTCCTTGCTGGGACCAACGGTCCCCCCACCCCTTTTTTGCCTTTATCACCCTTCCATCCCAGGCCCAACACCCAATCCACCCCAGTCCTATGAAAGGAACCAATATCACCAGACGTTATGTGTTACTCTAATGATGTAAGTGTGATGTAATTACAAGTTTTAGCCTACGTATCCTCTGTGATGCAACCACAGTTATATTCTTGAAAACCAACAAAATGATTAGATACAAAATACTGAAAACATGCAAATGTTTAAAAGCTGCAAAGCTGGAAAACATAAACTACTACAAAGAGGTAACAGCAAGTAGTACGCCTATGTGCAACAGCAAAGGCACTAAAGCCAAAGATATTTCAATACAAAGGGAAGTGTGGGTAAAAGGTATTCTGATTTTGTGATACAACCTCTGGGGCAGGCTTCTCCACCTAGTATCTTGTGATTTCTCCTGCTCCATGTAAGCCCAGCCCCGCCTACTAAATTAGATGCTTGTGCTTGGCTGAATTAATATATGCAGACAAACACTGAGACTCCAAAGTTGCAACAATGTGTGTATTTTCAAAACTCATAAATTGGATGTTTAAAAGTTTTAAAAAATGCGAATTAACAAAATATATTTACAGTGGGTATTTGTGTGCTAAATCATGGGGCACTCAGAAGATGTATTACAGATATTAGTACCTTGGTGCCAGGGGTATTGCATATATGGTTGACTGTATTACCCATGCAGAGGCATTCCAAATTGACAAAGTCAGTTTTACATTACTGCTGACAACCCTGCCAGATGCAGTACGGTGATCACCGTTTGCATATAGTGGCCACTACTGTAATCTTGTCTGGTGTGGTCACTGCTACACCAACAATAATATTAGAAGCTTGGAATCATTTCCATTGAACATAAGTAGCTCTTCTTACAGAAAAGGTTGGAGACCCTGCTCCGGAGCTTCCTAAAGAACAGTTAAACAGATTGTAATCTCCTTATTTATGCTGGCCAAATACTTCTACATGTAAGGTAACAAAGTAATAACTGAACCTTCACTATCTTTATAACCAAATCTGTGTCTTTTAACTAAACTAATGAAGTTTAAAGCACATGGCTTTGCTGTACATCAGACTTTACGGAATTTTAGTAGCTCAAAAACAATTTGAGCAGTTACGAAACTATGATTAACATGTTTTAATTAAACTGGGACAAACAACTATTAATGTCTGCTAAAATTGCTGTTTGCAAACATATTTTACTATTCTAGTTATGCAATGCTTTCTTTGTTAAAGAAAAATTATCTTACGTTCCTCTGGTTTCATTTCTGATACTTTCTGCAACCAGTTCTTCCATGTCTGGCAGTCACAAGGTTCATGAGCATCACCAAGGCATTCCCTAGAAAAACATAAAAGCCAGGATAAATTTAGACTAAGAATTGAGCTTTCAAGGTCGGCTATTAGATGTTTTGAAAAAATGCCTGAACCTGGGGAGAATTCTTCTTAAGGACCTGAAAGAGGAGTCAGGGTCCAACTTTAGTCTTTTTGCAATGCAATTTTAGAAACTCCTTGCCTACTCAGAAATAAACAAGATGAGTCAATGTATCCAGACTCTAGAATTCGGACTATGATGGTTCTACCAATATATCATGGCTCATGGAACTATACTGTATTTACAGAGGATAACCCAAACATTTGCAGACAATTCAGATAAAAATATTAGCATCCTCTCAATACTATTTACACATCATCATCCTGGTAAAAGCTATGGACACAAGTATAAAACGCCACAAATAAGCTACGAAGAGATACAAAGATTTGTAGTAGAGCACTATTGTTACACCAAAATAAACTTTGAAGACTGTGACTTACTTTCACATACACTGGATAATAGATTCTGTATCAGGACTAAGAGGTGAGTATTATATATTTCATACATTTTTAAAACATGGGGCTAACACTGTATAAAGAATGTTAATTCAACAAGTCATAATCAATATGCAGAAACCTACATGATTCAGGTAGACATTTACAAATGCGACCAAAGAGGATAAATATAGGAGGAAGCAAGGGTTACCATTTTAAGTGATACTTGAAGGGGTATGTTTTCCGAGTCTTATCAAAGGTATGTAGATTTAGCGATTTTCTAATAACTTCTAAGATATTCTCCAACATTTTGGTTCAAGGAAACAGAATTACACTAATATGTTGTGTTTTAAGTGAAAATGATCACCAGAGAACAACTTCATTTATTTCATGTTAGATTAGATTCTCCTATGATGTGGAGTTTGCTGTGCAGATAAGAAAGGTTGTTAGTAAGAATTATTACTTTTAACACTTAGCGCTGCCTTTTGGAGAATAGATATCACTTGTGTGAACGAACACTAAAAAACACGTTAGGGAAAGTGTTACTACCTACAGCATAAGTAGGGATAAGCAGAACAAAACTGCCTACTTCTAACACTGATGTGATTGGCTAATCAAAAAAATTCATGCTTACATCACATACGCTATTCTGGAAGGAACATGTAATTTACAGACATTGTCAAAGCAGCAGTTTTTTCAGGACACTACACTGACAGCAACAGATATTTCAAGCGTCTGGGGCGAAGCTAAGTTACTGATATATTTAAACATTTTTAATGGACAGTTACATGAAAAGGCATTACCCTTAGTGCATTCTGCAGAAATCAAAATAGGCAAATACAAAAGAAAGGTACAGGTATGTTGTCAGCAAACGATAGCTACTGTGTATTTAATGGACGGGGAGAAGTGGGGAGGGTGGCACAATGTTCTTTGGTGCTGGGACTGACTCATGGAGTGGAAGGTCACTGTTATGAAATGCATAGTAATGTGGTCTGGCCATCACGGATAAAAGAATAAGGGGTTTTCAGCAGGAGTTCTGGTAAAAATGCAGGGTCCATGACAGTTGCTTTATTAAAAGTAGGAGACAAACAAGTTTATCTATGTTACTTTGTCCCATCTACAGAAACAAAGCACTTCAACACTGAAAAGGCAGATTTGACAGAAAACTCATGGCAAAAGCAAACATTAATTACAAATGCACCAGTGGTATCACATGCCCGTTTCCAATAAATCCAGTAAGCCTTCTTACTGTGCTGTTGTCTCTAGGTTTTGAGCCTCTACTTTGTGGGGACTAGGTTTTCATGATGTTTTGGCTTCTAGAGGCAGAAAGGGAGAAGTCTCTGTATGTATTGTGCCATGGGCTCATGGACACAAAAGAGAAACCCAGGTATGAGTGGTAGGATAAGTTGCACTGTTGTGTGCTGAGAGAGGTTGCACCATTGAGTACTTGTCATGCAGTGTATCGTTATGAGATACATGCCTGCCACTTCATTAGATTGCTGGCATCATGTGGTGCTAGATTTGTTTCCTATGAAGATATAGCAATTGCTGGGGTAGGGAGGAGGATGCAGTGTGTAACTGTTTCACTACATCCTGAAATTTTCGCTAATAAAGGCTTGTGATTTTCTGTAGTGACAAGGTAAAGTTACTAATTGTGGCATCCTGGGATCAGATTATGAGATCAGATTTTCAGGCTAGATCTACATAGAGATGCAAAGACAGATTATTATTTTTACTCTAGCTGTCTCAAATACATGTACTCAAGATCTTTGCCTTCAGTTTCATAGTTTCAGTTTGCATTAGTAGTTTGATTGATCAGTTTCATATAACATGTTGACTTACTGACTCCATTGGGAAGAATAACAACTACTGTTTAAGGGGTAAAGGGTAGCTAAGATATTAACACTCTTAATATGCATTGTTAATAAACACAAACCAATAATAAAGCACTGAAAATACATGCACTACGTCCATGTAGATAGAAAGCTATCCCACAGCAAGAGTACTGTTTCATAAAAAAATAAAAACACAATTTAAGTACAAACCAGCAGAATAGATGACCCTTGCCACAGTCTACTGCAGGCGCTCTCAGCAAAGGGAAGCTAAGTGTATCTGATCCTGAAGCACTTGAGCCTTGCTTTGTAAGCTTGACTGCTCTTTCACACGATCTTGTTGGGCACCACTTTATAGCAGTATTGTTTTCAACAAATGCCTGAAAAAAGAAATACATAACATTACTTATCTTTAAGCCTCTGCTTGAAAAATGCAATAGAATGCAGCAGTGCATACATCACAACTGAGTTCCACAAGACAGCAATGCAGGACCAACTAAAGAAAGAGGATATTGGCATGGAAGTAACACCAACACTAACAAAGTTATGCCATAGAATGGAGAAATGGGTTTGGGGGAGACCTGTGTAGAGGTGGGGTCACTGCACAAGTTTAAATTGGGCTCTTATTGCTAATGTTTCCTTGCTTTACACTAGACATGTACAGTCATCTTGTAGACTGGTATTGACAACATGACACTACACAGGTGCAGCACCACCTTCGAACAGGTGATAAGGAACATGCCATATCTATGTCTCCTGAAGTCAAAAGTCACATTGACTATGTATTTACTATAAGCTTTTCTCCTGTTTTTTAGCTAGGCTTTTCATTCACAAAAGTCTAGGTTTTTACATTTCACTGGATGAATATTCTTTCACACAGTAATGCCAAACACTTGCAGTTATCAGATAATGGCTCATTTTAAAATGTAAAATATTATAATTTCCTAGGAGAAAGTACAACAGGAGAACCACAGAAAGAACATTTAGGGTGCCTACAGTGGTCAGCCCACATTACAAGACTAGTTCATCCACCAAAGACTTTGTTACAAAAAGAAGAATGTATAACAACTGTTAAACATTTTTTCAGTCCAATTGGTTAAAACGGGGTAAGGGTTTAAGACATGTGTAACAGAGGGTGGAAAAGGTCCACATAAAATAAATTTAACAAAAAATAAATTGCATGCTATATCTCTAATTCTTTTTTGAGACAGTAAATATCCTAGCTAATAAACAGATGATTTTAGAAAGAGAAAATTTGGTGGCTGGTGTACCAATATGCATTTATCAAATAATGGATGCAAATTAAGCACCGATTTAGTGTGGCCTGTCTGTAATTGTGCAATTAGATCTATGTGTTAATAAGCTGTGTTACAGGGTGTCCAGTTGCTGAACTATCTGCCTAATACATGTTAATTACTCAGGTCTCTATCAGCATTGCCCTGAGTTTGGCTACAAATATAGGGATGGTGGCCTTGAAGGAAAAGCAGACTACCTTTCTTGCCTTCGCAATTCCAAACAGCACAATGGGTGGCGGCAGCGGGGAGGCATTGATGCCACACAGGAGGCCAGCCAACTACCTTTGGAATCCACTTCTGAGCACTGTCTACAAGTGGGAGCAGGTCCAGCCCTTCAGGTCTCCTTACAGGTTAAAGACAGCAGGTCCAGTTGTCTTTTGTTCTGCCACAGGTCCAGAAAGAATTCTAAGGAACTGGGGTGAGGTGCTACTTTTGGTTCAACTGACTACCTAAAGAGTGGTGGTGACTCATGGGCATTCCCTGATCAATTGACAATACAATTCTCAAGAGCAAGATCCTTTACAACACATCCCGCTTGCCCACACTGTGAACTATTACACTGTGCGCCACTGCACCATTTTCAGTAACATCCAGCATGACAAACTGGTTCTGTCCCTGGAGGGAGCTATGGCATATCTTGGGTTGTGTTTAGGATAATGAGAAGTCCCCTCTCAATCAATCACCCTAAATTGGTTCTGGGGCCAGTTCCCTCCTCCACTGAAACTAAAGCCAGAAGGCTAAAGTTCCTGGACACTCCTAAACTGCCATGCTTGTGTTAAGCAGGGTTACCCACCCTCCCTCCAAGCCATCCAGCTAGATCCAAGTCATCACAGCAAAGCTGCACTAACAGGCCAGCAGCAGGAAGACCAAACACCAAAGCTAATTGCAGTGGCTTCAAACAAGTAAAACATGCATTTTGTAAAGTTACTTTTGCTGTATATTTCTCAAACATCCAACTTTATAAATGATTTAGAATTGCTTTAGACTTGTAATAAATATTAACACAGTGGTTGAACCATCTCTGCGTCTTATTCCAAACCAAATATACAGAACTAACATAATAAATATACTTAAGCTTTTTCTTAACAGAACCAGAACCTGAAAATAGCCCTTGGAAGCTATTCTTTGTAGGAACATGCAAACATTAAATTCTCACATGTTTCACATTTAAATACCAAGCACCTGTCCTAGTAAGTTAAAGGCTTACTTAGGGATGCTATCTTAATATTTAACCCCCATAGATGTAACGGGTACGTCCTCGGCTGCAGCACTGCTGTGCCAAGGACGTAACCATTATGTCCTGGGCCTGACCCTCAGGTTGAGTGCCAGAGCTCTCACCGTGGGCCACCAACCCCTCCTCCAACCACCCCTCCATGCCCACACCAGCAGATATGGCAGCGGAAGCGCTTCCACTGTCATCCCTGACCCACCCGGTGACATCTGATGACATCAGCGTGCACTGCGCAGTGAGGTCATCAGCAGTCAACCCGATGCACTGGAAGCTATTAATTTCTCCTAGGAAGGGGGAGATCAGAGAGGAATCGAAAGAAAGGAAAGGCTTTTCGTTTCCTTCAATGTCTCTCTGAGCATTCCTGCTGCACGATCACATTGCGATCGTGCAACAGGAATAGCCACTAGACACCAGGGCTTTTTTTCATTTATTTTTTATTTTCTTAAATGTGACATAAGGGAAGCGGCCCCTTAGGCAAGCTCCCCAAGGGGGACTTATACTTTAGGTAATTTTTGCCCCCATTTGGGGCAGATCAGCCTATTTTTATTAGGCACATCTGCCCCCATGGGGAGCAGAAACCACTAGACACCAGGGATTTCTTTAAAATGTATTTTTTTTGGTCGCTCTCCATGGGGGCACATTCCTGATAGCCATTTCTGCCCCATAGGGGACAGATCAGCCTATTTTTGCTAGGCCCATCTGCCCCCAAGGGGGTGAGGGTGGGGCAGAAACCACTTAGGCACCAGGAATTGGGAGGGTGGGGGTGCCTGTGTGTGGGGGAGCGGCCCCTTGGGAAAGGTCACTCCACATGGGGACACATTACTGTTGGCCATTTCTGCCCCCTTTGGGGGCAGGCTGGCCTATTTTTATTAGGCTCATATGCCCCCAAGGGGGGGCAGAAACCACTTAGGCACCAGGGACTGTTGAATGTGTGTGTGTCTTTTGTTTGGGGGGCGACTCCTTGGGCAAGGGTCGATCCCCATGGGGCACATTACTGTTGGCCATTTCTGCCCCCCCTTGGGGACAGATCGGCCTATTTTTATTAGACCCATCTGCCCCAAGTGGGGCAGACACCACTTAGGCACCAGGGATTGCTGTGTGTGTGTTGTTTGAGGGGGCTGCCCCCTGGGCAAGAGTCGCTCCCCTTTGGTGGGGGGGAGCATTAATTTTGGCCACTTCTGCCCCACTGGGGGCAGATCAGCCTATTTGTGTAAGGGCGGGGGTATGGCCAAATAAATGGGGACACAGTTGTTCTGCCCACCGAGGGGCAGATGGGGTAATTACCCCCCATCTGCCCCTCCAGGGGGGTGGGGAGTTGGCAGAAAGCCCACTAAATGCCAGGGAATAAAAAAAAAATAGAGGGGTGGGGGCTGCCAATCACTATGGCCATGGTTTTGCCCCCCAACCCCTACTGAAGGGGGTGTTTTGGAGCCTTCCCTGTTGTGGGAACTAGGCATCCCCACTCAAGTGAGGTACCATTTTTATCGGGAGACTTGAGAGACTGCTAGGTGGAAGGACGTTGTGGCTCCTCCCAGTTTCCAGAACTTTGCAGCACCGAAAACTGGGGAAAAAGTGTTTGTTTGGCCAACTTTTGAGGTTTGCAAAGGATTCTGGGTGACAGAACCCAGCGACAGCCCCACAAGTCACCCCATCCTGGATTCCCCTAGGTGTTTAGTTTCCAAAACTGTATAGGTTTGCTAGGTTTCCCTAGGTGCCAGCTGAGCTAGATGCCAAAGTCCACAGCTAGTCACTTTGCAAAAAATACATACGTTTTAATTTGAAAAATGAAATGTGTCAACGTTATGTTTTGGGGCATTTCCTGTTGTGGGCACTAGGCCTACCCACACAAATGAGGTACCCTTTTTATTGGGAGACTTGGGGGGGGGGGGGAAGGGGAGAGGCCACTGGGTGGAAGGAAGTTTGTGACTCCCCTCAGATTCCAGAACTTTGCAGCACGTAAATGTGAGGAAAAAGTGTTATAAACCAACTTTTCAGGTTTGCAAAGGATTCTGGGTGACAACACCCAGTGAGAGCCCCACAAATCACCCCATCCTGGATTCCCCTAGGTGTCTAGTTTTCAAAAATGTACAGGTTAGGTAGGTTTCCCTAAGTGCCGGCTGAGCTACAGCCCAAAATCTACAGCTAAGCACTTTGCAAAAAACACATGAGTTTACAGTGGAAAAATGTGATGTGTCCATGTTGTGTTTTGGAGCTTTTCCTGTCATGGGCACTAGGCCTATCACACAAGTGAGGTACTATTTGTATCGGGAGACTGGGTCGGGGGAGACAGAATAGAAGAACAAGTGTTATTGCCAATTGTCTTTCTCAAAATGTTTGCCTTCCAAATGCAAGACAGTGTGTAAGAAAGAAGTCATTGTGAGTTGAGAAATTCCCTGTAATTCACAAGCCAGTATAATGACCCCTGAATTCAGAGATCTGCAAATAACCACTGCTTCTAAACTCCATACCTTGTGCCCATTTTGGAAATACATAGATTTCTTGATACCTATTTTGCACTCTTTATATTTAACAAAATGAATTGCTGTGGATCTACACAAATTACCCATTGCTTAATTCAGAATTTTGTCTACTTTTCAGAAATGTTTAGGTTTGTGGGATCCAGCATTGGTTTCACACCCATTTCTGTCACTAACTGGAAGGAGGATGAAAGCACAAAAAATAGTAAAAATGGGGTACATCCCAGTAAAATGCCAAAACTGTGCTGAAAAACTTGGTTTTCTGATTCAAGCCTGCCTGTTCCTGAAAGGTGGGAAATGGTAATTTTAGCACCACAAACCCTTTGCTGATGACATTTGCAGGGACAAAAACACATATTTTCTTCTGCAGCTCTTTTCCCCCATTTTTCCCAAAAAACTCACATTTTAGCAGTATTTTGGCTAATTTCTTGGTCTCCTCCGTGGGAACTCACAAACTCTGTGTACTGTTAAAAATCTTTAGAATGTTGGAAAAAAAAGGATGCAAATTTGGTGTGGATAGCTTATGTGTACAAAACTTTATGAGGGCTGTAGAAGTTGGCCTGGTGTGTGGTGGGTACTTATGGTACTTACACCTTATACCAGGTCCAAGGTTCCCCTATTAGTGAAGTGCAGGCATAGTCTAGAAGCCAGGCCCTCTAGAGGTTGCTGTGGATGAGGAGCCAGGGCTTATTTAGGAGACATGCAAAGCTCATGCAATACCACTTATAGTCACACAGCACTTACACACATGAAAGAACCACACAGTGTTACAAAAATAAAGGTTCTTTATTTTAGTGACACAAATACTAAATTACTAGATAGGCAATTCTCCAATAGGAGGTAAGTAAACACACTATTGTATGTACAGTTGTAATCAGGAATAGGCATAAAAAGCAAAAGACAACAGTAAAAAGACGATAGGCAGTAATGAAGGCCTAGGGGAGACCAAACCATATATTAAGAAAGTGGAATGCTAAGGTGGGGTCCCCACCCAAGGAAGCGTAATCGGTAGAGGGGAGCTGGAGGTACTAAGAAACCCCAAAGGTAAGTACTGGAGTACCCCCCAGCAACCAGGAGGAAAGAGGTAAGTTTCTGGTTCTTCATAGAAGGATGTTGCAAGATCCAGACAAGACTGCAAGAACCCAAAGGTGGATCCTGGTAGAGGAAGACCTGGAAAAGAAGAGAACCAAGTCCAGTTCCAGTTGGAGTGTCCGGTGGTGGAAGGAGTCACTACCCAGCCGCCTGTGGATGCAGGAGTTGGTCGACAGGGAGATGAAGATGATCAGCAATGCAGCACTGGAGCAGATGAAGAGTTCCTGGATGATGCAGTCGATGTCCCACACCGGATGAAGGATTGCAGTCAGACTGTGGTATGGAAAAAACACCAACAAGCCTTGGCAAAGGCAAATGTCGCAGTTGGAGGAAAAGTGCAGCTGCCAGGGACCAGCAAGGTCCAAGAGGGACTTAATCCACCAGTTTTAATTTGGTGGAAAAGTATTACTGCTTTGCAACCAGAATTTGGTCGCACCCCTCGAAATACGGAATCGTAAATGCAAAACGCGATTCAGTAAAGTTACCGAATCACATTCTGCATTTTGTACTTTAGAAAAAGCTTTTTATGGTCGGAAACGGCCCAATGCTATGAATCGGCCTTTTGCGACCAGACAAATGGTTGTTACATTTGGTCCAATATCCTAAACCACCTAGATATGTCTCAGTAACTTCATCCAATATGCCTCTCTAATGAGACATGACCACCAGACACATCGTGCCACAGTTTTTCCCCATTTACATCTTTTCTCTTTATAGCCTTCTCCTAGTGTTTTGTGAATGGCCACTCATGAATACCTTTGGAGGATTTAAAACAAAGATGATAGAAATCAGGCCTTTACGAAAACATACCTGGAGACCAGTTTGTTTTTTTACTAAATGTTAGAGCCCTGCCCCTTTATTTTCAGGATTAAGTACCCAGTGTCATAACTCAGTCTCTCCTCTTACCCTTCTCCAAACTCTTACTTGAATGTTTTGAAGCATTAATATCTTGATTTATGTAGTGTTCTCTCAAAAGGTATAGCATCATATTTGTTGCCACTGTGCAATTGTGTTTCCCTGAAGGCCAGTTGTGAAATCAGGGTTTTTAGGCAAAGGGATAAAAGGAGAAGGAAGGAAAATGTTACTTACCCAGTAAGCATCTGTTTGTGGCAAGGAGGGCTGCAAATTCATACCCTTAGTATAATTTTTCCATCTAGTGTTAGGCTCGGATGTGTGCAGGTTGTTTTCTTCAAAGAAAGTCTTTTGAGTCACAAGATAAAGTGACTCCTCCTCTTGCTGGTAATGTGCATAGTCATCGACTACATTGTTAGACTGTTTTCCCGCAAGGCGGGTGAGGTTAGAACATGAAGCATACTGTAATATAGTAAGATGTTCATGCTAAAGGAATTTGCGATAACTCATAAAAGTAACTGTAACAAACATGTGTCTGAGGAGGAGGGTAGGTGCATGTGAATCTACTGCACTGCATGCCATGAACAGATGCTTACTGATTAACATTTTCCATTTGAGGCATGTGTGGCTGTAGATACACGTTTAGCATAGAATGTAAAGCAGTCCTCCTCCATAAGCGGTGGGGGTTACAGCTGTTTGAAATAATACACGTAGAATTGGTTGGCCAGCATTGGTTTGTTGACAGGCCAGCACATCTACACAGTAATATTTTATAAATAGATTCTGTGTAGACCATGTAGCTGCTTTACATATATCAGCCATAGGTATATTTCATGGGAAAGCTATTGAAGCTCCCTTTTTACGGGTGGCGTGAGCTCTAGGAAGGACAGGTAAAGTTCTTTTAGCTTCAGCATAGCATGTTTGGGTGCATTTGACAACCCAAATGTGCAATGCTTGTATTAGAAATGGCCCTTTCTTTGTGTTATTTTGAAAAAGCAACAAAGAGTTGTGCTTTTCTTAATGACTTGGTTCTATCAATATAATACATGAGGGCTCAGGTGTGTAATGCCCTATCTGCAACTGAGTCAGATTGAGGAAAAAATACTGGCAATTCAATAGATTGATTAACATGGCATTGATACAGCAACTGTGGAAGAAATGTAGGACTAGTATCTAGTACCACCTTATCTCTATGTAGTTAGAAAAAGGGTTCTTCTAAAGTTAATGCCTGAATTCAGTGACATGTCTGAGTGAAGTGACAGCAACCAGGAATGTTACCTTCCAGGATAGAAACTAGGGGGGGCAGGAGTGGAAAGCCCATTAATCTTGTTAATTCAATATTGAGATTTCAAGCGGGAGTTGGTGGCACCCTAGGAGGAATTCATCTTTTAAGGCCTTCCAGGAGGGCTTTAATGACAGGAATCTTGAATAGGGAAGTGTGCTGTCTGTTTTGTAGATATGTGGCTACTGCCACTATGTGTAGTCTTATAGATGTAAAAGCTCGACGAGAGGTAGGTAAATGAAGTAAGTAACAGACAACATCTTCTACCCTGGCTGCTAAAAGATCAATGTGTTTGCAATGACAATAGTGAACAAATATTTTCCACTTTGCCACATAACAGGCACAAGTAGTAAGCCTGTATGCTTCTTTTACAAGGTCCCTACAAGGTTGCAGTAAATTCAAATAACTAAACTCTAGGACTTCAGGAGCCAGATCTCAAGGTTAAAATACCTGGGGTCTTGGTAGGCCCTGCCTGTTGGGCAGTATCTTGTGGGGAACTACTGAGAGTTCTAGGAGTGTGGTGAACCATGGTTGCTGTGCCCATTGTGGGAGCCACTAGGATGAGAGTGAGAGATGCCTGCCGAAGTTTCCAAACCACAAACGGAAGCAGTGGGAGAGGTGGCAAAGCGTAAGCAAATATCCCAGACCAACTCATCCATAGTGTGTTTGCCATGGACTGTGGGAGCCTGGAGGCCAAGTTTGCGCATTTGCCATTTTCTGCTGTGGCAAAAAGGTCTATTTCTGGGTGACCTCAATGCCGGACGTAAGGGAGGAGGACATGAAGGTGGAGCTCCCACTTGTGGACTTGCTGGTGCCTCCTGCTGAGGAGATTTGCAAAGTCACTGCTCGCTCTCAGGAGGCATTTCACTAACAGGTGAATATTGCACCAAAGAGCCCACCTCCAAATGGTCTGAGCTTGATCAGACAGCTGAGGGGACCTGGTGCCCCTCTGCTTTTGGTGATAAAACAGGGCAGTCATGTTGTCTGTTTTGATTAGGACTACCTTGCCAATCAGGTAGGGAAGGAAGTCTTTGAGTGCCAGGTGAACAGCCAGCAACTCAAGATGATTGTCATGGAGATGTCTCTTGTTGAGTGTCCAGCGTTCCAGGACAGTCAGATCTTGTGAATGCACTCCGCAACCCTTGAGGAAGGTATCCGTTGTTATGGTTCTCTGCTGAACTGGGTGTAGGAAAGGCTGTCTATTTGAGAGACTGTTGGTGTTCCACCACTGCAGAGAGGGGCAGACGGCTGACCAACACTAGATCTTCCCATTGACCCTCTGCTTGAGTCCATCGGTGCGCTAAGCACTCTTGCAACGGATAATACTATGGCTGTGTGTGAAGCCATCATACCGAAGAAACACATGACTCTCCTCACTTACCAGCTGATGAGGTGGGAACTGGAGAATGAGTGCCTGGAAGTACTGAATCTAGGTGGCATTGGGGTAAACTATCCACCGTTTTGAGTTGAGGATGGCTCTCGGGTAGGGTTGTATTTGAAAGATGGAGGTGGAATTTGACTGCATTGATTGTAAAGCCTAATTGATAGGTGTATTGTGGCCTGAGTGAGTTGGAAGCACTTCTGAAGAGTTGCGCTTTTCATGAGACAATCATCTAAATATGGAAAGACATGTATGTTTTGTCTGCGCAGGAGAGCAGCAACTACTGCAAGACATTTGGTGAAGACCCTGGAGGTAGTTGTGACCCTGAAAGTGAGCACTTTGAACTGTAAATGCTGCCTGTTTATTATGAACTTGAGGTATCAGCGATGCACCAGATGAATACGAAAGTGAAAATAGGCATCCTTCAGGTCGAATGCGGCCATAAAGTCACCTTATTGCAGTAACGGAATGAAATTTTGAAGAGTAACCATGTGAAAGTGCTCTGAAAGAATGTTTTCTTTTAGGGGTCTGAGGTCCAAGATTGGCAGGGTTGGTAGGCAAGTCAGGGTTTGGTGGTGGTGACGGAGGTCTTAATGAAACCGCCCTTGCCTCTACACTTGGTATTATTGCCCTGATAGTGGCCTCTGTAGTATCACCTGTGCGCAGTGCTCTGTGCCTGGAGACGCTGGTAGAAGGTGGAAGTCTCACAGGAGGTGGTCTCAGATCCTCCAAGATAAGAGGAGCGGTGAAAGGAACAGCATTGCGATAATGTCTGCAACACCCCCATAGCCTTGGCCGCCTCATTATTTTTCTTTATTTTTATATAGGAGAGTGTCAACCTGAGGACCAAAAGGGTGTTCCCCCATCGAAGGGAAGACCCAAGCATTTTTCTGGATGTCAGGTTTAATACCTGATAATAGAAGCCAGGCTTGTCTCTGAAGGAGGACACTAGAATTTATGACTCTAGCTGAGGTGTCAGCTGCACAGAGTGTGCAGCGAACTGTGGTGTTTGAAATTAACTTACCCTTGGAGGCAATCTGGTATGCCTGCTACGTGTACTACTCTGGGAGATGTTGGAGGATCTCCTCCATCTCATTACAATGGGCCCTGTGGTAGCGGTGAAGAGTCCAATGGAATTAGCGATCCTCCAGTGGTTGGTGGACTGGGCAGCCACCCTCTCACCCGTGCCATTGATCTTTTTGCTCTCTTTATCGGGTGGGCAGCCTCACCAGATGTTTACGAGTTAGTCCTTTTGCATGATGTGGCAACTACCAATGAGTAGGGTGGGAATTGTCCCTTTATGTATGTGGGGTGTGGGTCGCTGGGTGACACTTTGTATTTTTTGTCGACCCTGGTTGCGATGACCCACGACCTAACAGGGTCGTTGAATATGTCTGGCATCTGGCACAGTATGCCTTTCAGCATCATTGTGCCAAGCGTTGGTGGAGGAGAGTCTCAAATAAGAAAACGTACTCTAAAGGCTCAGTTTGTAGCTTGACTTTGTAGAAGGAGGCAGCTCTGCCTACCAGGACATGGCAGGTGGTAGTGTTGTCTGGGGGAGTGGGTTTAGCAGGATACAGTTTGAGGACTATATCGGCAGGTGGCTCTGTTTCATAAGAGTTCCACGGGTCATTGTGTGATGGGATGAAAAACTCAACCCGCTCCCAGGTAAAGAAGAGGGTGACTTTGTGTGGTGCGCAGCAGGCGTTGGTGGAAGGCTGATGTGCACCGGGCATGTAGCCTTGTCCACCTTCTTGGTCTGCTTTGGTGGTGTTGGGATTCCAAAGCTTCTTCAATTGATATTTGTCTCTTGGCTAGATGTGCACTGGAATGAGGAGGTCTCATAATGATATGACCAGTGTCCAGATGTATCATAATGTGTTTTCCTCTTGTAGCCGTTGAAGCACCAGTTCCACAAGGTTGAAACCATGTGAATCCTTGCCAAAGGTGTAAGATTTCGCCTAAGATGTCAAAGTTTCCAGTACCGGTATTTTTGGTGCAGAGGGTTTCGGATCTGAAACTGGAATATTTTGTGCCGAGGTAGAGTGGTGTTTCGATGCCGAGGGTCTCAGCTCTGAATGTTGACTCGATTCCAATGGAGGAGGAGTCGGTTTAACCGCTTCTATGCCTTGGACGAGATGATCTCGTCCAAGGCTACAGTTCCCCTGTGCCTTGGACGAGATCATCTAGCGCGCCCCCCTCCCCCCCAAGGCGGGGATGGAAGGGGAACACCTTCCCCTTCCCCCACCCCCCACCCCCCCTTTGTCACAGGGGCCTCCCCCATCGCGCTGGAAGCATTTCAGGCCATTTCTGGCCAGGGGGGGCAGAAACCTCTAGGCACCAGGGGAAATGTTTTTTTTTTTGTTTGTTTGTTTGTTTTTTTAGAGATGGGGAGCAACCCATCAGGCAAGGGTCGCTGCCCTGGGGGGAAAATTGTATTTAGGCCATTTCTGCACCCCTTGGGGGCAGATTGGCCGATTTTAGGTCAATCTAGAAACCGCTAGGCACCGGGGATTTGTTTTTTGGCGCCAATGTCACGCAGGGGGAGCGACCCCGTAGGCAGAAACCTCTAGGCGCAAGGGGAATTTTTTTTGTTTATTTTTTTTTTGTTTGTTTGTTTTTTTAGAGATGGGGAGCGAACCATCAGACAAGGGTCGCTCCCCAGGGGGGGCAAATTGTATTTAGACCATTTCTGCCCCCCCTGGGGGCAGATTGTCCGATTTGTTTTTTGGCGCCAATGTCACGCAGGGGGAGCGACCCCGTAGGCAAGGGTCGCTCCCAGGTGGGGGGCAAATTAATTTTAGGGCATTTCTTCCCCCCCCCTGGGGCCGGCTGAGCTACAGGCCAAACTCCACAGGTAGGCACCTTGCAAAAAACACCTCTGTTTTCTGTGAAAAAATATGTTGTGTCCACGTTGTGTTTTGGGCCATTTCCTTTCGTGGGCGCTAGGCCTACCCACAGAAGTGAGGTACCATTTTTATGGAGAGACTTAGGGGAACGCTGGGTGGAAGGAAATTTGTGGCTCCTCTCAGATTCCAGAACTTTCTGTCACCGAAATGAGAGGAAAAAAGTGTTTTTTTGGCTAAATTTTGATGTTTGCAAAGGATTCTGGGTAACAGAACCTGGTCAGAGCCCCGCAAGTCACCCAATCTTGGATTCCCCTGGGTTTCTAGTTTTCAAAAATGCACTGGTTTGCTAGGTTTCCCCAAGTGCCGGCTGAGCTACAGGCCAAAATCCACAGGTAGGCACTGCTTTTTATAAAAAAATGTGATGTGTCTATGTTATGTTTTGGGCCCTTTCCTTTTGTGGGTGCTAGTCCTACCCACACAAGTGAGGTACCATTTTTATCGAGAGACTTAGGGGAACGCTGGGTGGAAGGAAATTTGTGGCTCCTCTCAGATTCCAGAACTTTCTGCCACAGAAATGTGAGGAACATGTGTTTTTTTAGCCAAATTTTGAGGTTTGCAAAGGATTCTGGGTAACAGAACCTGGTCCGAGCCCCGCAAGTCACCCCACGTTGGATTCCCCTAGGTCTCTAGTTTTTAGAAATGCACAGGTTTGGTAGGTTTCCCTAGGTGCCGGCTGAGCTAGAGGCCAAAATCTACAGGTAGGCACTTCGCAAAAAACACCTCTGTTTTCTTTCAAAAATGTGGATGTGTCCACGTTGCGCTTTGGGGCGTTTCCTGTCGCGGGCGCTAGGCCTACCCACACAAGTGAGGTATAATTTTTATCGGGAGACTTGGGGGAACGCTGGGTGGAAGGAAATTTGTGGCTCCTCTCAGATTCCAGAACTTTCTGCCACAGAAATGTGAGGAACATGTGTTTTTTTAGCCAAATTTTGAGGTTTGCAAAGGATTCTGGGTAACAGAACCTGGTCCGAGCCCCGCAAGTCACCCCTCCTTAGATTCCCCTAGGTCTCTAGTTTTCAGAAATGCACAGGTTTGGTAGGTTTCCCTAGGTGCCGGCTGAGCTAGAGGCCAAAATGTACAGGTAGGCACTTCACAAAAAACACCTCTGTTTTCTTCCAAAAATGTGGATGTGTCCACGTTGCGCTTTGGGGCGTTTCCTGTCGTGGGCGCTAGGCCTACCCACACAAGTGAGGTATCATTTTTATCGGGAGACTTGGGGGAACGCTGGGTGGAAGGAAATTTGTGGCTCCTCTCAGATTCCAGAACTTTCTGCCACAGAAATGTGAGGAACATGTGTTTTTTTAGCCAAATTTTGAGGTTTGCAAAGGATTCTGGGTAACAGAACCTGGTCCGAGCCCCGCAAGTCACCCCTCCTTAGATTCCCCTAGGTCTCTAGTTTTCAGAAATGCACAGGTTTGGTAGGTTTCCCTAGGTGCCGGCTGAGCTAGAGGCCAAAATCTACAGGTAGGCACTTTCGCAAAAAACACCTCTGTTTTCTTCCAAAAATTTGGATGTGTCCACGTTGCGCTTTGGGGCGTTTCCTGTCGTGGGCGCTAGGCCTACCCACACAAGTGAGGTATCATTTTTATCGGGAGACTTGGGGGAACGCTGGGTGGAAGGAAATTTGTGGCTCCTCTCAGATTCCAGAACTTTCTGCCACAGAAATGTGAGGAACATGTGTTTTTTTAGCCAAATTTTGAGGTTTGCACAGGATTCCCGGTAACAAACTGGTCCGAGCCCCGCAAGTCACCCCATCTTGGATTCCCCTAGGTCTCTAGTTTTCAGAAATGCACAGGTTTGGTAGGTTTCCCTAGGTGCCGGCTGAGCTAGAGGCCAAAATCTACAGGTAGGCACTTCGCAAAAAACACCTCTGTTTTCTTTAAAAAATTTGGATGTGTCCACGTTGCGCTATCGGGCGTTTCCTGTCGACGGCGCTAGGCCTACCCACACAAGTGAGGTATCATTTTTATCGGGAGACTTGGGGGAACATAGATTAGCAAAACAAGTGTTATTGCCCCTTTTCTTTCTCTACATTTTTTCCTTCCAAATATAGGAGAGTGTGTAAAAAAGACATCTATTTGAGAAATGCCCTGTAATTCACATGCTAGTATGGTCAACCCGGAATTCAGAGATGTGCAAATAACCACTGCTCCTCAACACCTTATCTTGTGCCCTTTTTGGAAATATAAAGGTTTTCTTGATAGCAATTTTTTACTCTTTATATTTCAGCAAATGAATTGCTGTATACCCGGTATAGAATGAAAACGCACTGCAGGGTGCAGCTCATTTATTGGCTCTGGGTTCCTTGGGTTCTTGATGAACCTACAAGCCCTATATATCCCCGCAACCAGAGGAGTCCAGCAGACGTAACGGTATATTGCTTTCGATAATCTGACATTGCAGGGAAAAGTTACAGAGTAAAACGTAGAGAAACATTTATGTTTTTTTCACCTCAATTTCAATATTTTTCTTTTTCAGTTGTTATTTTCTGTAGGAAACCCTTGTAGGATCTACACAAATGACCCCTTGCTGAATTCAGAATTTTGTCTACTTTTCAGAAATGTTTAGGTTTCTGGGATCCAGCATTGGTTTCATGCCCATTTCTGTCACTGACTGGAAGGAGGCTGAAAGCACAAAAAATTGCAAAAATGGGGTATGTCCCAGTAAAATGCCGCAATTGTGTTGACAAAATTGGGTTTTCTGATTCAAGTCTGCCTGTTCCTGAAAGCTGGGAAGCTGCTGAGTTTAGCAACGCAAACCCTTTGTTGATGCCATTTTCAGGGGAAAAACCACAAGCCTTCTTCTGCAGCCACTTTTTCCAATTTTTTTTTAAAAAAACGAAATTTTCCCTGTATTTTGGCCAATTTCTTGGCCTTCTTCAGGGGAACCCACAAAGTCTGCCCCAAATAGGCAAAAAAAGGCCTGGCACAGGAGGGGGAAAAGCCCTGGCAGCGAAGGGGTTAAGAGTGTGTGGTCTATGCTGTTTTTTTCACTGCAGAGTCGAGGAAGGGCAGGTCAGATGCAACCTGTCAGTGCCAGACATGGTCTGAAGGCAGTGGTGGCCCAACAATAGTCTTTAGCCAGTCTGGGGTAGGTAGAAGACCCTTTGTGGTGATCTGCTGTGTTGGGGTGGAGGGGCTTAGTACTCATGGCTTTACCTGTTGTGAGATCTTGCATCTCCCGTTCGGAGCAGGAGCTGTCCTCGGGGGGGAAAAGGTGTCCTCGTCAGCAGCCAGCACCTGAGCCTGTGCCTCCTCTTGAGGATCCTTGGGTCCATAGAGGTCTATTGTATCTTCAATGCTGCAGCAGGACATCTTGCGGCATCGAGCTTGATAGTCCTGCAGCATCTTCTTCAAAAAAAGGACTTGCGGGCCTCAAAGGTAGCCTTCTAATTTTGAGGGGAAAGGTGCAAGTTACATACTCGGTGGAGATCGGTGCGTGGGTACTTGGCATGGCAGCGAGGACAGAAGGGGAAGGGCCTCTGTTGCATCACTGGCTAGACATGGTGTGGAGGGAACATCGAAGGTATGGCATCCACCCCAAAGTGTGAAGGCCGCAGTTGATTTGAGTTGCCCTGACAAAGTCGACATCAATGACAGACAAGGGTGACTGAGAAAAGCTGTGATCGAAAACAATAATGAAAGTAGTGTTTGGAAATTAAATGAGACAATAGTGTCGAACCAAAGCAGAGGATCACACGTCCGAACCAGATGGGGGAAGAGAGGAATCTAACAATGGAGTGGATAACCATGTGCATTACCAGAAAGAGGAAGAGTCACTTCAGCTTGTGACTGGGAAGACTTTCTATCTACAGCCACACATGCTTTGAACATTAAGTTATCCTTTTGGTTCTTGTGAGATGATCTCACATTTCTATGAATGGCAATGTGATTTTCTGAAAAGTATGGTACCTTGGATCTGCTATGTTTGGGTAATCATATCAAATCCCTTCCGGGGCTCTTCCCAGTAAAATTTTCATATCCGGCCAATGTTTTTCTGTCAGTTGGGAAGACCATTCAAATACTATGTTCAATTAAGTTATTTAGTAAATATGTATATATGGAATGCCTAGGTCCCTCTATGCCCTAATACTCTACAGAGAATCTCACAAGATTCACGGTTTCCAGCGTGGGAACATGGGAAGTGCTTGGAAGTCAGACAAAAGTCTGGGAACACTATTCAAGTTAAGTGCAGCAATGACCCTAACAAGGATATATATATATATATATATATATATATATATATATATATATATATACACACACATACACACAAAAATCCTTTGTTTTGTGTACACAAAGGCTGCAACGCATTGCTTAGTGCTCAAAAAAGTATTTTGCTGAACTGAATAAAGATATTTTTGAGCCTTTGTGTAGACAAAACAAAGGATTTGGAAAGATATTACGAAGTGCGCTGTCTTTGTTTGTTCCGACACGCACTCCAGTTTGGAGCATGTCACCTGTCAGCGAACTCGAAAAAAAATAATATATATATATATATATATATATATATATATATATAGTGTTTTACCTCTGCAGATTGTTTTACAATTCTCTCATGAAGTCCTTGTAATGTTTACATAATAAGTACCTCGATATCTGATACTCTGCCTTGGCCAATTGAAGGGTAGTGAATTTTCCAAGGCACTTCTCATTTGGTTACTAATTTTCATAATAGAAGCCAGGGCAAGGGAAAGGAAAAGATTGGTGCAATGTGTGAATGTATACCCCACCCTCAGTTATATATATCACAGCAATACTCATCATATAAGAACAAGTTACTTTCAGTAATGCTCTTTCTGATAGCGAGCCTATCTAGCTGCAGATCACCTCTGTATCTCTGCAAGTCTGAAGATAGCACCTTCGGACTCTGCATGGATGCCTTTCAGTGCCAGAAATTACGTGTGGGGCCTATACAGGTGCCACTCCCCTGCGCTGACATCAGCTGCTTTCAAGATTGCCAATGGCCCAAGATGCACAACCCCAGAAGTAAACTGGTAAAGAGTATGGAGACTGCTACACTTTGGATCATATTAATGGTTACAGTCCAATCACAGAACAGGGAGGATGGCAGGGTCGGTAAGGAATCTGCAGCTAGTCTCTACCAGAAAGGGCATTACGGTAAGTAACTTGGTCTTCTGATAGAAACCGCTAGCCACAGATTCTTCACCTTCTGAACAGTACTTATTTGTAGGTGAGTCTCTGTGAGGACTCAGTCTTGCAGAACTGAGTAGGCAAAATGCCCCTATTAGCAAACCAGACTAGTCAGACAATAATGCTTCCTGAACATATGGAGGGATGCCCATGTAGATGCCTGGCAGGTGTCTAAGACAGGGACTCTGTGCACTAACGCAGTGGTAGCAGCTTTGGCACTGGTTGAATGAGCATGCAACCCTTCTGGAGGCTGCTTTTTAGCCACAAAGAGCGAATCGTCCACCTGGTGGTCTTTACTAAAATCTATATAGAAGGTCACCGCTCTCTTGTGGTCCAAGTGATGGGTATCTCCTCCTCATTAGAGGGGTGAGGCACAGCATAGAACGCCGGCAGGGCGATGGTTTGACGGACATAACGTACATCACCACTTTCAGCAGGAAGGATGCCTGAGCCCACAGAACCAGTTTGTCTGGAAAGAAGGTAATGTAAGGTGGTTAACACAGAGTTTAAAGCTCACTCACTCGTCAGGCTGACTAACTTTTAAGAGAGCCAATGCAGCATTCTTATCCAGGAATTCCCCCCTTTTTTGTTTTCACTCCAGAGGCCCAAAAATTGAAGGACTTCTTGAGGGGACATTTAGTTAAATTTAGCAGGTATTTATGGACCAATCTACCCTCTTATTTTGATAACCTTCTCGCTGACATGGATGGATGCTACAGATCTGACTAATCTGGACCAGGAGGCAAGATAACAAGATTTACGTCAAACAACAGGCCCCTTTTGTGGCACTAGCCCATGAGCAGCACACCTCTTTGATAAAGCGTCCCACCACTGGTGGGTGATGGCTTGTGCTTCTAAAATAAAGAAGCCTCTGATAATCTATCATGGTCTGGTCACCCAAATCGTATGACTAAATCCACAATGCAGGATTGCACACTTGTTGTTTGCTATAAAGTGGGTAACAGAACCATAGTCAATGTGATTATCTTGAATGTCTCTTCTGTCAGAAATTAGCTGAAGGGGAGTAAATATAACATAATGCAGAGACCTCCATCCTTTTTGGGCACCAGAAAGCAGAAGCATAAAAAGCACGCCCTACTTCAGGAACAGGCAACCACTCAATGGCTGCTTTGGCCAGGAGAGGCTGTATTTCTGACGGACAAAGGAAAGATGGTCCTCCATGAGCCATTCTTAGAAAGGTGGCAAAGAGGACGGGTTTCCACGAATGGAAGGGCTTACCCCTTCTGCACTATCTGAAGACCCACTTGTTGGCGGTTGTCAAAAGACCACTGCGGAAGATGGAGCCTGATCCTACCACCAATGGGATGGTGGTGCTGAATGGAGGGTGCACTAAAAAAGCCTAGAGGCGTCTGCTGAGAGAGGGGTGGGGGAATGGACATCTTGATGGGACCGACTCCTGTGGCCACTTTGGGATCCGCAACTCTGTCCAGGAAAGAACTGAGCAGGCTGTTGTAGTGGCGGACAAGGTTGGTATTGTGGATGTCCATACATGCCAAGGCCATGGTAAGGGTGAGAGGGCTGCTATGGAGACCGGGCAGATAGGGAAAGCCAGTGAAATCTAGCAGTGACACAGCTCTTCCGAAAGTGCTAGAGCACTGAGTCAGTTTTGTCTGCAAATAGGCAGGAGCCATCGAAAGGCATGTCAATCAAGGACAGTTGGACATCCCCCAATCAACAAAGGAATCAACTTCAAGCTCCCCATGGCTGCATACAAAGCCCTTCACAACATCAGACCCACATACCTCATCAACCGCCTGACCTTCTACACACCTACCAAACTCCTCTGCTCCACCCAACTGTCCCTTGCCACAACCCCAAGGATACACAAGAACTCAAATGGAGGAAGATTCTTCTCTTACCTCGCCACAAAGTCTTGGAATGCTATTCCGCAACACCTTAGGCAATCAATCTCACTACCTCAATTCAAGAACGACCTCAAGACCTGGCTCTTTGACTGAACTCCTAGACATCTGTCGGAACTCTGTGCATTTGAGCTTCATATCGTATTTGTGGAATACGTTTTTAATATATATAATGGATGTGTTTTTAAAGTGAGATTAATAAATAGTATTGTTTTTACTATAATGTGACTCCATTTTGGTTAGGATGTTAAGATTGGATTGAAAGGAGGGTGTGTTTTATTTTTTAATAGAAGGGTTTAAGAGAAAAATAAGTACAAGAGGGAAACAACTTTTTTCTATTTGATGGTATAAACCCTTCCCCTTTTGGAAAAGAATGGGAATTCTCCCTCTTTTTGTTGTTTTGACAATTCAAAATTAAACCATTTTTCTGATCAAACTGAAAGCAGTGATGAAAAGGAAAGGGCCATCTCAACAGCCAAAACTAGCTACATTCCTCAAGTAATCTCCTTCTCAACCAACCCAACAGATGTATTATTGAAATCTTTCAATGAAAACACCTCCTGACCAATGATGCAAGCTATAACGATCTATCTGTCTTTTCCACTCACAAAAAAACTATTAAATACAACGTATGACCTAACATCTCTTGAAATAATGATCTCAACACAAAAACAACAGTCAATCAGAATACATCCATTACAGCAGAAGAGCTGTTAAAGACAATACTGCAAGAGAAAGCCACCAAATTTAGGATATCTATGTAACACAAAACCAACTTTCATTTTGGGAAAATGTCTGGCTTCTGAGAATCAGTGCTTTGAATGCTGTGCATGTATATTTGACCACCAACTACATCTTGACCATTGCCTCCATTCTGTGCTTAGCTCCAGGTGCCGTCACAGCAGCGGTGCACAGTTTTTCCACACTGAATGTGTTTTCACTCTTCTCACCAGAGCAGGGTCATACTGTGATAGAACATATTATGGGGGATGCAGCTACGATAAAAGTGTACACAAATTAAAATGTTTTCATCAGGGAAAGGTACAGCTCTGCCTCAGGAATGCACATTGGGGCCTGGCCAGTACTTTTGCATGTTTTTGACACAGACCAAGGACAGCCAGCGTTTGAATTCCATAACAGAAGGGAGGGGGTGACTAGAATTTTCTTCTTGACTTAGTTTAAGGTACAGAAAACGTGTAAACTTGGTGCAGAGGTAGGAGCTTGCTTGGGTGCGGACACACTGCCCAAGAAAATCCCATCTGGGGAACGGTCTCTGCCGTTCAGGTTTCCCCGGCTTGGTGCTGACAGGCTGGGGTGATGGATTTACCCCCATGGCGATGCATTTGAATTCTTAACTATTAAGCTTAAATATTTATATATATATATATATACACACACACACAAGTATGACACAAAGTCAAAAAACGCAGCACTCACAGGATTCTTTGAATTACTCCTTTAATCCGCAACTGATTACCACAACACCAACGCGTTTCAACCAACAATGTCTTGATCACGGTAAATGAATGATCCATTCATTACTATATATACTCTCTCCCCCTTTATGTGGCATATTGGGATATGTAGTACACTACAATAAATACAAACTTGTGATTTCAAACACCAAAAATGGAAAACACATAAATGCCATTAAAACAAATATTCACATATTCAAAGAAAATGTTGTCCCTTATAGTCATCACAAAGAATTATATCAAATTATGTTAATTTCTACTGATCAATACATACATTCTTTTTCTCTTTGCATTTTACATTTGTTAGATTTGCCTACACCAATCTATATCTATGTTATGTTATTATTTTAGAATCCATTATCAAAGGTAGTGGTCTAGTACCACTCTTTTTTTTAATGAATCAACATATTCTGTATTGTCCGCATGGTACACCTATACTTTCTCACCTGGTGCAATCAATTCTATATTTATATAATTCTAATTAGCTCATCATTCTTCATATTTATAAATGACAGTACAATTCCTCATCTCCATTTTTCCCATAGGGGATCTTTGTTTTTAATCTGATGATATACCTTGACTCTGTCCCCTCTTCGCTCTTGTTTTTTTACTGTTGCAATTCCAAAATACCTCATATGTAACCAATTAGATTCTCCTGATTTTTAAGATGTTTGGTCATGGCATAATTACTATCATAATTTTGAACCGCCCTAATATGTTCAAAAATTCACTTCTTTAAAGGACAGATGGTGCTCCCTACATACCTCAAACCAGAGAGACATTCTATAACATACACTACAAATGTAGTTGCGCATGTGATCCTATCTGTAATCAGGATTTCTTTACCCCGAAAATCTGCAATCTTCTTCTTATTACAGCCAATCTTGCATGCCTTACATTTGTTGCAGCAGAAAAAGCCTTTATTTCCATCTACTAGCCAGTTAGATACTGCTGGTAATTCAAAGTGACTTTTCACTAACATATCCTTTAGCGATAGTACCTTCCTGTATGTTACAATTGGTTGAGTTCTGATTTGTGATCCAATGTCTCCATCCTTTTTAATGTAAAATACAGGGAAATGCTCCTTCCCAGACGTGGGCACAGACGGAAAGTGGACCATTTGTTGTATATATATATATATATATATATATATATATATATATATATATATATATATATATATATATATATATATATATATATATATATATATATATATATATACACATACACACACACACACACACATATATACACACGCAAACACATATATATATATATATATATATATATATTTTTTTTTTTTTTTCACTGCTGATGTATTGCACATTTTGTGCATGTCATTGTTTAACTGCTGTGAGTATTATGGCATATGCATGTGTTTCACTGCATTTGAGTTAAATGCTTATTTTCATGTATCTGTGTGCTTTTATTTGATATCTGGGAAGTGCCTTAATAAATCCATTACTCAGGCTAAGAGTACTGCCTTCTTTGGCACTGTTTGCTGTTACTTTAAAGCAGAGCACAACTAGGATTCAGATATAAAAGATGAAAAAGTGAAAATGTTGGCCCAAAAAAATCAAAGGCAATTTCCCAGATTCCAAATGAAATACAGAGTTGGGAGAAAGCACCTTGTGACTGTAGGAAAGTACCATCTTGCCTGGCATGTTACCCCCATTTTTCACTGTATATATGTTGTTTTAGTTGTATGTGTCACTGGGACCCTGGTAACCCAGGGCCCCAGTGCTCATAAGTGTGCCTGAATGTGTTACCTGTGTAGTGACTAACTGTCTCACTGAGGCTCTGCTAATCAGAACCTCAGTGGTTATGCTCTCTCATTTCTTTCCAAATTGTCACTAACAGGCTAGTGACCATTTTTACCAATTTACATTGGCTTACTGGAACACCCTTATAATTCCCTAGTATATGGTACTGAGGTACCCAGGGTATTGGGGTTCCAGGAGATCCCTATGGGCTGCAGCATTTCTTTTACCACCCATAGGGAGCTCTGACAATTCTTACACAGGCCTGCCACTGCAGCCTGAGTGAAATAACATCCACGTTATTTCACAGCCATTTTACACTGCACTTAAGCAACTTATAAGTCACCTATATGTCTAACCTTTACCTGGTAAAGGTTAGGTGCAAAGTTACTTAGTGTGAGGGCACCCTGGCACTAGCCAAGGTGCCCCCACATTGTTCAGAGCCAATTCCCTGAACTTTGTGAGTGGGGGGACACCATTAAACGCGTGCACTACATATAGGTCACTACCTATATGTAGCTTCACAATGGTAACTCCGAATATGGCCATGTAACATGTCTATGATCATGGAATTGCCCCCTCTATGCCATCCTGGCATAGTTGGCACAATCCCATGATCCCAGTGGTCTGTAGCACAGACCCTGGTACTGCCAAACTGCCCTTCCTGGGGTTTCACTGCAGCTGCTGCCAACCCCTCAGACAGGCATCTGCCCTCCTGGGGTCCAGCCAGGCCTGGCCCAGGATGGCAGAACAAAGAACTTCCTCTGAGAGAGGGTGTGACACCCTCTCCCTTTGGAAAATGGTGTGAAGGCAGGGGAGGAGTAGCCTCCCCCAGCCTCTGGAAATGCTTTCTTGGGCACAGATGTGCCCAATTCTGCATAAGCCAGTCTACACCGGTTCAGGGACCCCTTAGCCCCTGCTCTGGCGCGAAACTGGACAAAGGAAAGGGGAGTGACCACTCCCCTGACCTGCACCTCCCCTGGGAGGTGTCCAGAGCTCCTCCAGTGTGCTCCAGACCTCTGCCATCTTGGAAACAGAGGTGCTGCTGGCACACTGGACTGCTCTGAGTGGCCAGTGCCACCAGGTGACGTCAGAGACTCCTGCTGATAGGCTCCTTCAGGTGTTAGTAGCCTATCCTCTCTCCTAAGTAGCCAAACCCTCTTTTCTGGCTATTTAGGGTCTCTGTCTCTGGGGAAACTTTAGATAACGAATGCAAGAGCTCATCCGAGTTCCTCTGCATCTCTCTCTTCACCTTCTGATAAGGAATCGACTGCTGACCGCGCTGGAAGCCTGCAAACCTGCAACATAGTAGCAAAGATGACTACTGCAACTCTGTAACGCTGATCCTGCCGCCTTCTCGACTGTTTTCCTGCTTGTGCATGTTGTGGGGGTAGCCTGCCTCCTCTCTGCACCAGAAGCTCCGAAGAAATCTCCCGTGGGTCGACGGAATCTTCCCCCTGCAACCGCAGGCACCAAAAAGCTGCATCACCGGTCCCTTGGGTCTCCTCTCAGCACGACGAGCGAGGTCCCTCGAATCCAGCGACTCCGTCCAAGTGACCCCCACAGTCCAGTGACTCTTCAGCCCAAGTTTGGTGGAGGTAAGTCCTTGCCTCACCTCGCTGGGCTGCATTGCTGGGAACCGCGACTTTGCAGCTACTCCGGCCCCTGTGCACTTCCGGCGGAAATCCTTTGTGCACAGCCAAGCCTGGGTCCACGGCACTCTAACCTGCATTGCACGACTTTCTAAGTTGGTCTCCGGCGACTGGGACTCCTTTGTGCAACTTCGGCGAGCACCGTTTCACGCATCCTCGTAGTGCCTGTTTCTGGCACTTCTCCGGGTGCTACCTGCTTCAGTGAGGGCTCTTTGTCTTGCTCGACGTCCCCTCTCTCTTCAGGTCCAATTTGCGACCTCCTGGTCCCTCCTGGGCCCCAGCAGCGTCCAAAAACGCCAAACGCACGATTTGCGACTAGCAAGGCTTGTTGGCGTCCTTCCGGCGGGAAAACACTTCTGCACGACTCTCCAAGGCGAGAGGGATCCGTCCACCAAAGGGGAAGTCTCTAGCCCTTTTCGTTCCTGCAGAAACCTCAGCTTCTTCTGTCCAGTAGAAGCTTCTTTGCACCCGCAGCTGGCATTTCCTGGGCATTTGCCCATCTCCGACTTGCTTGTGACTTTTGGACTTGGTCCCCTTGTTCCACAGGTACCCTAGATTGGAAATCCACAGTTGTTGCATTGCTGGTTTGTGTATTTCCTGCATTATTCCTCTAACACGACTACTTTGTCCTTAGGGGAACTTTAGTGCACTTTGCACTCACTTTTCAGGGTCTTGGGGAGGGTTATTTTTCTAACTCTCACTATTTTCTAATAGTCCCAGCGACCCTCTACAAGGTCACATAGGTTTGGGGTCCATTCGTGGTTCGCATTCCACTTTTGGAGTATATGGTTTGTGTTGCCCCTATCCCTATGTTTCCCCATTGCATCCTATTGTAACTATACATTGTTTGCACTGTTTTCTAAGACTATACTGCATATTTTTGCTATTGTGTATATATATCTTGTGTATATTTCCTATCCTCTCACTGAGGGTACACTCTAAGATACTTTGGCATATTGTCATAAAAATAAAGTACCTTTATTTTTAGTATAACTGTGTATTGTGTTTTCTTATGATATTGTGCATATGACACTAAGTGGTACTGTAGTAGCTTCACACGTCTCCTAGTTCAGCCTAAGCTGCTCTGCTAAGCTACCATTATCTATCAGCCTAAGCTGCTAGACACCCTATACACTAATAAGGGATAACTGGGCCTGGTGCAAGGTGCAAGTACCCCTTGGTACTCACTACAAGCCAGTCCAGCCTCCTACATTGGTGGCAGCGGTGGGATAAGTGCTTGAGACTACTTACCACTCTTGACATTGTACTTTTCATAAGAGAAAAATATACAAAACAAGGTCAGTGTATATACACATAGCCAAAAAGTTTTGCATTTCCTCTTTTCACTCTTT
The DNA here is from genome assembly GCF_031143425.1 of Pleurodeles waltl. Taxonomy (NCBI): domain Eukaryota; kingdom Metazoa; phylum Chordata; class Amphibia; order Caudata; family Salamandridae; genus Pleurodeles; species Pleurodeles waltl. The sequence continues at coordinate 893,121,776 of NC_090449.1, read as the reverse complement.
TCTAAGTGCTGAAAAGTACCTCTAAACTTTCAAAAAGTTCTTAAAAGTTTAAAAAGTTTTTTTTTCTGTCTTTCCAAAAAGTTCTGAAAACTTTTTTCTCTTTTTCTATCACTTTAACTCTCTCTAAAAATGTCTGGCACAGGCCAAAGTGTTGATCTGTCCAAACTTGCATATGACAACCTTAGCTGGAAAAGAGCAAGGAGTCTCTGTATAGAGAGAGGTTTGAGTGTAGGGAAGAATCCTTCCTTGGAACTGTTACTTAACATGCTTAGAGAACAGGATAAGGCCATAGGTGCCCCATCTGTTGAAAAAGTACCTAATAGTTCCCAATCTGATTCAGGGACTCCCCCAGGAAAAGATTCAGGAAAGAAACTTCCTAGCCTGCCCATTACTAGACAATCTAGCATAGATGGTAATGATGATGAGCCACACCAAATAAATAGTGTTGTCTCACATCATAGCAAAAGCATTTATTCTCACCATACTGGTAGTAATGTTTCTGTAAACCAAGCTGTTAGGGTGGCTTCTGTAAGGGACAGGTCTCCTTCTGTTCATTCCCATCATAGCTCTGTTTCTAGAAATGTCCCTCCCACCAACCCTGATGACAGAATGTTAGAGAGGGAACTCAATAAGTTGAGGGTGGAACAAACCAGCCTGAAGCTTAAAAAGCAACAGCTGGATTTGGATAGACAGTCTTTTGAATTAGAGAAGGAAAGACAGAAGTTGGGTTTAGATACCCATGGTGGCAGCAGCAGTATTCCCCATAGTCATCCTGCAAAAGAGCATGATTCCAGGAATCTGCACAAGATAGTTCCCCCTTATAAGGAGGGGGATGACATTAACAAGTGGTTTGCTGCACTTGAGAGGGCCTGTGTTGTACAGGATGTCCCTCAAAGGCAGTGGGCTGCTATCCTATGGCTATCATTTAGTGGAAAAGGTAGGGATAGGCTCCTTACTGTGAAAGAAAATGATGCTAATAATTTCCAAGTTCTTAAGAATGCACTCCTGGATGGTTATGGCTTAACCACTGAACAGTACAGGATAAAGTTCAGAGAGACCAAAAAGGAGTCTTCACAAGACTGGGTTGATTTTATTGACCATTCAGTGAAGGCCTTGGAGGGGTGGTTACATGGCAGTAAAGTTACTGATTATGACAGCCTGTATAACTTGATCCTGAGAGAGCATATTCTTAATAATTGTGTGTCTGATTTGTTGCACCAGTACTTGGTGGACTCTGATCTAACCTCTCCCCAAGAATTGGGAAAGAAGGCAGACAAATGGGTCAGAACAAGAGTGAACAGAAAAGTTCATACAGGGGGTGACAAAGATGGCAACAAAAAGAAGGATGGTAAGTCTTCTGACAAGGGTGGGGACAAATCTAAAAATGAGTCTTCATCAGGCCCACAAAAACACTCTGGTGGGGGTGGTGGGTCCAAATCCTCCTTTAATCAGAACAAGGAAAAGAAACCATGGTGCTATTTATGTAAAATAAAAGGCCATTGGACAACAGATCCCAGTTGTCCAAAGAAAGGCACCACAGCTCCTACCACTACAACCCCTACTGCTACACCTAGTGTCCCTACTAATAGCAGTGGTGGTGGGAGCAAACCTACTAATAGCCAATCCAAGGGAGTAGCTGGGCTCACTTTTGGTAATTTAGTTGGGGTTGGTCTGATTAGGGAGACCACAGAGGCTACTTTAGTCTCTGAAGGGGCTATTGATTTAGCCACTTTGGTTGCTTGCCCCCATAACTTGGAGAAGTACAAGCAACTAACCCTAATAAATGGTGTTGAGGTCCAGGCCTACAGGGACACAGGTGCCAGTGTCACAATGGTGATTGAGAAACTGGTGCACCCTGAACAACACATACTTGGACACCAGTACCAAGTAACCGATGCTCACAACATAACACAAAGCCACCCCATGGCTGTTGTAAATCTCAACTGGGGGGGGGGTAACTGGTCCAAAGAAAGTTGTGGTAGCTTCAGATTTACCTGTAGACTGTCTATTAGGGAATGATTTGGAGACATCAGCTTGGTCAGATGTGGAGTTGGAGGCCCATGCAGCAATGCTGGGCATCCCAGGGCATATTTTTGCTTTGACAAGGGCTCAGGCCAAAAAGCAAAAAGGACAGGGAAGCTTGGATCCTGGAACAATGGACCAAGTGCTCCCTAAAGCTAGGGCTAGTAGAAGCAAACCACTTCCTACTATCCCTCCCTCTACAGTGGATTCAACTTCTGAGGAAGAAGAATTCCCTCCCTGTGCAGAACCTACACCAGAGGAGCTGGAAGCAGACACTGCTGAGCTTTTGGGTGAAGGGGGGCCTGCCAGGGAGGAGCTGAGTGTGGCACAGCAAACCTGTCCCACATTAGAGGGTCTCAGACAGCAAGCTGTCAAACAGGCTAATGGGGATGTCAGTGACTCTCACAGAGTTTACTGGGAGGACAACCTCTTGTACACTGAGCATAGGGATCCTAAACCTGGAGCTGCCAGGAGATTAGTGATCCCTCAGGAGTACAGAAAGTTCCTCCTAACACTGGCACATGACATTCCCTTAGCTGGGCATCTAGGACAAATGAAAACTTGGGACAGGCTTGTTCCCCTGTTTCATTGGCCTAGAATGTCTGAGGACACAAAGGAATTTTGTAAGTCCTGTGAAACCTGTCAAGCCAGTGGCAAGACAGGTGGCACCCCAAAGGCACCCCTTATCCCACTGCCTGTGGTTGGGGTTCCCTTTGAAAGGGTAGGGGTTGACATAGTTGGCCCCCTTGACCCTCCTACTGCTTCAGGCAATAGGTTTATCTTGGTGGTAGTGGACCATGCCACAAGATATCCTGAAGCTATTCCTTTAAGGACCACTACAGCTCCTGCAGTGGCAAAGGCCCTCCTGGGAATATTTTCCAGGGTGGGCTTCCCAAAGGAAGTAGTATCAGACAGAGGAAGCAATTTCATGTCTGCATACTTAAAGGCCATGTGGAAGGAGTGTGGTGTAACGTACAAGTTCACAACACCCTATCATCCACAAACAAATGGACTGGTGGAGAGATTTAATAAAACTCTCAAAGGCATGATTATGGGTCTCCCTGAAAAACTCCGCAGGAGATGGGATATCCTTCTACCATGCCTCCTTTTTGCCTACAGGGAGGTACCCCAGAAAGGAGTGGGCTTCAGCCCCTTTGAACTTCTTTTTGGACACCCTGTTAGGGGTCCACTCACACTTGTAAAGGAGGGTTGGGAACAACCTTTAAAAGCTCCTAAGCAGGATATTGTGGACTATGTACTTGGCCTCAGATCAAGGATGGCTGAGTACATGAAAAAGGCCAGTAAAAACCTTCAGGCCAGCCAAGAGCTCCAGAAGCAATGGCATGATCAGAAGGCTGTTTTGGTTCAGTACCAACCAGGGCAGAAAGTGTGGGTCTTGGAGCCTGTGGCCCCAAGAGCACTCCAAGATAAATGGAGTGGTCCCCACACAATTGTTGAAAAGAAGGGTGAAGTCACCTACTTGGTTGACTTAGGCACTGCCAGGAGTCCCCTTAGGGTGCTCCATGTCAACCGCCTGAAACCCTACTATGACAGGGCTGATCTCACCCTGCTCATGGCAACTGACGAGGGACAGGAAGAAGACAGTGATCCTCTACCTGATCTCTTCTCTTCCACAGAACAAGATGCTCTTGTGGAAGGTGTAGTTTTGACAGATTGTCTTACTGCTGAGCAGAAAGACCATTGCATAAATCTCCTAGGACAATTTTCAGAACTCTTCTCTACTGTGCCAGGCACCACTTCTTGGTGTGAGCACACTATAGATACTGGAGACAGTTTACCTGTCAAAAGTAAGATCTATAGGCAGCCTGACCATGTCAGGGACTGCATAAAGCATGAGGTTCAGAAAATGTTGGAACTAGGAGTGGTTGAGCACTCTGACAGTCCATGGGCTTCTCCTGTGGTACTGGTACCAAAACCCAATTCTAAAGATGGAAAGAAGGAAATGCGGTTTTGTGTAGACTATAGAGGTCTCAACTTGGTAACCAAAACTGATGCTCACCCTATACCCAGGGCAGATGAGCTCATAGATACACTGGCATCTGCCAAGTATCTAAGCACTTTTGATTTGACTGCAGGGTATTGGCAGATCAAATTGTCAGAAGATGCTAAACCTAAGACTGCATTTTCTACCATTGGAGGACATTACCAGTTTACTGTAATGCCTTTTGGTTTGAAAAATGCACCTGCCACTTTTCAGAGGTTGGTGAACACAGTCCTGCAAGGGCTGGAAGCTTTCAGTGCAGCATATTTGGACGATATAGCTGTCTTTAGCTCCAGCTGGGATGTTCACCTGGTCCACCTATCGAAAGTTTTGGAGGCTCTGCAAAAGGCAGGCCTCACTATCAAGGCTTCAAAGTGCCAGATAGGGCAGGGTAAGGTGGTTTATCTGGGACACCTTGTTGGTGGGGAACAGATTGCACCACTTCAGGGGAAAATCCAAACAATTATTGATTGGGTTCCCCCTACCACTCAGACTCAGGTGAGAGCCTTCCTAGGCCTCACTGGGTATTACAGGAGGTTCATTAAGAACTATGGCTCCATTGCAGCCCCTCTTAATGACCTCACATCCAAGAAAATGCCTAAAAAGGTATTATGGACAGCAAACTGTCAGAAAGCTTTTGAGGAGCTGAAGCAGGCCATGTGCTCTGCACCTGTCCTGAAAAGCCCTTGTTACTCTAAAAAATTCTATGTCCAAACTGATGCATCTGAATTAGGAGTAGGGGCAGTCCTATCACAACTTAATTCTGAGGGCCAGGATCAACCTGTTGCTTTTATTAGTAGGAGGTTGACCCCTAGAGAAAAGCGTTGGTCTGCCATTGAGAGGGAGGCCTTTGCTGTGGTCTGGGCTCTGAAGAAGTTGAGGCCATACCTGTTTGGCACTCACTTCATTGTTCAGACAGACCACAAACCTCTACTTTGGCTAAAACAAATGAAAGGTGAAAATCCTAAATTGTTGAGGTGGTCCATATCCCTACAGGGAATGGACTATACAGTGGAACATAGACCTGGGAGTAGCCACTCCAATGCAGATGGACTCTCCAGATATTTCCACTTGGACAATGAGAACTCATCAGGTCATGGCTAGTCTTATTGTCCTTCGTTTGGGGGGGGGGGTTGTGTAGGAAAGTACCATCTTGCCTGGCATGTTACCCCCATTTTTCACTGTATATATGTTGTTTTAGTTGTATGTGTCACTGGGACCCTGGTAACCCAGGGCCCCAGTGCTCATAAGTGTGCCTGAATGTGTTACCTGTGTAGTGACTAACTGTCTCACTGAGGCTCTGCTAATCAGAACCTCAGTGGTTATGCTCTCTCATTTCTTTCCAAATTGTCACTAACAGGCTAGTGACCATTTTTACCAATTTACATTGGCTTACTGGAACACCCTTATAATTCCCTAGTATATGGTACTGAGGTACCCAGGGTATTGGGGTTCCAGGAGATCCCTATGGGCTGCAGCATTTCTTTTACCACCCATAGGGAGCTCTGACAATTCTTACACAGGCCTGCCACTGCAGCCTGAGTGAAATAACGTCCACGTTATTTCACAGCCATTTTACACTGCACTTAAGCAACTTATAAGTCACCTATATGTCTAACCTTTACCTGGTAAAGGTTAGGTGCAAAGTTACTTAGTGTGAGGGCACCCTGGCACTAGCCAAGGTGCCCCCACATTGTTCAGAGCCAATTCCCTGAACTTTGTGAGTGCGGGGACACCATTACACGCGTGCACTACATATAGGTCACTACCTATATGTAGCTTCACAATGGTAACTCCGAATATGGCCATGTAACATGTCTATGATCATGGAATTGCCCCCTCTATGCCATACTGGCATAGTTGGCACAATCCCATGATCCCAGTGGTCTGTAGCACAGACCCTGGTACTGCCAAACTGCCCTTCCTGGGGTTTCACTGCAGCTGCTGCTGCTGCCAACCCCTCAGACAGGCATCTGCCCTCCTGGGGTCCAGCCAGGCCTGGCCCAGGATGGCAGAACAAAGAACTTCCTCTGAGAGAGGGTGTGACACCCTCTCCCTTTGGAAAATGGTGTGAAGGCAGGGGAGGAGTAGCCTCCCCCAGCCTCTGGAAATGCTTTCTTGGGCACAGATGTGCCCAATTCTGCATAAGCCAGTCTACACCGGTTCAGGGACCCCTTAGCCCCTGCTCTGGCGCGAAACTGGACAAAGGAAAGGGGAGTGACCACTCCCCTGACCTGCACCTCCCCTGGGAGGTGTCCAGAGCTCCTCCAGTGTGCTCCAGACCTCTGCCATCTTGGAAACAGAGGTGCTGCTGGCACACTGGACTGCTCTGAGTGGCCAGTGCCACCAGGTGACGTCAGAGACTCCTGCTGATAGGCTCCTTCAGGTGTTAGTAGCCTATCCTCTCTCCTAAGTAGCCAAACCCTCTTTTCTGGCTATTTAGGGTCTCTGTCTCTGGGGAAACTTTAGATAACGAATGCAAGAGCTCATCCGAGTTCCTCTGCATCTCTCTCTTCACCTTCTGATAAGGAATCGACTGCTGACCGCGCTGGAAGCCTGCAAACCTGCAACATAGTAGCAAAGACGACTACTGCAACTCTGTAACGCTGATCCTGCCGCCTTCTCGACTGTTTTCCTGCTTGTGCATGTTGTGGGGGTAGCCTGCCTCCTCTCTGCACCAGAAGCTCCGAAGAAATCTCCCGTGGGTCGACGGAATCTTCCCCCTGCAACCGCAGGCACCAAAAAGCTGCATCACCGGTCTCTTGGGTCTCCTCTCAGCACGACGAGCGAGGTCCCTCGAATCCAGCGACTCTGTCCAAGTGACCCCCACAGTCCAGTGACTCTTCAGCCCAAGTTTGGTGGAGGTAAGTCCTTGCCTCACCTCGCTGGGCTGCATTGCTGGGAACCGCAACTTTGCAGCTACTCCGGCCCCTGTGCACTTCCGGCGGAAATCCTTTGTGCACAGCCAAGCCTGGGTCCACGGCACTCTAACCTGCATTGCACGACTTTCTAAGTTGGTCTCCGGCGACGTGGGACTCCTTTGTGCAACTTCGGCGAGCACCGTTTCACGCATCCTCGTAGTGCCTGTTTCTGGCACTTCTCCGGGTGCTACCTGCTTCAGTGAGGGCTCTTTGTCTTGCTCGACGTCCCCTCTCTCTTCAGGTCCAATTTGCGACCTCCTGGTCCCTCCTGGGCCCCAGCAGCGTCCAAAAACGCCAAACGCACGATTTGCGACTAGCAAGGCTTGTTGGCGTCCTTCCGGCGGGAAAACACTTCTGCACGACTCTCCAAGGCGAGAGGGATCCGTCCACCAAAGGGGAAGTCTCTAGCCCTTTTGTTCCTGCAGAAACCTCAGCTTCTTCTGTCCAGTAGAAGCTTCTTTGCACCCGCAGCTGGCATTTCCTGGGCATTTGCCCATCTCCGACTTGCTTGTGACTTTTGGACTTGGTCCCCTTGTTCCACAGGTACCCTAGATTGGAAATCCACAGTTGTTGCATTGCTGGTTTGTGTCTTTCCTGCATTATTCCTCTAACACGACTACTTTGTCCTTAGGGGAACTTTAGTGCACTTTGCACTCACTTTTCAGGGTCTTGGGGAGGGTTATTTTTCTAACTCTCACTATTTTCTAATAGTCCCAGCGACCCTCTACAAGGTCACATAGGTTTGGGGTCCATTCGTGGTTCGCATTCCACTTTTGGAGTATATGGTTTGTGTTGCCCCTATCCCTATGTTTCCCCATTGCATCCTATTGTAACTATACATTGTTTGCACTGTTTTCTAAGACTATACTGCATATTTTTGCTATTGTGTATATATATCTTGTGTATATTTCCTATCCTCTCACTGAGGGTACACTCTAAGATACTTTGGCATATTGTCATAAAAATAAAGTACCTTTATTTTTAGTATAACTGTGTATTGTGTTTTCTTATGATATTGTGCATATGACACTAAGTGGTACTGTAGTAGCTTCACACGTCTCCTAGTTCAGCCTAAGCTGCTCTGCTAAGCTACCATTATCTATCAGCCTAAGCTGCTAGACACCCTATACACTAATAAGGGATAACTGGGCCTGGTGCAAGGTGCAAGTACCCCTTGGTACTCACTACAAGCCAGTCCAGCCTCTTACAGTGACGCACTTGCGAATGAGTTGGTGTGTGGTGTGGGTTTGTGTGAGAATTGGGACGCATGTATTTTAGATGCTGATCCAAAAAAGGTATTACATGTTTGCTAAAAGTAGCAGTAGAGAAGGGACAGGATTTATCTATCTTAGGCAGGCGGGCCTGGATCCTTTTATCTGCATATAGGAAAATGCATGAGAAATGTATTCAGTTAGAACAAGAAAGTAAACAATTAGGGAGGCAGGTAGTTGAAACCAAAAATGCCGACAATGTTGTCATGTCAAAATAATTTACTGCAAGATAAAGTTGATTCTTAGCAGACTGTTGCAGAGAAGGCTGCAGTGCGTGTGGCTCAACAGAAATACAGAAACCGCAGGGGAAGAGTTAATTAAAAAAAAGTTAATTTAGCCATCACTAAAGCAGGGCTAGACTGGAATCCGGATGTTTGGGATGGCAATATTTGGGATTCCACTGACTTTTCTGATTCTGGCAAGGAGACTTTTAAAAAAAGAGGTGGTCAGGACGAAGCAGACGATCAGAAAGTGATTACTGCACAGCCCATACACTGACGAAAGCTACAATATGGACCGCAATACCTCCAGAGGGGAGCAGCCATGGACTCTTTTGAGGAATATACTCAACAGAAAATACATGATATAATAGACAGATTTAGGCAGAGACCTGGGGAAACATTGCTTACACGAATGGTGTAATTATTCGACACAGGATTATCTGGAGTGATGCTAGATGTAGTAGATGCCTGAAGTTTTGTATACTTAGCACTGTTTCCACAGTGCAGGAGCAGTTTATGGGTTATCAGGGCAACCAACAGATGACCCTACTGCAGTTAGCAGTTTTACGGTTTAATCAAAAGTATCCTACAGAGTCAGACTGGCCACAGAATGATAAGCCCTGGTATACAGTAAGAGATGTAATGCAGAGAATTAAGAAAGAGGGTATGAATTTTCTGGGTAATGCTCACCATCTGTTGGACGGACCGCTAACTGTGTCAGTGAGAAACAAAACAATTTGTTTTGCTCCCCCAGCCTACAAACGTATGATAGTGACCCTAATAATCAGTCAGACAGGTGATACCTTAAATGATGTACTGGAGGCTGTCCGTGAGCTGAGAGAGCTGGGAGACTGGATGAAACCTGAGAGATCCTCAAGGTCTGAGGGCCGCACAAATAATAACAGAGTATCTAGGAGAGATATTCTATGGCATTACTGAAGGATGTTATCAACAAATAACAGACAGATGGGATAGATACCAAGAGTCTGTGGGAGATGTATCGCAAGCGAGGGATGGAGAGAAAGGAGGGCAGCAGAAAGGCGAATATGCAGGATAACAAACGAGTGAATCAGGGCAAGTCACAGATGCAAGAGGAAGGAAAAGAGAGGGAGAAAAATGTTTCTCTGAGGGGGAAGGAGGAGGAAGATTTGAATACTGACTCGTAGACTGAGGAAAACAGAGGAGAGGAATCTCCTTGCAGATATGAGAGCATGTATCTGGACTTGACTTGGGCAAAAGTTGACAGGTTTAAATCAGATTAGGAAATAGGCCGAACTCCGGTACAGGGATGGGTTCTGCAAAGATAATAGGCCCCATGTTGATTTAGAAATTCACTGGAAAAATAAAAATGTTCAAAAGGTTTGGGCCTTGGTGGACAACCGTAGAGGAGGCCTCTTTGATATATGGAAAGACGAAAAAGTTCACAGGTCAGCACTACACTAACACAGGATTGGGTGGAAAGGAAACTGGTGTGCAAACTAATGTTCAAAATGAAAATAGCGAGAACACCAAAAAGAGAATAGACTGTTTTGATTGTGCCCCTCTTAGAGAATATTCTTGGAATTGACAATTTGAAGGGAATTACTTTATATTTGGAGGGAGGGTGTTATCAATTTGGATCAAAGAGATACATTTTAGTGGCAGCAGTGAGGGTGGTTCATCAGAAGATACCCCCACTGAAACAACCCCTTCCACCAAGGTGGTTTATTTGAAACTGTACCGAATCCCAGGAGGACATGAGGAGATAAGTAAGATCATATAGGATTTGGTAAAGGCAGGTGTGGTGGCTCCAGTCACCACTGAGCGGAACAATCCTCTGTGATCTGTACGCAGACCGAATGGTAGCTACAGAATGACAATTGATTATCGAGCACTGAACAAATATACATCCCCTTTGACTGCTGCGGTCCCCGACACCATCACTTAGATCGAAAAGATACAAAAACATAAAGGGACCCGGTATGCAACCATTGATATTGCTAATGCTTTCTTTTCTTTACCATTGGCCCCTGAGAGCCAGGAGCTCGCTTGGGAGTGGACGCACTGCCCAAGAAAATCCCATTTGGGGACAGTCTCCTGTCTCAGTCGTTCAGGTTTCCCCAGCTTGGTGCTGGCAAGGATGATGGATTTACCCTCCATGGTGATGCATTTTAAATCTTAACTATTTATCTTAGATAGATAGATATAAAAACTGTCACTTACCCAGTGTACATCTGTCCGTGGCATGTTCTGCTGCAGATTCACATGCTGTGCATTAGTCCACCATCTAGTGTTGGGCTCGGAGTGTTACAAGTTGTTTTTCTTTGAAGAAGTCTTTTCGAGTCACAGGATCGAGTGACTCCTCCTCTTCGGTTCCATTGCGCATGGGCATTGACTGCATTGTTAGATTGTTTTCCCGCAGAGGATAAAGGAAGGAGTAATAGAGTATATAGGTATAAAGTAAGAGATGTCCATGCTAATGTAAATGTATATACATATGTACAAATGTTTGTAACTTAAACGACTACAGGCTGCCGGGGAGGAGGGAGGGTGCTTGTGAATCTGCAGCAGAACATGCCACGAACAGATGTACACTGGGTAAGTGACATTTTCCGTTCAGTGGCATGTATAGCTGCAGATACACATGCTGTGCATAGACTTCAAATCAGTTTGTCCTCCCATAAATTAGCGGTGGTTAGCCTGTAGGAGTTGAAGTTGTTTGAAATAACGTTCTTAGAACAGCTTGATCTACTGTGGCTTGTTGTCATGATAATACGTCTACACAGTAGTGCTTAGTGAATGTATGTGGTGTTGACCATGCGGCTGCTTTACATATCTCGGCTATTGGCATATTACCTAAAAAAAGCCATTGATGCACATTTTTTCCTTGTAGAGTGTGGTTTAGGACTAACAAAAAGCTGTTGTTTTGCTTTAATATAGCATGTTTGGATGCATCTTACAATCCATTGTGCTAAACTTTGTTTTGATATTGGATTCCCTGTATGGGGTTTTTGGAAAGCGACAAACAGTTGTTTAGTCTTTCTAAACGGTTTAGTTATGTCTATATAATACATTAAAGCTCTTTTGATGTCTAATGTATGTAGAGCTCTTTCTGCCACAGAATCTGGCTGTGGGAAGAAGAATGGCAGTTCCACTGTTTGATTTATATGAAATGGCGATACCACTTTAGGTAGAAATTTTGGATTTGTTCTTAGTACAACTTTATGTTTGAGTACTTTGAAGAAAGATTCTTCAAGACCAAAGTCTTGGATTTCACTTAATCTTCTTAAAGAAGTAATTGCCACTAAAAAGGCAACTTTCCATGTTAGAAAGTGAATTTGGCAGGAGTGGATCGGCTCAAATGGTGGTCCCCTGAGTCTTGTAAGCACTATATTTAGATTCCAAGAAGGAATTGGTAGTGTTCTTGGTGGAATGATGCGTTTTAAACCTTCCACGAATGCTTTAATGCCAAGAACTCTAAATAAAGAACTATGTTGTATATTTTGTAAATATGCAGAAATTGCAGTAAGATTAATTTTTATTGAACTGAATGCCAAGTTTGATTTTTGTAAATGCAGTAAATAACATACAATATTTTGTATTGATGCTGTAAGAGGGTCTATATTTTTGGATTGACAGTAATATACAAACCTTTTCCATTTGTTTGCATAGCACTGTCTAGTAGTGTGTTTTCTCGCTTGTTTAATAACTTCCATACATTCTGATGGGAGTTGTAAATATCCAAACTCTATGATCTCAGGAGCCAAATTGCTAGATTGAGTGTCTTGGGATTTGGATGCCTGATTTGGCCTTTATTTTGTGTCAACAGATCTGGTTTGGATGGGAGTTTGGAGTGTGGTACTATGGACAGATCTAATAATGTTGTGTACCACGGTTGACGTGCCCATGTTGGTGCTATGAGTATCATTTTGAGTGAAGTTTGACGCAACTTGTTGACTAGAAACGGAAGGAGTGGAAGAGGGGGAAAAGCGTATGCAAATATCCCTGACCAATTGATCCATAGAGCATTCCCCTTGGATTGGGGATGTGGGTGTCTGGATGCAAAGTTTTGGCATTTTGTGTTTTCTCTTGTTGCAAACAGGTCTATGTTTGGAGTTCCCCACTTTTGAAACTATTTTTGAAGTACTTGAGGGTGGAGTTCCCATTCGTGAGTTTGTTGGTGATTTCTGCTGAGGATATCTGCCAACTGATTGTGTATCCCTGGAATGTATTGAGCCAATAGATTAATTTGATTGTGGACTGCCCATTTCCAAATTTTCTGGGCTAGAAGTGACAGTTGGGATGAATATGTCCCTCCCTGTTTGTTGAGATAATACATGGTTGTCATGTTGTCTGTTTTTATAAGAACATTCTTCTGTGTGAGAAGAGGTTGAAAAGCTTTGAGTGCTAGAAACACAGCTAATAACTCTAAGTGGTTTATGTGTAGCTGTTTGAGTTTGACATCCCATAGCCCTTGAATGTTGCGATTGTTTAGGTGAGCTCCCCAACCAATCATTGATGCATCTGTTGTAATTATGTCTGAGGCACAGGGTCTTAAAATGGTCGCCCTTTGCTTAGATTCGTGGAATTCCACCACTAAAGAGACATATATGTTTGGTGCTCTATCAACACTAGATCTTTAAGTTGACCGTGTGCCTGTGACCATTGTTGTGCAAGGCACTGTTGTAAGAGCCGCATATTTAGTCTTGCTTGTGGTACACTTGCAATACATGATGCCATCATTCCTAAAATTTTCATGACAAATCTGACAGTGTATTGTTGATTTGTTTGTATTTGTGTGAATATATTTTGGAACACTTGTATCCTTTGTGTATTTGGACAAGCTAGAGCCTGATGAGTGTTTAATATTGCACCCAAATACTGTTGTATTTGTGCTGGTTGAAGGTATGATTTTTGGTAGATTACTGAGAAACCTAGTGTGTGTAAGGTTTCTGTTACATAATGTGTATGATTTTGGCATTGTGTATGACTGTTTGATTTTATTAGCCAATTGTCTAGATATGGAAAGACATGCATATGTTGTCTTCTTAGGCAGGCTGCTACTACTGCCAAGCACTTTGTGAATACCCTTGGTGCTGTTGTTATTCCAAAGGGTAACACTTTGAATTGGTAGTGTTTTCCTTGAATGACAAATCTTAGATATTTTCTGTGTGCAGGATGGATGGGTATGTAAAAATACGCATCCGTGATGTCTAAGGCTGTCATGAAGTCTTGTTTTTGTAATAGTGGGATGACATCCTGTAAAGTTACCATGTGGAAATGTTCTGACAGGATGTAAAGATTGAGAGGCCTGAGGTCTAATATTGGCCTGAGGGTGCCATCCTTTTTGGGAATTAGAAAATATACTGAATAAACTCATGTTCCTATTTGAGACTGTGGAACCATTTCTATTGCTTGTTTGAGTAGTAGAGATTGGACCTCTCGTTGTAATAGAATTGTGTATTCTGTGGATAGTTTGTGTGACCTTGGTGGAATATTTGGAGGAGTGTTTACCAATTCTAGGCAATAGCCATTGCCTATAATTGACAACACCCAGTTGTCTGTAGTAATATTTTGCCAATTTATGTGGAACTGTTGTCGTCTTCCCCCCACAGGAGAGGTATGGAATGGAAGGGAATGAGGAAAGTCACTGTTTTGGGTGCTGTGGAGGCTGTTTAGAGGCCTGAAATTTCCCTCTATTTCTGGGGTATTCTCCTCTATATGTGCCCCTAAAACTACCACATAGGTTTTGCGGTTGGTAGGTTGGCTTTGTCTGCGAGGTGGATACCTCTGAGGTCTATGTTCTGAAACCACTTCGAAACTGAGGTTTTACGAAAGTACCCCCTTCATGGTGCAGTGTAGAGTGCACCCATTGCCTTTGCTGTGTCCTTTCACAATTTTTCTATGGCTTTGTCTACTTCTGGCCCAAAAAGATGTTTTTTTGTCGAACAGCATGTTCAACACAGCCTGCTGTATTTCTGGCTTGAATCCTGAAGATCTGAGCCATGCATGTCTGCGTATAGTGACTGCAGTGTTGACACTCCTAGCAGCAGTATCTGCTGCATCTAGGGCAGATCTTATTTGATTATTTGTAATGACTTGATTATAGACAGGTGGTGATGGTTTAGAGGGAAAGCTGTCTGAATCGTTACTTGGAATGGAATGGGATGGGATCAGGATCATAAAGATCCCATGGATCCACATTGTCCTGTTGTGAATCGTAAGAACGATTGGGATGTTCCCCGCTCCTCGACGCCATTTCGAGCCTTCTTTCTCTTCTATCTCGAAAAGTCTTTTTTGATCGGAAGGATCGACAGGCCTCGCAGTTTTCTTCCCGATGGTCTGGGGAAAGGCAGAGGTTGCAAACCAGATGCTGGTCTGTATACGGGTACTTCGCGTGGCACTGAGGACAAAATCTGAATGGAGTCCAGTCCATGAGGCTCCCACGCGGTCGGCCCGAGTTGGGCGCGCGCGCCCTGAAGTGCGAACAAAGTTGTGTTCCCAACGTTAGTGCTGTGTCGATGGAAGATTATGAACCCGATCGATATAATACCGAAGAAAAGAGAGTTTTCCAAAGTTTTCCGAATTGAAACCTCTGAGCGAAAGGAAACACGTCTGAACCCAATGGCGGAAAGAAAACAATCGAACAATGGAGTCGATGGCCATGCGCAATGGAACTGAAGAGGAGGAGTCACTCGATCCTGTGACTCGAAAAGACTTCTTAGAAGAAAAACAACTTATAACACTCCGAGCCCAACACTAAATGGTGGACTAATGCACAGCATGTGCATTTGCAGCTACACATGCCATTGAACATGTATACACACACACACATATATATATATATATATATATATACATACACACACACACATATGCAAAAAACAAAGGAGAACTCTGGGAAGTTCCCAATTTTAGGTGGAGAGCTGCTCTAGTAAGGAGCACCCTGCAACACCAGCGACACTCTAGATTTGCTCACCTCAAATGTCTGCTTATTTAGCAAAGTTTTTAAGCATAGGATCAGCACAGTGCTATCCTCGCCGAGCTAGATATATATTTTGTGTCTGTCATAAAAATGGCAGACACAAAATGTGCAATACTTGTGAGTATTTTGACATATGCATGTCACTGCATTCGAGTTAAAATGCTTGTTTTCATATATTTGATTTCTGGGAAGTGCCTTAATAAATTCATTATTCAGACTAAGAGTGCTGCATTCTTTGGAATTGTTTCCTCTCAGTTTAAAGCAGAGCAACACACTATTCTGGCAACCAATTTGGGTTCAGATTGGCATTCAGCACACTAACAGCCACTTTGAAGTTACTTGATGACGTCTGCCACATAAACGATTAGGGTGTTCACGGTCTACGATTTCTGCATCACCCTTTCAGAAGCATTTGACACTGCTGATCTTTGCTAATAGTGTTATAATGTTGAATGGGGTTCTGTAGTAAGGGTCTGATTTGCTCTCTTCTGATCTCTACAATTCATTTTGGTAAAATATGGATCCACATTTCTTCAGTGTCTTCTTATGAGTTGTGGTATCCACAAAGAAGCTAATAGCACCAGCATTACACAATCCCTACCTAGAAAGCCTCTGTGAAACGTAGAAGGGCACTAATGTTACTACTCATAAATACGCTGATGACAATCAACTGTACCTAAAGTCTGTGTTTCATCTACATCACCTTTAACTTGTGGTTGTCAAATAAAATCTCATATTATTAAATCATTAAAATAGGATTTTCTTCAGATCTCCCTAAAGCAGAGTAAGCAAAGAAGACATTACTTGTGGGATTTCATCTGCTTTTTCACTTGTGGGGTACGTTCTTCTGTTTGCACACTGCCACTGAATTCCTTAATGTGGAGATGAAGCATATTAACAGTTTGATTTCTTAAAGGAGGTAGCTGATATACTTCCGCTACATTCCATCTAGTATCACAGTTGCTTCCTTCAACCAAACCACCACTCCTGCGTGCCTTTAGTTTACCGTTCATTTCCAAGTTCCGTTCCACAGCAGCAGCTGCTAAAATCAGCACCAAAGAGTCATAGTCGTCTTAGTTCCCATTCAGGGCAACAGCATGTAATGAATGGAAATGGTCTGAAACCATTACAGACTGCTCCCTTGGTCGTCATCATAATTACCAAAGACTTCCCCTTCTTTTTCATTTCCTGCACGTTATCTTTATTTCATTATATTGTTAATTTAATAATTCATAATGAAAGGGATTCTGATTATTCTCTCTTCACATCCTGTAGTTTAGAGAGATTGTACTGCACTGCCATCTGATACATGCTAAAGCGATGCTGCAAATACATCTCCTTGAAAAACATACCTGACCCAATCAAAATTTTCTAAAGGGGCAAAACCCACAACAGTTGTGTTATTATCCACGGGAGACCATCCTAGTACATAGGAAAAAAACAGCTCTCCTCATACAGTGCTTTATCACTAACAATCACCAACAATATGCATTCTTCTTGCATTGTTTGTATGTTAAGGTTTTGAGATGTATTATGACGCCATTCACCAGGCGGCCCCATTAGGGATAAGAACTGATGAATATGAACAGTAAAAATAAATTATGTTGAGTTTTCAGCTCCAACGTAACTATTTACCTTGATATCAAACAGAAGGTATCGTTTGTCCATCTCCTTAGAAACAACACTTTCAATGACATCCACAGGAACAAGCTGAAAGCAATCATATGCAGGGCAGAAAATGTTGTGAGCCTCCCCTTCTTGAATTTTGAGATTCAAAAATCTGTCAAAACAAAAACGTCTGTAAACAACACAATTTCAATGGACAATTGTATCAATTAACTGAATTGCAAAATGGTGTTTCACACCAATGCAGTTCATAAAATGTCATATCATTATGAGATTTCCTGTTGCAATACTTAAGTTGTAGACTCATTACATTTCTAAAAGCTCCTTACAGCGGGCCCTTCCTACCAGCTTAATTTAGGCAAATCGCAATTGCTAAGAAAGTTAGAGGCACCTAGGTGTTAGCTCTGAGTACTGAAAAGAAAATATAATCATATGCTGTGGCACCAAAAGAATAGATTTCTGAGTCTGCCAGTGAGATGGTAATGAGCGAAGCATGAGTAGCAGCTATGAATTACCAAAGGTCCTAGAGACGACGAGTGAGAACAAATCTTTCTTCATCTACTGTGTCAACTGAAGTCAGAATACAGATATTTCAATGTTCCTTTTATTTCTTCCCTTCATAACGCTAACATATTTGAATCATTCTTTTCCAGTTCTCTCTCCCAATATTACTGCATTTCATATTCACAACATTGTTTGATCTTCTAGACATTTCTAAGGAAAAAACCCTACTTCAGAGGTTAAAATTGAGAATCATTTGGCCCTACTGCACATATTTATCGAAAAGGACATCATTCGATATTCACCCCCATCAACTATAATGCAGCTCCTAATATCTCTCAGTAAATATAGTACCTTGCTAATCTCAGAAGTGAGAGAATAACGTTTTCAATAAACCAATTGAATATGGTATAGAACTGACAAAAAAGTGTGGTGTATGTAATAAAGATTCCAGGTTTCCAATATTTATCACTTTCACTGGAGTTAATGTACACAATTCATCAATATATGGCTTGATGTGCAATCAAATGCATACAATAAATGTGGAAAATCAGTTGTGCCATGTTTATAATGGCAAAATACATAATTAAAAAAAAAAAAAAACATTGAAACTGGTTCGACAATCATCTACAACAAAAGTCTAAAACACAATATATGACCCTTTGCATTCTCCATAAACTTGGAAACATTTTATCAGTCTCATCCACAGTTTTTCAAACTTGCTAAACTCTGTTAACACCACTTACATACTCGTCTTTAGTAGCTTCTTGAGGACTCTGCACTGCTGTCTTTGTATAATGGCTATTCACTGTTTTCTTTGTTTTAGTCATCATTTTCCACTACAAGTATTTTTCCTAATCTCTCATGTCAGAGCTAACACTAAGAAATTAATCAAACATAAGTTAAGTAAATAGAATCATAATGTCCTCTTGGATGTAATGTTTCCAACAGTTATATCCAAAAAGATTTTCTGATCTACAAACTCTGGTTCAAATTTTCACCTCTTGGGGTGTTTTCTTACTTCTAGTACCTCAAATCAGTATAAATATATGCCTCTTCTGATCTCACAGTCTTGCTACTGGAGACTTTGCATTATGTAATCTTCTATTTGAACAATGTTGTTGTACTAGGATTTCACCTGTCATTTTATCATGCCCACATAAATTAATTCACACAGCCACTAATGGTCAATATGCATTTCTTCATTTAAAAAGCAGCATACAATTTTAATTTGATTATTTTACCCAAACACTGGCGCTAAGCAGTATCACATTTCAATATTTCTGTACCATTCAAACAATTAAAATAGGGATGAATTATTGTTTCAATTTCCATAACATTTGTTTAGAGACATCTTCTGCTATTAGTTTTTATAAAAGATGATCTAAGATTTCTAACTCTGACGTGCCACTGTTTAGTTTCCCTATTTTACTGCTTTCAATCCCTCCCATTGTTCTACAATTTTCTAACTTGCACTGATGCTTTTTCTTATTTCCTCAGATTTTCTGGATTATTTTGACACTTTCATTAATATTCTATTTGTTCTTTTATCCTTGTATTATAACAAATCAACTCTACTTACAGGTTTCCAAATTTCTATTTGAAGTACTCAACTTCCATATTAAATTACATTTCTCTATAGCAGAATCTATCTTCTTCCTCTATCCTTTAGGCAGATGACTTGTATTTATAAATTCCACACAGAATGCCCTTCTGGTACAACAGAGTACAGTAGTTGCATTCTGTCCAAACCTGTGACCTGTAGGTTCCAGGCAAAAAGTGGGATAATGATACACTTGTTGGCCTAAGTCTTGAGCTAACTTATTTCTGTTACTTTAGAGTACCACTTTCTAACATTCAGTATGCACTCTAAGAGAGCTAAACCACATGTAGACATATACATAATAACCAGATTTGCTGGAACAGTTTAAATAACTTACACCCAATAGTTGATATGATCATTTAAGAAGAAATTGGTTGCATTTGAAATCAGACTGCTTATAGAACAGAGATGTGTGTGTGTGTTTTTGTTTTTAACCAAAAGGTTGTTGAAAGAAAGAAATCCAACAAACATGCACTACAAAATGCTGCACATGAAGGTTGGATAACACAATACAAATTATTTTGATGCAAGATTTTCTGGATATCCCAGTACTCTACAAGATTCCTAAAGTAAACAAAAATATCTTAGATTTCCCTTCTAATCAATAGTTATTGGTATAAATGTAATATTTCAACCATATAGACCATTTATGGAAAATATAGATCATTCTTTGCTAACAATGGTAAAATAAATGAATACATTTGAGCAAGATACTACAGCTATAACGAAAAGGACATTCATATTATATTATTAGGAGTTATCATGTAAGTACATAGACATTACTCATTAGTAATGTGTATGGTCTTGCATTATAAATTCTAATAATACAATATGAAGGTCTTCATACCTTCACATTATATTATTAGAATTTATACTAATAAAAGGATGAATCCTAGCTATTTAATTATGAAACATTTCACAGAACTAATTTGAACGATTTGATACTTAGTGGATCTCATGGCTTGTTAACTGTAAAGGTTTATAGAACTAAGTATAAGAGTTAAGATAGTTTCTGAAAAATTATAGAGAATGTACTCACGCCTCCCAGCATGCTCTGCAGAATTCATGTCCACATGGAATTTCAACAGGTTCTTCAAACACAGAAATATTGCAAATACAAATGCCACACTGTAAGTAAAAACAATCATTAGTTTAAGTAATATGCCACACATAACATATACAAGTAACTTTATTTTGAATCAAGGTTTTCAAATAGAATCTGAGCACCTTTACACAAAAGATCTCAGTTTAATTTGTGCATGTTTTAAGGCAAAAACAAAATTACGCATGTTTTTTCCACAGTCCTTCTGCTTTACAGTTTTGTCAAAATTTTACATTTAAATTTTCAGAAGTGAACTGTCAATTAAATCACTGCTTCAATCATGTCACTTATCTTGTCCTGCAATTCTAAACTTTCTTTCCTCTTCCCATTTATTCCAACCTCCCCAAGTACCACCCATTTCCCTGCAATTATCAGCCCTTAATCTTTTGTCTCTATCACTTGTAGTTTAAATATCTCTCGCTCCTATTTCAAACTTCACACAGCTGGAGATGAATAACTGCAATGCCCTCCATCTTGAGGGCATGTAAAACCTCTAACGTCTCTGCTCAAAGAGAAGAACACAGACTGACAACGGTCCAAGATTTTTGTCCTCCCACTATTGATTTTGACTGTAATCCCTTCTATAGCATCACAATACACAATTCATTATGTCATATTGCACTTACTGCTGAAAGACAGAGACTCAGCCCGCTTTCCATCATCTAGCAATTATCATTTTGGCTATTAAAAACACTTAAAAAAACCGAAAGATGCACTGGTCTGTACTTTCAAAGAATCAATCAATCATTCAATCAGCTTTTATAAAGCGCAGCTACACACGTGTGAGGGTCTCATGGCCATGGTGGTGGGTCTGGGCATCATTTAAAGAGCCATGTCTTGAGGTTCTTCCTGAAGGTGGTGAGTGATAGGCAGGTTGTTACAGCTCTTGGCTGCGAGGAGGCGAAAGATCATCCTCCGTGGGTGGTTTTTCGGATGTGTGGAATGGTGGCTAGTGCCTGCTGGGCGGACCGGAGGGGTCTGGCAGGGTTATGGAAAGAGATGCGATGATTCAGGTAGGCCAGTCCGTTGTTGTATAAGGCCTCGTAGGTGTGGGTGAGTAGTTTGAAGTTGATTCACTTCTCCACCTGGAGCCAATGGAGGAGTCTCAGGTGTTGGGAAATGTGTTCCTGGTGGGGAAGGCTCAGGAAGAGTCTGGCGGCAGCATTTTGGATGAGTTGTGGTTTCCTGATGTTCTCTGTCGTGGTGCTGGAGTAGAGTGCGTTGCAGTAGTCAACCTTGCTTGTGACTAGGGTGTGGGTGACTATCTTGCGGCAGTCTTCCGGGATCCATTTGAAGATTTTGCAGAGTTGGCAGAGGGTGTGCCAGCAGGAAGAGGTGACTGCACTTACCTGTCGGGTCAGGAAGGAGTCGAGGATGATTCCCAGGTTGCGGGTCTTTTCTGAAGGATATGATGAGTTGTGTCTCACTGCTGTATGACTCAATGTTCATTCCGTGGCCTCTGACGATGGCTGCAAGTGGGGCTATGTAGATGTTGAAGAGCGTTGGGCTCAGGGAGGATCTCTGAGCCCAACGCTCATGAATCAGACATATCTGCACGAGAGATTTCAGCACAGAATATCTTTTGTAGGAGCTACTAAAGTGCTAAAGAGATACTGAGTTAGGTGCCAACTTAAATGTATTGTGCTTCGCAAGTAGTTCCTGATTCCACTGCAGTCCAGGGTCAAGAGCACAGCAGTACTAATGTCTTATTGAAATATAATGCATCTGAATGTGATTCAGAAAAGGTTGAGGTAATGAACAAGAAACTTAATTCAAAATGAATAATGGACATCTTTCAGCCTAGTAGAGAGCACCAACTTGAACCCAATTTACCAATAATCTGGGACCCTCCATTGCATATCATTGCCAAAAAAACAACACATTTAGGAGTTATTCCAAGCATGACAGACTTCTCACTGGGAACACTTTGTAACTCTGGAAGAAATATGGTGCTGGCTAGTGTGCTGCCAGACTGAAAAATCACTCTATGTGAACATTCAATGCAAACTACAGGGAAACCTGATGTCTGCTAGTTTGAGGCATCTTGATTAATGCAGCAATCATAGGAACTGATGTTTAACAAAAAGCCACTGAATCGATGTTGCAGGACTAGCATATGTTAGGTCAACATTTAAATTAGGGAACAGGACCATACAGGGGCTCCAACCTCACCCCACTTCCTTTGGCACATTTCATCAAGGTGCCTATCTATTTGATTGTTACAGAGTTTGGGCAGGGGGCTTTAGGTGGGATCCCGAGAACAAGGAAAGGAACTTACTATATGCCAAAAACATCTTGTCCCTCACAGCCAACCTTTGGCACACGGTGCCCAGACAAATGCATATATTTCAGGAACAGTGACATCATTCATAATACTAAATCATTTGCGATTCGTGCACCCTATTCTTGGTTGCCACTGTGATGCTGGGCCTCTTTGGAGGTTACAAATCAGTATAAGTGAGAATGAATTTAGTTATCTGGGTTTGGGTATAACTATCAAATTTATGCACAACATCAAGCTGCAGCATAGGTTTGAAAATATAGTGAAGCCATGTGAGGAGAGGTACAGAATGTTTAAACACCATACTACTTCATGCTCACCATTTGTCACAAAACTATTGAGTCTAACGAGAAAACAATACGTTAACAAGAGAGTTAATTATAAAAGAAAAATACATTTTAGAAAACTGACTTCAAACACGTTCCTCAGGTTTAGCTTAGTTAAGGGAGAAGCCCTCTTAGCAAAGGGCCATGAATTTAATGACAGCACACATAAATTACATCAACAATTATGATACATTGAAATGTGATCCACCTACAGAAAATGCAATCATTTTTAAACAATTCTTGATACAATGGTGCTGCTGAATTGGATCTATGAAGACAAAAGAAATTACCTCTACCAAAAACTTCCATTTAGTTCACAAAAAGTTATACTGCCTAAAACCTACAAAAATCACAGTTGATCCTGCTTTTACACTAATGAGCTCAATGTTTGCACCACTTCAAGAGAATGAGGGTAAATACATTGACACTTTTCTTCAACCACAGTTTCAAAAAACAAAAATCATATCTAAAAGATACCACTGATCTCCTCACAAAACTGTCCAAAATTGATCTATCCATGGAGAAATGTAATATTGTGCACCCTTGAAGTATATGCATTTTATACCAGATGGAATAAAATGTTTTTTTTGCTATAATGGAGATATTAACTTTCCTATTAAAACTGCTATGTTACACTATGGCTATTTTGAAAACAAAAGAAAACTGTATCTGCTGTGTAATAGGATTGCTATTGTCCTTTCAGACACTCAATTATGTGCAAATCGTTTTTATGTCTATCCTTAAAACGGAGTGCAATTACAATGCTGACAGAACAGTATTCTGATTTTTCACACTAGATTTATCAGCAACATCTTTACCATCTGCAAATGCTCAGAGATCAAAGTTGACAAGACCATAGAAGAACTACAGTGTGCAGATCCCAGAATAAAGTTCATTTCCAACATACAGATGACTTTCCATTCTTTTCTTGATGTAATGATAACTTTGCAACTTATTAGAGTAGCATTTTCTAAACTCACTGGTCGCAAAATCATCTTAACTGCAACAGTTTTTATCAATGGTCGCCGAAAAATAAAATACCTTTGTCACTGTAAGCATCAAACGATTGATACTGACCAGACCACATGCAAGACTGAACAAAATGTGTGTAAAAAATTTCGTGAAAGACGTTATTCTGAAAAAGTACTTCGAAAAGCAATAAAGAGTACACATGAAAATCAGAGAACTGTAGACATCCAGAAACCATGGAAAAAAGTCACAAGATGTTTGTTTGTAAGTATGTCAAACAAAATCCTCAAATTAAAAAGATAATTCTCTAAGCCAGTGGAGAAACACAACAAGCAAATTAAAGAACAAAACTCCGCTACTGCAGGAAACTGGGTTCTGGTAGCAGAAGTGCCCCACTTTTTGACGCAACAATGACTGAAGTGCACTGGGTTCCTGCCACCCAGGTCCCCAGTGCCAGTGTTCCTTCCCCAAAAACAGGACTACTGGTCATTTGATCCCCAAATGACCAGGCCTTTAGCACCTTCTGTAAGTCCCTAGTAAATGGTACCTTTGGTACTGTAATCCCATGTGTATTTACCCACAGACTCCATCTTGACCACTGACTCCAATTTGTGCTTAGCTTCAGGTGCTGTCACAGTGGCGTGCAGGGTTTTTTCGATACTGAACTTGTTTTCCACACAGAATGTGTTTTCGCTCTTCTCACCACAGCAGGGTCATACCGTGCTAGAATGTCTCTTCTCACCACAGCAGGGTCATACCGTGCTAGAACGTATCATGGGG
This sequence comes from Pleurodeles waltl, assembly GCF_031143425.1. Classification (NCBI taxonomy): domain Eukaryota; kingdom Metazoa; phylum Chordata; class Amphibia; order Caudata; family Salamandridae; genus Pleurodeles; species Pleurodeles waltl. The sequence goes on along the minus strand of NC_090449.1, from coordinate 893,097,187 downwards.
GATGCTGCTGTGATAAAAGTGTACATGGATGAGAATGTTTTCATCAGGGAAAGGTACATCTCTGTCTCAGGAATGCACATCGGGGCCTGACCAGTTCTTTTGTGCGGTTTCAACACAGACAGAGTACTGTCAACATGTGAATTCCATAACCAAAAGGAGAGGGGTTACTAGAATCTTCCTCTTGAGGCAGTTTAAGGTATAAAGGGTGAGGGAAACTGAGCGCTGAGACAGAGCAGCTTGCCTGAGAGAGGACGCGCTGCTCAGGACAATCCCATTTCGGGGACGTTCTCCTGCCTCAGCCGCTCGGGGTTCCTCGGCTTGGTGCTGGCAAGGATGATGGATTCACCCTCCATGGTGATGCATTTAAATTCTTAATAATTATTTAGCTTGACTGTATATATATATGTATATATATATATGTATATATATATATATATATATATATATATATATATATATATATATATATATATACACAAAAGAACAGAGATTATGAAGCCCAACTCCAGTGCTGCATAGCATTTTATTCCATCATGTTTAAGCAGCATTCTCTGTATCCTTTTATCAAACAGCACGTTTCATTTCCAATCTTATTATCTTATTTCCTGACGCGTTTCAGCTCCGTACCCATATGATGAGGCCGCCCTGCAGAGTTGGGGGCTCCCTTTTTCGGAGGTTATTTTTGGAATTAACTTTGGGAGCATGACTCGCTTGCCTTCACGCAGTGAAAAGGATTTACCCTGTGATTGATAGAGTGGAGGTGAAAAAGGGAATGAGAGGAGAATATTCTCTTTTCGACTTTTCCAGGCTGCTAGCATTCCGAGATATTACATTTGCAGCATTTTACCTAATAGACTGAGAAAATGTTTTAACCGGACTGTTTATTTATGAAATCACGAGATGCATCTACCACATATTGGTGCACTGAACAATATGAAACTTTTACATCATGCAGGATGTTGAAACGCAATAATGCTGTATTTAAAATCTATTCTGCCTTCGAAGATATATCGGATTATGCTTGGCAGTGCACTATGGGAGATGTATGCTTTAACATTACTATCACATGACAGTTTGGTTACCAGCACGCAATCACTTTATAAAAATAGAATCACCTGTGAACAAGGCTCTACGGAGCTGAAACGCGTCAGGAAATAAGATAATAAGATTGGAAATGAAACGTGCTGTTTGATAAAAGGATACAGAGAATGCTGCTTAAACATGATGGAATAAAATGCTATGCAGCACTGGAGTTGGGCTTCATAATCTCTGTTCTTTTGTTTGTGAATTTATGGGTTGCTCCGTACCCATATGATGAGGCCGCCCTGCAGAGTTGGGGGCTCCCTTTTTCTGAGGTTATTTTTGGAATATATATATGGAAAATGTCACTTACCCAGTGTACATCTGTTCGTGGCATTAGTCGCTGCAGATTCACATGTTGTGCATAGTCCGCCGTCTGGTGTTGGGTCGGAGTGTTACAAGTTGTTTTTCTTCGAAGAAGTCTTTTCGAGTCACGAGACCGAGGGACTCCTCCTCCTTTGTTCCATTGCGCATGGGCGTCGACTCCATGTTAGATTGTTTTCCCCGCAGAGGGTGAGGTAGGAGTTGCGTATGTTAGTAATAGTGCCCATGCAATGGAATGAATAAGTATGTACCAAATAAGGTTTAAGTAATATATTTACAAATGTACAAATGTTGAAGATAACTTCCAAACGGCTACAGGCTCCCGGGGAGGCGGGTGGGCATATGTGAATCTGCAGCGACTAATGCCACGAACAGATGTACACTGGGTAAGTGACATTTTCCGTTCGGTGGCATGTGTAGCTGCAGATACACATGTTGTGCATAGACTAGTAAGCAGTTATCTCCCCAAAAGCGGTGGCTCAGCCTGTAGGAGTGGAAGTAGTCTGAAATAAAGTTCTTAGTATGGCTTGACCTACTGTGGCTTGTTGTGCGGATAGCACATCTACACAGTAGTGCTTAGTAAATGTGTGAGGCGTAGACCAGGTGGCTGCCTTACATATCTCGTTCATTGGAATGTTTCCTAGGAAGGCCATGGTAGCGCCTTTCTTTCTGGTTGAATGTGCCCTTGGTGTAATGGGCAGCTTTCTCTTTGCTTTGAGGTAGCAGGTTTGGATGCACTTAACTATCCATCTGGCTATACCCTGTTTTGATATTGGGTTTCCTGTATGAGGTTTTTGAAATGCAATAAACAGTTGTTTTGTTTTCCTAATTTCTTTTGTTCTGTCAATGTAGTACATTAGTGCTCTTTTGATGTCTAATGTATGTAGTGCCCTTTCAGCTACTGAGTCTGGCTGTGGGAAGAACACTGGTAGTTCTACCGTTTGATTTAAGTGGAACGGTGAAATAAGTTTTGGTAAAAATTTTGGATTGGTTCTTAGGACCACCTTATTTTTGTGTATTTGAATAAAAGGTTCTTGTATAGTAAACGCCTGAATTTCACTTACTCTTCTTAGAGATGTGATGGCAATGAGAAATGCAACCTTCCACGTTAAGAATTGCATTTCGCAAGAGTGCATGGGTTCAAAAGGTGGGCCCATGAGTCTTGTTAAGACGATGTTGAGGTTCCATGAAGGAACAGGTGGTGTTCTTGGTGGTATGATTCTTTTCAGGCCTTCCATAAACGCTTTAATGACAGGTATCCTAAATAGTGAAGTTGAATGGGTAATTTGCAGGTATGCAGATATTGCTGCGAGGTGTATCTTTATGGAAGAGAAGGCTAGATTTGATTTTTGTAAATGTAGCAAGTATCCCACTATATCCTTTGGAGATGCATGTAATGGTTTAACTTGATTATTATGGCAGTAGCAAACAAATCTTTTCCATTTGCTTGCATAGCAGTGTCTAGTGGATGGTCTTCTAGCTTGTTTTATGACTTCCATACATTCTTGGGTGAGGTTTAAATGTCCGAATTCTAGGATCTCAGGAGCCAGATTGCTAGATTCAGCGATGCTGGGTTTGGATGCCTGATCTGTTGTTTGTGTTGTGTTAAAAGATCTGGTCTGTTGGGCAACCTGACATGGGGTACTACTGACAGGTCTAGTAGTGTTGTGTACCAAGGTTGTCTTGCCCATGTTGGTGCTATTAGTATGAGTTTGAGTTTGTTTTGACTCAATTTGTTTACTAGATATGGAAGGAGAGGGAGAGGGGGAAAAGCGTACGCAAATATCCCTGACCAGTTCATCCATAGAGCATTGCCTTAAGACTGCCTCTGTGGGTACCTGGATGCGAAGTTTTGGCATTTTGCGTTCTCCTTTGTTGCAAATAGGTCTATTTGAGGTGTCCCCCAAATCTTGAAGTAAGTGTTTAGAATTTGGGGGTGAATCTCCCATTCGTGGACCTGTTGGTGATCTCGAGGGAGATTGTCTGCTAGTTGATTTTGGATCCCTGGAATAAATTGTGCTATTAGGCGAATGTGGTTGTGAATTGCCCATTGCCATATCTTTTGTCAAGAGGCACAGCTGTGTCGAGTGTGTTCCCCCCTGTTTGTTTAGATAATACATTGTTGTCATGTTGTCTGTTTTGACAAGAATGTATTTGTGGGTTATGATGGGTTGAAATGCTTTCAACGCTAGGAATACTGCTAACAATTCAAGGTGATTTATATGCAGCTTTGTTTGATGTACGTCCCATTGTCCTTGGATGCTGTGTTGATTGAGGTGTGCTCCCCACCCTGTCATGGAAGCATCTGTTGTTATCACGTATTGTGGCACTGGGTCTTGGAAAGGCCGCCCCTTGTTTAAATTTATACTGTTCCACCATAGAAGCGAGATGTATGTTTGGCGGTCTATCAACACCAGATCTAGGTGACCCTGTGCATGTGACCATTGTGATGCTAGGCACTGTTGTAAGGGCCTCATGTGCAGTCTTGCGTTTGGGACAATGGCTATGCATGAAGACATCATGCCTAGGAGTTTTAATACTATCTTTGCCTGTATTTTTTGTGTTGGATACATGGCTTGTATAACCTTGTGAAAATTTTGAACCCTTTGTGGACTTGGAGTGGCTATTCCCTTTGTTGTGTCGATTGTTGCTCCTAAGTATTGCTGTGTTTTGCACGGCAGAATGTGAGATTTTGTATAGTTGATGGAGAAACCGAGTTTGTAGAGGGTTTGTATGACATAATCCGTGTGGTGTGAACACTTTGTTAGGGAGTTGGTCTTGATTAGGCAATCGTCTAGGTACGGGAATACGTGTATTTGCTGCCTTCTGATGTGTGCAGCTACTACTGCCAGGCATTTTGTAAATACTCTTGGTGCAGTTGTTATACCGAACGGCAACACTTTGAATTGGTAATGCATTCCTTTGAATACGAACCTTAGGTATTTCCTGTGCGAGGGATGTATCGGTATGTGGAAATACGCGTCCTTTAGATCTAAGGTTGTCATGTAGTCTTGTTGCTTTAGCAGTGGTAACACGTCTTGTAGCGTGACCATGTGAAAGTGGTCTGATTTGATGTAGGTGTTTAGTGTTCTGAGATCTAGGATTGGTCTCAGTGTTTTGTCCTTTTTTGGTATTAGAAAGTACAGTGAGTAAACTCCCGTGTTTTTTTGTGTACATGGTACCAATTCTATTGCGTCCTTTTGCAGTAATGCTTGAACTTCTAGTTCTAGAAGGTCTAGATGTTGTTTTGACATATTCTGTGTTTTTGGTGGGACATTTGGAGGGAGTTGGAGAAATTCTATGCAATAACCATGTCGGATAATTGCTAAGACCCAAGTGTCTGTTGTTATCTCCTCCCAAGATTTGTAAAACTGACTTAGTCTTCCCCCCACTGGTGTTGTGTGAAGGGGTTGAGTGACTTGTGAGTCACTGTTTGGTTGGAGGGGTTTTTGGACTTTGAAATTTTCCCCGGTTTCTAGGGAATTGTCCTCCTCTATACTGGCCCCGAAAGCCTCCCCTTTGGTACTGTCCCTGGTAGGTAGACGGTGTAGATTGTGAGGTGCTGGCTTGTGTGGCTTGACCCCGAAACCCCCCTCTGAAGGTTGTTTTGCGGAAGGTGCCGAAAGAGCCTCTGCCCTGCGGGGAATAGAGTGCGCCCATGGCCTTGGCTGTGTCCGTGTCCTTTTTCAATTTCTCAATTGCCGTGTCCACTTCGGGTCCAAACAATTGTTGTTCATTGAACGGCATATTGAGCACCGCTTGCTGTATTTCCGGTTTAAAGCCAGATGTGCGCAACCATGCGTGCCTTGTTATGGTTACTGCGGTATTTATTGTTCTTGCCGCTGTGTCCGCTGCGTCCATAGAGGAGCGTATTTGGTTATTGGAGATGTTATGTCCTTCCTCAACCACTTGTTTTGCCCGTTTTTGAAATTCCTTGGGTAGATGCTCGATGAGATGCTGCATCTCGTCCCAATGGGCTCTATCATATCGCGCTAGGAGCGCCTGAGAGTTGGCGATGCGCCACTGGTTTGCAGCTTGTACTGCAACCCTTTTCCCAGCTGCGTCGAACTTGCGGCTCTCCTTATCCGGAGGTGGTGCCTCGCCTGATGTGTGCGAGTTGGCTCTCTTGCGAGCTGCCCCTACCACGACTGAATCTGGTGGCAGCTGTGAGGTGATAAAAGTAGGGTCCGTGGGCGGTGCTTTATATTTTTTCTCCACCCTTGCAGTTATCGCTCTACTCTTGACAGGTTCTTTGAAGATCTGCTTTGCGTGCCTTAGCATTCCTGGAAGCATAGGCAGGCTTTGGTAGGTGCTATGGGTGGAAGAGAGGGTGTTGAAAAGGAAGTCATCCTCAACAGGTTCTGCGTGTAACGACACGTTATGGAACTCTGCTGCCCTAGCTACCACCTGTGCATACGCTGTGCTGTCCTCAGGTGGTGAGGGCTTGGTAGGGTACGACTCAGGACTATTGTCTGATACTGGGGCGTCGTATAAGTCCCAAGCGTCCTGGTCGTCTTGGCTCATGGTGGTATGAGCCGGTGAATGTGACGGAGTCTGTGCCGGTGATGTGTGAGTTACAGGTGGAGGAGAGGGTGGCGGAGTTACCTTCTTCACCATTTTTTGTGGTGTTTGTTCTTGTGTTTGGAACTCGAGTCTCCTTTTTCTCCTGATTGGGGGAAGAGTGCTGATCTTCCCTGTCCCACTTTGTATGAAGATCCGCTTTTGTGTGTGGTCTACATCAGTGGTCTGTAACTCTTCTTCAAATCTGTGTTTGCGCATTTGAGAGGACAGTGATTGTTCCTCTGTATATGAGCTGGCAGTTGGTTCGGTTGCTGGTCGTTTTGGCACCGAAACTGTGTCTCTGCTTGTTTTCGGCTCCAAGGAGAATTTTTTCTTTTTCGGCGTCGAGCTTTCTCGGCGTCGATCTTCCTCGGTGCCGCTGTCTCTGCGTCGAGCAGCTTCGGTTCCGCTGTCTCGGCGTCGATCTTTTTCGGCAGCACTTTCTCGGTCCCGAGATTGCTGCGTGCCTGTGTCTCGACCCGAGTCGGACGATCTTGGCACCAGTTCGTCCTTTTTCGGTGCCGATGGACGGTCACCTACTTTACGGGTTGAGCCATGGCCTGTTGGCAGTGGCGTCCCCTGGGCCTTGTCTGTTTTCTTGTGTGGTGCTTGCTTCGACGTCTTACTCACGGTTTCTTCGACGTCGAATTCCTCCGAGTCCGATTCATGGATGGAGAAGGCTTCCTCTTCTTCTCCTTGTCCCTCGAACTCTCGGTGTCCTGTCGGCGTGGACGCCATCTGCAATCTTCTGACTCACCGGTCACGGAGTGTTTTTCGGGACCGAAACGCACGACAGGCCTCACACGTTTCTTCCTTGTGCTCGGGCGATAGGCACAAGTTACAGACCAAATGTTGGTCTGTATATGGATATTTATTGTGGCATTTAGGACAGAATCGGAACGGGGTCCGTTCCATCAGTGTCGATGTTACACGCGGTCGGGCCGACCAGGCCCCGACGGGGGGTCGAAATTACCCCGAAGGGCTACCGGAGCTCTTCACGATTCGGTGTCGATTCTATTCTAACCCGATACCGAACGAAACAATACCAACGTAGTTTTCCGAAGTTATGACTATCTTTCCGTCCCGAAACCCGGAGCGAAAAGGAACACGTCCGAACCCGATGGCGGAAAAAAAACAATCTAACATGGAGTCGCCGCCCATGCGCAATGGAACAAAGGAGGAGGAGTCCCTCGGTCTCGTGACTCGAAAAGACTTCTTCGAAGAAAAACAACTTGTAACACTCCGACCCAACACCAGACGGCGGACTATGCACAACATGTGTATCTGCAGCTACACATGCCACCGAACATTTATTTTCACTGCATATATTTACTGTTGATTTACTGCACATTTTTTGTCTGCCATCGTTTAACTGTTGTGAATATTTAAGCATTTGCACGTTTCACTGCATTTGAGTTAAATGCTTATGTTCATATATCCATTTGCTTTTATTTGATATCTGGGAAGTGCCTTAATAAATTCATTACTCAAACTAAGAGTGCTGCATTCTTTGGCATCACTTCCTCTTAGCTTAAAGCAGAGCAACACAGGTACCTCGGGCATAGGTACTAAAGAGGGTCCCTAAGAGCTGTAGCATAACTTGAGTCACTCTAACGGACCCAGCACCAAACTGAAACAGACTGCCACTGCACGCAGCATGACAAGGTGTTCCAAAAAGTAAAAACACAACATGGCCCTCAGCCTGTGTGCCATATCTCTTAAACACTGCCTGTAATATTTGTAAGTCATTCCTACAGCACTTACAGCCCTAAGGCAAGGTGCATTATATTACTGGTAAGGACATAAATGCATGAGCAAATATGCCCCTACTATGTCTTTGTCGATTCTTAGACATAGTAAGTGAACATCGAAGCCATTTTAACTACAAGTGCTGGTCATTGGTCAATACAAGTTCGCCAGCTACATGATGTCCTCACAGAACTTAGGAATGGTTGGTATTAAACATACAGTATTATTAAACTCTCACTGACTGCAGTGATGGATTTATCAATACATACACCCAGAGGGCACCTTAGAGGTACCCCCTGAAAACCTACCAACAGCGGCTGTGCTGACTGACTGGTTTCCACCAATCTGACACCAAAAGACAATTTTCGGACCCACAAATGTGAGAGTATTTGGTCTCAGGCAGTCAGGAACAAGGCCTGCTCTGGTAGGATTGTTAACACACCACTCTCAAAAGGATGACCTGCAAATCAGCATTTGCAGGGGAGCTGTGTGCGCCCACTCTACACGGTACCAGCACGCATGTGGACGCTTACAAAGGAGTACACTCCCCTCCGTAATCCCAGGCAAGCGGCTGGGAGGAGGCAGACATAGGTGCGGAAACATGATGCACCCTTTGACGAAGTAAGTGTGGGGCCAGGGGGTCCATCACAAGCTAGGATCTCCTGTTCGCACAGACTTCACTTTTTTTTTTTTTTTTTTTTTTTTACAAGTTGGCAGATTATCACCAGAAACAATATCTATACATGGGTCTCTGGGGGCAGTACGCCTTGTAGTCCTCTGTCCTGCCTGCGGAGATCATTTGGATTACCTCATTATTGAGTCTACACCAACTGAGCATGAGTTGTGATGATCTTGGCACATTGTTATCAGTAATTATACCTATACGTGGGTTTACGGGGGCAGTAGTCATCGCAGTCCTCTGCCCTGCCTGTGCAGATTATTCAGATTACCTGACTATTGAGTCTGCACAAACAGAGCAAGAGCTGCAATGATCTTCTCCCTGCCTACGGAGACTATTTGCAATATTCCTGAAAGGCTGGTATATTCCCAGTGGCATGATAAGTGGAAGGGGCGTCGGGTGGCAGCGCATGTATAATTCTCCATCTCCCCTGCCCACGCTGTTAATCCTTGACATCCTGTGGTTGAAATAGCAGACAATATACGCAGAAATGTCACCCTGAAAAATCCTTCAGTTACATACAATGTCTGCTGGGGTGACACAAACGTGCATAATGGAGCATGGAGCTAGATTCCTTTAAATGTTTGGACATTACGTGAATTAGAGATAGAATGAACCGATGCCCATTTTCTTAGCATTTTATTCCTTCCACAGTGTGTGACTACAAGGGGGATCATCCCTGTCCCAGACCACAGGCCTGATTCCCTATAGTTTAGGGTAAGAATGGATGTAATGATTAATAATGTTTGATACTATATTTATCGGAATAAGGGCCTGCACGTTGTGTTGTATTAGCATGTAACTTGGCACCTATGTTTGCAGTGTTTTACCATGAGACATATTCACCAATTTGGTTTGCAATGCTTGCTAGTAATAGAACATTTTCCTGTGAACGTGCTTTTTTCATCTTTTTTGTTCCCTTCCTTAAAGATGTGTTTTGCTTTACTGCTGATTGAGTCAAAATACACACACTAAAAAGAGTGAACAAGAATTTCTGGAATGGACTTCTTAATCTAAAGAAGACATTTATTAAATCCCTCTGCAAGGCCCGTGAAGGAAGGTCAGTACAACTGAAAGTGCACCTTTGAAATGTGTGCAACAATAAAGTGAGAACATGTACAAAGAATCTTCAGTCTATAAAAGGTAAATATATACATGCAAAGAGACAAATACCTATATTCAGATATACATATTCATACACAATGCAAGGCAAATAATTAGTAAAAATTCATCACCATGGGGTCCATTTGGTGCTTCATCTTTCTCTCAGTAGCTTCAAGCCGTAGACTCCAAGATCGGCTGCGGAAGAGAGAGAGCAATATCTACCTCCATGGGATGTCAGGAATTAAATGTCAAAATCCTGTCCGAAGTCTCTGAATCTCCCACTGTCAATCCTGTTTTTTTTCATATTCCTTAAACAAGCCAGAGGGGAGAGTTCTAGAAAACCTCCCCCCTACTAACTGTTATTCAAAGCTACTGCAGGTCAGCTGTGAAAGAAACACTTTGGAAATGGACAAGTTCCCAAGATGTCTCTCGTAAAACTAAACCGTTCCCTGCCGTACCATAACCATCATCCTAGTACATCCTTATCTTGCTGATTGACTGGCCCCTCCACATTATGTCCTAGTCCTTGGTGACGAAGAACACGCAGACAAGCAGGATAAAAACATGAACGAGAAAACACGTTGCATAACATGTTTTGTACGGAAAAATACTTGCACCTTTAATGTGGCGGTGAAGCTAAGGCTAGGCTGAATACAAAATGGAGTCTGTAACTTGTAACCGCTAATGTGACGGTGGACAGCTAAGCCAAGTGCAAAATGGTGTGACACTGAGTCAGTGGTCAAAACACAAATATCACTACAAGATGTGTCCATAATCTATTACTGCCACTCAGGTATGCCTTGGGTGTTTAGATATAAAGTATCCCTTTCCAGTAGTGGGATAGAACAGTAGTCAGCTCACTGACGGATGGGTAGCGATCCTTGCCCTGAAGAATGCCCCAGACCAGGTTAGGCTTCTTGTGAGGGTAGAAACATGTTGGCTATTTCTTAAGACGGAGTGAGTCATTATACTTGCATGTACCGTTGATTTATTTTTTAACCTTACCAACGGACATAACTATTAAAGGTGTAATAACACTGGATGTCCACTAGGTATTTTTAATTCAACTGGATCCCAATATTATCCAGAAAACTTTATCTAAAAACTCCCTCTGGGTGTATCTCACCGGGAAGTCAAATCCGCCCTGGTGGCACTGTCCTACTAGGGTGGGGGTAGGTGGTCTATGATGAAGCATGACACTATTAAGTGTGTAAGACCACTATTCCATAAGGAGGAATTCCTTGCATGGGTTTCAACACAACTGTCCTAAATAGAAATCCACTAAAATATTGACAGGATCACAACCAAAGTAGATGTGACTCAGAGTGATCTCATTTCCTCCACACCTTTTGTGTATACTGTGCTTCAAAGAAGTCCACCGCCCTTGGTATGCAGATCTGGCTTCTGCCAGAAGAGAGAAGCTGACCATCCTGGCCCAGGGCCCATTTGGCACCTGGACAAGTGGGAAAATTAGCTATGCAGAATTTTATGCAGGCCAGACATACCTCCAGGATGACCAGCCTGAAGTGAACCATATTCTGTGTGGTGGAATTAGGAATTCTGGGATAGGGTGATGGATGCCTACTACCCAAAGGAAGTGGTCATCTAGGGGGCATAGTGACCCCAGGGGTAAGTAGCCCATTGGCAACTACTCCTCACTCCCTTAATGCCCGTAAATTGAGTATTTGGGGGACCACCTGATACCAGGACCTCAGATTCCTGCTGACCTACGAAGATGAAGGACTCTCAAGAGTCACAAAAGCAAAGTCTGAGGAAGAAGCAAGTGTGTGGCTCACTTACTGCCTTTGTGTGTGCAATACATGCTTAGCACTACCCTCTGATATGCCTAACTGCTCACCACACTACCACAAAAGAGAGCATTTGGGATGTCATTTGTGCATCGGTGATACCTTTGGGGTTTGCTTGAACTCTTTACACAGTGCACCTCTTTTTGGTCCACTATATAAAGAGCCAGGTTCCTATGGCTAGAATTTGGAATATTCCAACACCATCATGGTAAGCAACATCATTCATCCTTGTATAGGTAAACAACATAAAGAGAAGGTAAGATATCAATGACACTAGCAGTGGGCAAAATATGCCATTCCGCAGGTGGGTGTTGTAGAAGTTTGGCGACTTCCACCAACTACTGTGTGGCGCAGTGTACGGTTGGTAGGAGGACATCCAGCGAGATTTTTCTACAGTGGGCGGCTCAATGGCCGTTCGCAGTCAGAAGGCTGCGGCTCGAGTAGAAAATGTACTCGAGCAGCAACTAAATCAATCAGCTGCATCCTCTGGTGCATCGCATGGTGCAGTTCACACTGATTTTTCAGCATCGAATGCACACGCCCCCGCTGTTAAATCACAGTGCCAGCAGCAAGACATAACTCTTTCCGCTTGTTAGTGGAACTCTTCAGAATCTTATGTAAATCTTAAAGGAATTCCACCGTCAAAATTTGCGACTTCCGCCCATCCCTAGATGACACCCCATCAATCTTGTTTACAATCTGAAATGCCCGGGTGGTAAAATTTACATTGGCATGACAAAAAGATAGATCAAAATTGCTTTAACGAACACAAAAGGAACATCTGTAATAAAGATGAAATTAAAAAAAAAGTGATGGCGCAACCTTTCCGAGACAGGAAGCATCCACTACAAGCACTGATTATTAGCAATCAATCAATCACAGGATTTGTAAAGTGCAGCACTATCACCCTTAAGGGTATCTGAGGGCTGAGGGTAGCACCTCTCTGTCAAGCAGCCATGTCTTGAGTCTCCTTCTGAAGTCTGCCAGGGAGGGAGCTGCTTGGAGGTGGAGGGGCAGGCTGTTCCAGGACGTAGCTGCTGTGTAGGAGAAGAAGCAGCCTCCGTTGTGGCTGTGATGGATGCGGGGTGTGTGTGTCAGGTTTAGCGAAGTGCAGCGTAGTTGTCTTTCTGGGATGTAGAAACTCAGTCAATTGCTGATGTAGGATGGCCCTAGGTTGTGGAGAGCCTTGTATGTGAGTGTGCGTGTTTTGAATTGGCATCTCTTCTGGACAGGAAGCCACTGGAGGTTCCGGAGGTGTAGGGGTGATGCTTGGGGAGGGTGAGGATGAGTCTGACCACGGTGTTCTGTAAAGTCTGGAGTCTTTTAAGTAGCTGGGAGGACACTGCTGCATGGAGAACATTGTCATAGTTGAAGTGGCTGGTGACCAGGGCGTGTGTGACTGTCTTTCTGGTGTCAGTAGGGATCCATTTGAAGATTCAGCAGAGCATATAGAGGATATAGAAGCAGGCAGGAGGAGACAATGTTTTTATTAGCATATTAAAGATCTCAGAACCAGCCATAGTCCGAGTTGCTATGTAAGGCTAGCAACGCAACTGTATTCACTGGTAAACAAGCTTCTGCACTGATGTAATGTTCTAACAAAATTATTACCATGCAAGATTTGTGTAAACAATTGGGAACTTTCTTCATCACAAAAATTGTAAAGCTGTACCATAAAACCACTGCGGCACAAAAGTCTGACACCACAGGGCCCATCCATAGTACTACTTAAGTGCATGAGAACAGCTAATATTGTTTTTCTCTGAATGCCTTGTATGAATTATTCTTCAAAATCAAATCTGGCTCGTCAGATGTTGCTTGTCTTTTGTCAGTGTTCCAGCTTCTGTCTTCGCCATTTATTCTAGAAGACCCTGGCTTGATCAAATCATAACTGAGTATGGATGCTATCGCCAATGTATGGAAGGGAGTGGTAGTAGCCTTATTGAAGAAGGAATCACTCAACAGCTCGTGGTTGATAACGGTCTACCTATTACTCTTCTTCCATTTTATGGCAGTCCCTTAGAGAGTATAGTGACTTAACAGCTCTCTAGCTATCTTGCTGGATGAATGACAAATCAGCTAACGTCTAGGTGGAGCCACAGATACAAATCTGTCAGTAGGGTCACATGATTTGAGACACATTATGGATGATGGAGGCATTGCAAGTCTGGTCCTGAAGATCTCTCCACTGTGTTTGAAATGGTGAACCATAATGTCCTGATGACCCAGCAGGAGATCATAAGAACAGCTACACAATGGGTAACATCACCTCTGCAAGGATGAACCAAATTGGTGCACATAACTGCATTCTTGTCCGCAAAATCTAATGTAGCTTGCAGGGCCCCCAAGATTCCTCAACAACAGACATTTTTTAGTATCTATATCTAAATCGCTATCACAGTTTTTTGGCTTCTTGGTCATCTCCTAGGTTGACAACACCCAACTGCTGATTTGTTTGGAAGAGATGAGCTTTACACCACAGAGAGTTTTGGGAACTCCCTTAACGCCACCTGACTCTAGCTGAGCAGTTATTTTCTTAAGCTCAGCTGGGACAAAAGGAGATTCTGGGAAAAATAAACAACGTCAACAGGACTTCTTTTTTTTCCTCAATGGGTACACCCACCTGGCCACTTTGTGAATGTTGTATCACTTGGTAGCTTTATCAATCAGAATGTTTCCTTTCAGTTTCAGATAACTAAGGTTACTTCACCCTATTTCCACACCTTCACTAACATCCAAAAGCTTGTCATGTCAGAGTATTTTCAGGACATGTGGTTTTACAATTGACCACATTATCCCCAATTACCTCATTATTTGACAAAAAAACTACTGAGTAGGACAGCTCTTTTCAAAATACCTAATGAAACCAATTTATATGTCTTACAAATGCCTTCTATGTGGTCCATGACACGAATATTAAGCAAATGGAGGAAGAATTGAGGAACAAGCTGTGAGTTGGGGGCTTGACAGGTATTATGTTGACTGTGGTCAGTTGGAGGACTTACCAAAGCTTGACAATATTACTGGGCGTCCTAAATTCAGGTGCTGAACAAGTGGGTCCATTAACAGAATACAGAGCCATTGGATAGACAGAATAGACTTGGTATGGGGAGATGTCTTATTTACATTTCATTTATGAGGAGATAGGTAAGGCAATCCTGTCGGCAACCACAAAAGCAGTGATTTAGGCCTTGAAAAGGGCCATCGCAACAGTGAGGTGGGAAATTGTTTTGGCACAAGAACCACTGCTGTGGAAATTGCATTAATGAAATTTGAAGGATGGTGCGAGTGAGGTTTCCAGAAATGGGAACATGTACTCTGGGTGTGAAGGGTGTAGATTCTGGCAATGGAATCATACTGGCACCTCCATGTGTGGGAAATTACAGGCACAGGGAAAATTAAGACAGTCATAAAAAACAGGAAGACTACAAGTTATCACATCAGTGACTATCAGTATACATAGCTCTGACATGCTCTTGCCTCAAGTGCAATTCACACAGTAGATCTGCCTGAGGTCATTAACATGGAAAGAAAAGTTCTGGAAGGGCCGTTCACTATTAAATAAAACAACCAGCTATCAAGGCGGCCTCAGGAAAAAATAAGATAGGGCTGTAGGTCCTTTGGAGAATAAAAGTTGGGAAGCAACCTTAAAATATCCGAGGGAGGTGGCATGAAAAGCTAGTCTAAAGGGGGCATAGTCAAAAACAGAAGACTGTACGAGATTAAGCTAGCAATGGATGACCATTGTGTACAATGTAAAATTAAAAATTGAATCTTTATACACATCGTGAGAATCTGCATGTCTCACACAAGTATTCTGTTCAGAGATTGAAGACATACTGTTGGCAGTAGTGGAAGTTGGCAACATTTTGTCCCACAAATGTAAAATGGTGTTGCTAAGCCCAAAGGTAAGGCTGACCATCTCCTCCCTTGGCCTAATGGTGGACAAACAGGCTATACCATGCAAATAGGGGAACACACGTTTCAACAAGAGAGAATTGGTGCATGGTCATGGATCAGTGCATAGGAAAGAGAGATTTATGAAATCAGGAATTACCCCTCTAAGTTCTGGAAGGTGTGGGGGTGCAAAGATGACATACTATCATAGTGATTGAAGAGGAAGACATACATTTAAGAGGTAGTGGGTACCCGAACATGCTGGCACAATAAAGTCTGGCATGTGCCACAGGAAATGTGATGTCAACAAAATGCCCCACTGTCCAATCTCTTCCCCCACTATGAAGTGTTGAGTACTCACAAGTATATAATTCACTTATACCGAATGTGTAAGAGACTGATTCAATGGACCTTTGCATGGATGGTTTATGTTAACATGCAAGATAGAAAATGTTCTGTACCCAGTAGGTATTTGTCTTGTGCATGTAGTGCTGTAGATTAATATGCTATACATACTTGATCCATCTAATGTTGGGCTCAGACGTGCAACGTGTTTTTTTACGAAGAAGTCTTCAAGTCACAAGACATAGAAGAGAAATACCAAAAGAAGAGCTTGTGCAAAGACCAAAGCCTTCTGGGGAGGAGGTTAGGAGCATGTTAATCTACAGCACTACATGCCACGAACAGATGCTTACAGGGTAAGTAACATCTTCTGTTTCTGGCATGTAGAGCTGTAGATACACAAGCTGTGCACAGATTGTAACACAGTCTTCCCCCAAGTGCTGGCAAGCTAGCAGATGCAGGGGAAAGAGAAAGTGTATAGAGTATGGCTTGGCCAATTCTAGCTTTTTGGCGAGCTAAGAAGTCCACACATTAGTGCTTGCTGAAAGTGTGAGGAGTGGATCGGGAGCTGCTTTGCAGATGTCAGCTACAGGATGTTGTCCGAGAAAGCTCCTTTCTTTCAAGTGGAGTGAGGTCTAGACACTAGGAGGTAAAGGCAAAGACAGAGACTGTCCGGATACATCTGAACAGCCAACGTGTGATGCACACTTTGGAGAGAGCAGGGTCTTTGTGTGGCTTGGAGAAATAAACAAAGAATTGATATGTCTTGCGAAAAGGTTTTGTTCAGTCAATATAAATACATGAGGACTCTTTTACCATCTAGTGTGTGGAGAACCCTCTCCGCCACTGACTGTGGGATGTGGGAAGAATACTGAAAGTTCTATGGTCTGGTGGAAGTGGAAAGACGAGACAATCTTAGGGAGTTTGTCCTAAGGACCATCCTATTTGTATGAACGTGGAAGAAAGGTTTTTGAAGAGTGAAGGCCTGTAGTTCCCTTAAATGCATAAGGTGGGTGATGGCCAACAGGAAGGCTACCATCCAGGAGGGATATGTAAAGGGCATGAGTGAAGAGTTTGCAAAGAGGGCCTTTAAGCCTGGTGAGAACTATATTGAGACTCCACATGGGGTGGGTGGCGCCCTGGGTGTAATTACTCTTTTGAGTCCCTCCATAAAGGATTTAATGACTGGAAATCTAAAGAGTGAAGTGTGCTCTCTGTTCTGAAGGTAGGCAGAGATGGCAGCCAAATGAAGTCCAATAGAGGTATAAACAAGGCTTGTCTTTTGCAGGTGAAGCAGGTAACAGACACTATTTGGACTCCTGCTGTGAGTGGGTTAATGTGCCTGGAGGTGCAATAGTGCCCAAACCATTCCCATTTACCTGCATAGCAGGCTCTTTTTGTAAGCCTATGTGCTTCCTTTGAGGATAATCATACACTCCTGAGCTAAGTTACAGTAGCCAAATTCTAAGACCTCAGGAGCCAGATATCAAGATTTAGCAGCTTGGGGTTCAGAATCCAGAGAGTGCCCTGGCTCTGTACAAGAAGGTCGGGCCAGTTAGGCATCTTCTTGTGAGGTACCAGGGAGAGGTAAAAAAAGAATAGTGAACAAGGGCTGTCTGGCCCAGGTTGGTGCAACTAGAGTGAGTCCTAGGTGCTCTTGCACAGGAGCATGTGTAACCTGGCGTGGGGAACTATGGCAATGTAGGAAGCCATCATGCCAAGAAAACACATAATAGTCTGTGTGTTGGTCATCTGTCTGAAAAAAGAGGGTGCAATGTTTGGAAAGCTTGGATGCACGTTGGACTGGGGTAGGCTTTCTCAGACATCTGCCCATGATGAGGGTGTAACTCAGACCATGAAGCAGGTTGATAGTGTATTGAGAGTGTGTCCGACACAGCTGTTGTATTGTATTCATAACCAGCCAGACCAAATAAGGGAAGACATGGATGTTATTCCTTTGTAGATGAGCAGTGACCATGGTCAGACACTTTGTGAACACCCTGGGGGCGGTGGTTACCCCAAAGGGCATCACTTTGAACTGGACCACTTACCACAAACCAAAGGTATCAGTGGTGTGCAGGGTGGATGCAGATGTGGAAGTAGGCGTCCTTGAGGTCAAGGATGGTCATGAACTCACCTTGCTGTGATAGAAGGATGACATCATGGAGTGTCTCTGACGGGATGCATTTGTTGAGGGGTCTGAGGTCGAGTACGGTTCTGAAGGATCCACTCTTCTTGGGGATGAGAAAATAAAGAGTATACTCCCTTGCTATGGTAGTGGAGCAGCGCTAGTTATATGGACCATTTGTGACAAAGTGCATCTACTTCCACCTGGAGGAGGGGCTGGTGTTCTTGGGAGAGGGTGTGACTGCAAGGAGGGATGCTGGATGAGGTGAGTTCGGGGCAGTATTCCCGTTTGATGACAGACAGAACTCACTGGTTATTGGTGATCTCAAGCCAATGGGCAAGAAGCTCCTGCAGTATTTCCCAACAGGTGTAGCGTGATTGGGGGTGGGAGAGGGAGTCACTGTTTAGTGGTGGCAGCGGACTTAACTGCAACACCTCTAACTCTGCCTCTGGAGTTATTGCTCTTGTAACCTTCACTAGTGAGACCCCGCAAGAATGTCTTGTTGGTGCTGCTGCATCTGATGGGAGACAAATGCCTCTGGAATAGTGGTTTTGGAGCCCCCTCTATAGCTGGAACTTCAAAAGGACCTCTGTGCAGAAGGCTTCTGGATGTCTCCTATTGCCTTTGCATTGTCTGTGTCCTTTTTTAACTTTTCCAACATCTCATTAACCTGCGGTCCGAAGAGGTGCTCCCCCATCGATGGGAGTCTGAAGAAATGCTGTTGTATCTCTGGTATGAAACCAAAGACATGCAGCCAGGTATGGCTGAATCAGGATACTAGAATTAAAGCCTGCACTGCGGTGTCAGCTGAGTCCAGGGTACAGTGGATGGTGGTGTTTTATATAAGCTTCCCCTCCGAGACAAGCTCATGTCCCCACTATCACTACTCATATGGAAAATGATGGAGGAGTTCTTCCATCTTATCCCAGTGAGCACAATTGTAGTATGAGAGTAGGCAAATGGAGTTGACAATCTCTCTAACAAGAGGAGGGGCATTGACAGTCCCCTGTAAATTTGCGGATTTTTGTAGCATTTAACCACCAGGGAGTCAGGTGGCAGTTGGCCAGACTTTGCAGTCGGTCAGAGAGTGCAACCTTGTACTTTTTAATCAACCGTGAGGGTTACCACTCTAGCCTTTACAGGGTCTTTAAAAGGTATCAGGTATAGTTCTCTGCATGCCTTTAAGCATGGGGAGATAATGCACCTACCTTTGGGTAGAGGACAGTGTCTCAACGAGAAAGTACTGATCCTTGTGAAGGTCTACCTTGTTGAAGGTTGTAACTGTGTTTATAACCTTGTGGTACAAGGGGGTATCATCAGTGCGGTGGCTTTGCAGGGAAAAAGTCTGGGCCTGTGTCTGCAGGTGGGTCGATGTTGTAATGGTTCCATGGGTCATTCAGGTCAAAAGGTGCCTCATATGGATTAAGGGGATACACTAGGCTACCTCCCCCATAAGAGGAGGTCTGCGATCCCTAAGTGTGACTAAGGAGTCAGTGGTGGGAACGAAGGAGGAGGTATGGGTGTTGAGGTGATGCTGGGCTAGAGCCCTTGTCCCATGCTTTCTGAGTTTATGTGGAGCAGTGGGTTCCTGTGCAAGTTCTTCCTCAAAAGTTTTTTTTTTTTTGAGGGACCTCCTCCTAGAGCTGAAACAGGATAGGTTGCTCCTGGTTCTCCGACCCCACCACTGAAGGGGCTGTGGGCGACAAATGTTTTGATGAGGATGAAGGTTTTTGGACCTCCATGGCATATTTTAAGGCTGCTTCCCAATCTTTATCTTCCAATGGACCTACATTCCTCTCCTATTTTTCCCCTGAGGCCACCTTGATAGTTGGTTGTAAAATTCACCAGTGTTCTGTAAATAAACTGTATGACTCCATTTATGAGTGGCCCTTCCAGAACTCTTCTTTCCATGGGAGTGATCTCAGGCAGATATAACATGTCAATGGCACTTGAAGGAAGGGTATGTCAAAGCTGTGTATACTGATAGTCCAGCATTTGTGATAACTTGTAGTCTTCCTGTATTGCATGACTGTCTTAATGTTCTGTGTGTCTGCTACATTCCCAAGCTTGGAGCTGCCACTATGGTTCCACTGCCAAAACATAAACCCACCACCCAAAGTATATGGTCCCATTTCTGGAAACCCCACTCTCCCATCCTCCAAATTTCACTGATGCACTTTCAACAGCAGGGGTACATATCTCACCCCACTGTTGTGATAGCCATGTTCAAGGCCTAGCACACTGTTCTCATGGTTGCAGAGAGGGCTGCCTTACTTATGCTCCCATAAATTAAATGTAAGTTAGACTTCTCCTCCATGAAAAGTCTATCCTGCCTAGCAGATGGCACTGTGCTCTGCTAATGGACCCACTTGTTTAGCACATAAGTAGGAAGTAATTTTACCAAACAACACTCATCCCTCTAACTGACTACAGTCAACTCAATACCTGGCAAGCCACCATCTCACAGCTTGGTCCTCAACTCTTACTCCAGTTGTATAAAATACGTGTCAAGGACCATGAGATGGGCATTTTGTAAGGCACGTAAATTTGGGCATATCAGTTATTTTGAAAACAGCCGTCCTATACAGTAATGAGAGGTACAATTTCCTCCACCTCCTCAGATCTTCCTAAAACTATGTAAGGACTGGTCACTCAATATACTTAACCCCTGTCCAAACAATCACAAGTTGAAGTAGACTGCATCATCTGTTGAGATTCTGTAAAAGGACCATTGCATCAGGAGAGGAAGACAACTGCACCGGAGCAGATGCAAGGTCTCATTGTAGGAATCAAAAACAAACCTCTCTCTCGGGCCACGGTGTTCCTCAGTCACAGGAAGTTGAGTGCAACCTCTTCCTGGAACTTCTTCAATATCTGATTACACTAGAGTCTACTTATCAGGTTTGGCATTTTACGTAACCTGGTAGCCAAAGTCAACACTTTTTCTTGCCTTACGAAACAGCCCTTCAGACTGCCTTCTGGGCTTCCTCCTCTGCTCCACAACCAAACTCCATTAGATCATCTAGGCTCACCTGTGGTCCTTCTTCGCTTCTGAACCACTTTCTGAGGACTCACGGGCCACAGCAGCATTTTCCATTTCCACAGCATGTGTATCTACAGTTATACATTCCACAAACTGAATTTTCTTTGCTATAAATAAAAAAATATTTTTAACAAAATGATATTGAGGTGGTTGTGGCATTTCAAGTGACCACACCAGTAATTATAGGAGGGGACACTGTGTGCTCAGAGGAATCGAATTAGTGTACTCCCCCACTGACCACTTGTAGTACAGAGAAGCGAAGAAGTGATGGGCCGAGTCCCTGAAGACACAAATGAAGAGAGTGATTTCTCTTGTGTCGTCCTGCTGTGGAGCAATGGAGGAATGAGTATCACTACCTCACTACTGAAAGAATAGTGAGAAAGCTAATGGAAGAACTGAAAAGATTCAATTGCATATTTGGATTTAATGTTGAGAAATCACAGGTGTTACACGTAGCCATAATACAACAGCAGGCTTAGGAGTTACAAGGACATTTCCTTTTTGAAAGACACACCATAAAATATCTGAGAATACAACCCCCCCCCCCAATTAAAACTTAGGGATAAAGCAAACATAAGGCTCTGACTGCAAGAAATTAAGAAGGTTTTGCAGTCCTGGCACACAGGAGGACTCTTGAGTGTGGCAAGTTAACTGCAATATAGATGGCATTACTTCCCAAGTTTTTGTTCCTATTCTTAGCTCTGCCAATACTGCGGATTGCAGTCAGGAGTAAACAAATCCAATCGGTCCTTAACTTATACAAGTGAAGAAAACCCCAAGACTCAGACTGCCAAGAGTATGGGCATGGGCCATCCTCATCTTTCAATCTACCAGGTCTGGCAATTAAGTTATGTTGTGAAGCAACGGAGATACGAGTCAGAGAAGCAATGCTGCTTCATAGAGCAGCTCATATTAGGAACAAACATATTGAAGATTACTTGGTTGGAGAGAAATCATTGGGCCTGGGGCTCATCTTTCTCTTCAATTAAAAGAGCAACATTGGCAGAATAGGACAAAGTAGTTTTGAAACTTGGTTTCACTTCATTTTTCTCTCCATTTACCCCTAAAGTTTGTAATCAGAACTTTACATCAGCTCTGGATGGAATCAGCTTTTCAGAATGATCAAATAGAGTCTGCATATAATTGGGTCATTTATATGATGGGTCAGGCATCAACTCACACTCAAAACCAATAACAAACTAATTGGATAGAGCAGAAGGCTAAAGACAACACTATTATCAGGTTAGAGATTAGGCACCTCATATGACAATTAGACCCCTTGTGACTAGGAACCTGTGTAAGCTTCTTGGAACCTCTGGTAAGGCAGTTAAAAAAAAAAACAAGCTGTCGTAGAAAGTGGGAAGCAGAATCAGGGTGCTCATTTTCAAAGAAAGGACTAGGTAGTTATTTATTACCAAACAAACAGCTCCACAAGTAACACGGTAGGGAAAGAAGCTACGACCAAAACAGCCTTATACTGATATTACACACTGCAAAAGCCAAACTAATGAAAGAAGGAAAGAATGAATGAATGAATGAGCTATGAATAGGATAGAGAAATGCTGGCAGGACTCTGGGAGATCAGTACTTTGACATATATTTTTTATTTATTTATATATATAAATATAGCACTACCAAGACCAAGGAAGGTATATTGTTGCTTTACATAAAAACAGGGAACTGTGGCAAAAGATACATCCAGATAGTGAAAGGTGAGACAAACAATCATACATTTATTAATCTAGAGTTCATATAGGGTCTAGCAAGGTGAGGCCTCCTATGCATGATAAATAGGCATATAAGCAGGCAACCCAGCCAAAGTATTTCTGAGTCAAGTTGCTGAAAGGATGCTCTGGATACTCGACACTAGAAAAACCGTGACCCACGCCCTCGTCACGAGCCGCCTGGACTACGGCAACACCCTCTACGCCGGGACCACAGCCAAACTCCAAAATCGCCTGCAACGCATTCAAAACGCATCGGCACGCCTCATCCTCGACGTACCCCGCAACAGCCACATCTCCGCACATCTGAGACACCTGCATTGGCTCCCAGTCAGCAAAAGGATCACCTTTCGACTTCTCACCCACGCACACAAAGCCCTCCACAACAAGGGACCGGAATACCTCAACCGACGCCTCAGCTTCTACGTCCCCACCCGCCTCCTCCGTTCCTCTGGTCTCGCACTCGCTGCCGTCCCTCGCATCCGCCGCTCCACGGCGGGTGGGAGATCTTTTTCCTTCCTGGCGGCCAAGACCTGGAACTCCCTCCCCACCAGCCTCAGGACCACCCAGGACCACTCCGCTTTCCGGAGACTCCTAAAAACCTGGCTATTCGAGCAGCAGTAACCCCCCCTTTCCCCTAGCGCCTTGAGACCCGCACGGGTGAGTAGCGCACTTTATAAATCCTCCAATACCGACATCAACCCTGCAACTCCTTAGGGCTACAAGATGATACAGTGAGACGGCCCCAAGAAACTTGGCAGGGGCATCGCCACCATCTTCAAAGAAAGCATCCGATGCACTGTCACTAACGATGACCTCATGCCTCTCATGGAACACCTCAACTTCCAACTACAGACCAACACCAATACCACAATAAGAGGCATCCTTATATACAGCCCCCCGGGGTCCCAACCAGCTTTCTGCGATGCCATCTCTAACCTCATTGTACCATTACCCATCGACTCTGACTACTACGTCCTGATTGGCGACCTTAGTTTCCACATCGACGACCCCAATGACATCAACTCCACTACCCTCCTCGAGAACATGAACAACAATGGCCTCACTCAACTGGTCACTGAACCGACGCACAAAGCCGGTCACACTCCTGATGCTGTCTTCACCACCAGTGACAGAATCAAATTCCGCCACTACACAGAACTCACACGGATCAACCACACCATCGTCCTCTTCCCGATCTCCGACGCTCAGCACGCCTCCTCAAGCATCACAGTGCCTCCAATTGCAGCTGAAGCAAGGTAAATGAGACACAGTGGACACAGACACTCAGCACCCACAAACCCAAAGCATCATCAGATCTTGACCAAGCCAACCAGAACTTCTCCACCACATTGAAACAAACAAAAACTAGCAAAACCTCAAAACACGTCAGCTGGTACACCCTAGAGCTCAGAGCCATTAAGCGCAACTGCTACCAACTCGAGAAACAATGGCGCACCACAAGGACCCCCGCCTACAGAGCTGCCCATAAACAGCCCTCAGCAACTACCACCTACACATCAAGGAAGTCAAGAAAGCAGCCATCCCAGCCCACATCAACACGGTAGCCAACCACATGATGAAACTCTTCAAAATAGTCAAGGGATTCTCCAACTCAACAGCCCCAGAGAACACCATCCACCTCTTCCAAGAGTTCTGCAACTCCCTCTCGGCAAACTTCCACACCAAGATCGCCTCCATCTTCAACAATTTTGACCCCCCCAACCCACGTTTCTCAACCTCAACCAATGCACACAAGCTGAATTATCACCACCTGGCCTACACTCACCACGGCCCTCGTGTCTTCCATCTACTCCGGCGACCCCTGCCCCACCTACTCGTCATCCCAATCAGCATTCATCAATACCTCCATTTCCATGGCAGCCTCGTGGACAGATCGAAACACGGAGAGGTCAAACCCCTCCTAAAGAAGCCTTAGGCCAACCCCAGCGATCTAAAAACGTATTGACCGATTTTCCTGCTTCTCTACTCGGCCAAGGTACTAGAGAAAGCTATCAACCAACAACTCACAAATAAAACCACCTACTTGATGCCTCACAATCAGGTTTCCACGCCAACCACAGCACTGAGACCGCGCTGATCGCTGCCACAGATCACATCAGATCTCTCCTTGACCACTGAGAAACTGTGGCCCTAATCCTCCTCAACCTCTCTGTTGTTTTCGACACCATCTCCCACCACACCCTCATCGACAGACTCTACATCATCGGCATACAGCAAAACAGCCTCAAGTGGATCACCTCTTTTCTTACACGCTGCACACAGAGCATCCGGCTGCCTCCCTTCACCTCAGAACGCAAGTACATCATATGGGGCATACCCCAAGGATACTCCCTCAGACCAAACCTCTTCAACACCTACATGAATACCCCCTTGCAGACTTCGTCAGATCACACAGACTCAACATAATCTCCTATGCTGACAATACTCAACTAATGCTACTGCTCACAGAGGACCCCTCCAACATCAAAACCGACTTCCACAACACCATGACCAACGTAGCCATGAGAGATGAGAGACAACTGCCTCAAACTCAACTCCAAGACAGAAGTACTGATCTTCGGGAAGAGCACCTCTTCTTGGGACCACAGCTGGTGGCCAGCAGAACTTGAACTGCATCCCACAGACCATGCACGCAACCTAGGCATCACCCACGACAACAAACTGACCATGAAATGACAAGAGAACACAGTTGGCTCCTGTTTCCACACACTTTGCATGCTCTGCAGAATCTTCAGATGAATCCCAGTCAACACCAGGAAAATCATCACCCAGGCCATCATCACCAGCCACCTCGACTACTGCAGCAATCTCTACGCAAGCATCTCCTCCAAGCTCCTCAAAGACTCCAGACGATACAGAATGTGGCAGCCAAACGCATCCTAGACCTCTCCAAATGAACCCATATCACCTCCTACCTTAGAAACCTCCACTGGCTCCTCATCTAGAAGAGATGCGAGTTCAAGATCCTCACGCACACCAACAAAGCTCTACCCAATCAAGGACCATCCTACATCAATCATAGACTGAACTTCCATCTACCCTCAAGACACCTGCGCTCCTCCTCTCATGCACACCCCCCTCAGCCCCCACCATTCATCATATCCGCAACGGGATCTGCTGGTATACAGTAGATACAAAGGAAACCCACTTGGGTCTACGGCCGTGTGATAGATTTCACTAGACAGGAAGACATATAATAATAGCGTGATGTGGCAGACAAGAAAGCCAGTGGTGGTCTAGTGTCATCTTCTGAGACACTTTTAAATGAAAGAAGCAATTAATTCTGCACATAAGCAATGGGACATGTGTGAAGTCCATGTACCTCTTCACAGTGCAGGGATACAGATTCCTTCTCAGCTCACCAAATTACTGTGGCATGCCACTGAATAACATTCCACTTAATAATTTCCGAGCTAGGAAGAAGTCTTCCAACCGACTGTGATTCTTCTCCTAGGAAAAGGGCTAAATCATGGAATCAGCTTACCACCCTGCCAGACTTTCGACGCTTATAATGCCCCAATATGCAACACACTACACAGTTAAATTCAAGTCGACAAGTAGTTTGTGAGAGAATTATGAAGGCCTCAGTAAAGAAAGTGTAGGCCAGCAAGCAATCCCAAAACCTGTAAGATGTCAGTATTTGAAGGTGGCATCAGCAGTAGTCTGATGTAACAGTAGGGTAGATTTTGTTAGGCCAAACCAGGGGAATAGCTATGTAATATACTGTGTTGTCTGTACTGGAATTGTAAATTACAGGAAACTTTGTGTGGCTATGTAAGCATTCTGCCCCATACTGTTCGGGTTTGGGGTTGCCAATGTCTAGTACCCACTTCAGGCAGAGTATCGCTAAAAGGTCCACAGACTTGTCCAGAATGCCTCTGACTAGTCAGGAGATAGGTCTCTGGCCAGGTCCAATAGTAAACAGTCTTTGAAGTAATAGGTACATGTATTGTTCAGTGTCAGTGATTTCCCAGAGGGACTCCAGCTCTGCAACCAGTCGCCTGTGTGTTAAGAACTTTCCCACCAGAAGGCCAGTTTGTTCTGACATTATATCAAAGGGAATCAGAACTCCACCCCGGAACGAGTCATCTGTGTAACATACTACTGAGTCCTCCCATATTCCCACAGCACCACACCCTGTGGCTCATCGGGAAGCATGTATGCCCTTGAGGGTGATCTCTGAAGCATAAGGTGTGACTTATGGGGAGACCAGCAGTGCCCTATGATAGTGATTATAGGCTGTCACTATCAACTTATTTGTGGCCCTAGAAGGGTGGATTTAGGAAGGAAGATTTCAGGGAGAGGGTTTGAGTGCTCTGTTCATCACTGGCACACACTTCTAACAGGTTGTGTCCTGCCAGTGTGTGGGCTGACCACTGAAGCTGCATTGCCAAATAGTAATGCTCAAATATTGGGGCCCTAAGCCCTTCCTGTTCCGTGGGAACCTGCAGTTTAGCCAGTGGAAGTCTACACTGCCCTTTGTCCAAAGTAGGTCCCCCAACATGTTGGTTATGGTGTGAAACAAGCTACGAGGTACAGGAATCAACAAGGTGGTGAAGTAATAAAGAAGGTTCTGTAACACTACTGTTTTGGTGAGGGCAACCCACCCCTCGCCAAAACTGCGAGACAACGACTGAGGGAGGATACCGCCTTCAATAATCTTACATCCAGCGAAACTTAGCTGGCATGATATATATTAAATATAAGGTATCGAAATGTGGAGGGTTCCCATGTTATCTGCTAAGTGTTTTCCTTTTAAATAATTCTTAGGGCAGGTGTCATGCAACTGGTGAGGCACGATTTGGTCAAAATAACTCTCAAATCTCTTTTGATTGTATTTCTTTTTCAGTAAAGAACGTTTTTTATCATAACACAGAGACTTTGGTAAATAGGCTGATGCGCCAGACTTTATGGCCTCAACAATGAATTAAAAGTAGTTAACAGAAGAATATGTGGAATAGCAAGCTTTTAATCATAATCTGCAATAAAACTAATTGAAGTATTGATAAATAACAGGAAGAGACAATATGGTGAGAACTGATTACAAAAACGTAATAAACAAACTCTGCAAAGTGTCCCCAATTTGTTGATGGCCTTCCCTTGATGAGACTCACTGTATAAGACAAGATGGGTTGCATTTCATAGCAAAAAGAGATTAAAGACCCTATTGTGACAGCTATAAAGGAAAACAAGCATTCATTCTCATTCACATGGTTATCCGGATATTTTGGCAATATGTCCAGGAATGTTTTCACATTAACATGTCAAATACTTACCACTAAAACTGATAAGTGCAAACTTCAAAACAGTATCCAAAAGAGTGAAGTATCTTCTGCTTTTTAAATCTGTGAATGAGGGACTTATATAGAGTTTCTGTTGATCCATTAAGAGTATGTGCCTAGACTACAGTTCTTGTTCTTCCCTCCTTAGTATGACAAATATTTAAGCGGATTCACACAACTTTAAATTGACACTCCAGGCAGTGATTCAAGTCTGCTTGATCCTATCTCTACAAATCTCAGTGACTTCCATTTTCAAACGAAAAAGGACACGTTTTGCATAAACGGCAGAGCGATTAAATCTTTTTGCCTCTTATGAACTTCTGCTCTACTTGCAGGTGTGATCTTCAACCATAAGATCCATGTGTTTGCACGTCAACCTACCTTTTTCCATCAAAACATAGAACAATTTTTATTCCCACAGGAAAAGTCACACTAAAACAGACCCAACAAAAACCACCTCCTCTTGAATTCAAACATCTGTACTCACAACGAGTTTTCCACTACACAGACTACAGCAACCTCTTTCTACTTCAAAACTAGAGGCACAGCAACACTCATCAGTTTGACTTGTATCCAACGCTGGATGCCTGAATCTTGTATGTGCAATCTGCTAGTCCCTGTATTCTAGTTAACAACAACTATAATTTAAATTCTGAAAGGTAATTTGGAAAGCTCTTAACAACAAGTTACACTCCCCTATCCCTTTCAGAGTGTATCACCTTTTAGCACAACGAGAAGCCAACCAACTCCATTGTTGGTGGAGTAATTGCTACATTGGAAGCGACTGTTTGATTCATCATACCACAAAACTTTCAGTCTCTACTCATTTTGAAAAACTGCTGAAGATCTGGTTCTTTACTAGAATACTTAATTAAATGTTACACACTGACCACCCTGTTCACTCTTAAATATGTGATTTGAGATTATGTGCTATTATACACCTAGATGACCTAGACATGAAATACAGATAAATAATATAATGATTTAAGATTAAGAAACAAGTTGCACAGTGGCAGTCTTATGCCCATCTTTCACATTACAAAGGAGTTGATTCACCTTTCCTATCACACGTCCACAAAGAACTCTTCTATTTGTTGTTTTAGAGCTGTCCAAGCAGGATGCATTTAAAGGAAAGGCTTGCTGTGATTTATTGCAAAGAAGTCTCCATATGGCCTTTTAATTCCACAGGCAAGCTATGGTCAGACTAAATGCGATCCACACTTAGATAAGAGTACCCTGCTCATGAGTAAAGACTCCTCCTCCAAATAAAGTGTTGTTATTATGTAAAGGGAGTGTGTGTTAGAAGCTGGATTCGCTACTCAAAAACACAAAAGTGGCGTCTGACCCCAGGGCGTATGCTGTACAAAGCTCTCACTGTTGAAATAATTTTCTCAACTTTGTTCATTTGTATTTATGTATTAAAACAGTTATATATTAAAATTCTGTACAGCAATCATTTGGTGGAAACTGACTAGTCAACATTCAGTCTCAGATTTCATATGCTACAAATGCTTGTACACCTGAATCAACATTTAGGAAAACCAATTTAAGAATAAAGCTTACCTGAGAAGTGTCAATGTCACCAGGAGACAATAGGCTGATTTCATCTGGGGTGGTAACAGAAGAGCGAGTAGTGCGAGGAGTTCGAGGGGAGGGAAGAGTATCCCATGCATTATACCCACTAGGTGGTGGAGTTGGCATTTGAACACCTGAACGTTGGCAGCAGTTTTCAGCATTGAACATCCATGCTTCAAGTAATTTTTCCCTGTCCCAGTCTTCAAAAAGTGAGAAAACAGATAGTAAAATGTGTCAGCTAATGCACAATGACATGACCATACAATTAAAGATAAGTTACAAGCCATACTTCTGAAAGGAATTAGAATCCCCTAATAACATCCCACTAATGACACCAACTGACTTTAATCTCCCCATGGACTGCACTGCAGGTAGACAATTCACCTAGATGCCATTTATCAACAGCACTAAAGACAATGAAAATCTCAAAAATATCTTGCACTTATGGATCCATGGAGGATACAAAGCAAGTCAAGGAAGGAATTTACCTTATTTTTCAAAACCCACTACTTCTAGTGGTCGCACTGTATATACTGGTCTTTCAAAATGCATTGTAACATTCCATTATTAATATAACACTTGAGGATTACAATAGGTCTGTCAAACATAAAAATGTATCTTATCCACAGCTATTTAGGCAACCACTGTACCATAATGAAATTCAAAAATACAGACTACTTTGAGATGAATGACAATGCTGGAGTCACACTAAACAGGCAACATTATAGCTTTAAGACTTCAGTCAATAAGGAGGACACTAATCAAACTACAAGCTCAAGAAAGGATGATGTTAACAAAACAAAGCTAGTGAGGAAAAGTGCTAAATTCTGGAAAAACGTTATATTAGATAAGGCAGTCCTGCTCGACTATACTAAATTAAGCCAATTTGAATATAAAAAACACACTCATTCCCTTCATTGCACACAAAACATGGAACAATCTCCCTCAACACATCAAAACCTTCTTGCTCACTTCTTGAGTTCTGCAAGAGGCTGGAGAACAGGCTCTTCGAGTAATCCCCCCCTCCTCCCCCCTCACTCCCTAATCTCCCCACACCCCATAGGCTACCACATGCCAAAACACCAGCTCAAGTGCCTGAGTGCCTGGATACCCTCACAGGTGATTACTGCACTATAAATATCGTCATAACATCCAACGGGTAACCTTTATGAGCGTTTCTTATGATGGAATAACATATGCAAATCCTGACCTCCTGAAAGAAGTATTATCAGGTGCCCAAAATCAAACCAGAGCACCAACACATCACAAAATATTTCTTACAAATTCTCTTGGTACAATTGGTGACTGGCCAAAGAAATGTGGTATTTTATAAGGTGTTAAAAGATGGATTGGCCTCCAGATTGCAAACATTTTGAAGCATCACTTAATGGTTATTTATGATGTTTAGGACAACCACAACAAGCTCATTATCTTCTCAATGATGCTTATGTTGTGTCTCAAATGTCACTATTTCATTTTGCTTACTTCTCGTGTGCAGCCCCAGCAAGCAAACCAAACTCTAAGGTTACAATTTACTTTAAGGCTAGTTACCTGCACTAGAGTCCTACTACCTCCGTCCAATAACTTCTGAAGGAGGAGCATGCCTAGATCAAAGGCGTAATGTCAGCGACATTCAGCCTTGCAGCTGGAAAGTTCCTGTACACCCAGATATCAGGATTCACATGCATTTTGTGCCACAGTGATGACCACCCAAAAAAAAAAAAAAATAACCTTGCAGCTGGAGCCCACCTATGGCACTGATGTGAATATCCTGTGCAAACAACTGGGTGTTAGGTATGTGCAGTGGAAAATATTGAAACAAGGTTGTTTACATTTTGTATTTCTAGAAACTAAACATGAGTAACTTAAAGCTTAGCCAGTGTTCATTTGTTAGGACCTTATTTAGGTCCTTTGATCACAATGTTGACAGAGAAGCTAATGATATTTTGCAGCTATGTACAATTGTGCCATTGCCTTTTTACTGCTTTGAGGAGAATTCTTACGTGCAATCTGTTAAAACATATATCAGCACTATAGGGTTAGTAACATGTGAAAATAGATTGTGAGCCTATGCTGATAAAATCATACTTCTACTTATTAGCCCTGTGATGCAAATTCCGATCATACTGAAAAAGAAAATGTTATATAGACGTGTGAGGACATATTACACAAAGCCAATTCTGTTGTGATGCCCATAAAAAAGTTACTGACTTTGGAAAGGAACTGAACATCCAAAGCTGGAACGGCAAAATAACAAATTCAAATATTTGGGTATCTTTTTTCAATAGACTTCGAAACTATCAGGAAACCAAGTAGGTTTTCTCTTTTCACTAGACTTACCATGAGTCCCCTCTCCAGGGTCAATTCGGTGTAGTTCAGTGGAGTGGTTATCTTCAACACTGTAAAGGTCCTAGGGGATACCTGATCGTTCTGGTAATTCCTGGCTGGAGAGATTTGCTCTGTAGCAGTAATCTAAACCTAGAGTCTTATCCTGGTGTTTTCATATGAAGTATTTAACTGATGCAGCATATTTGGAAGACCCTAAATGGATCTTTAGGTATTTGGATCAGTAGATATATTTTGAATTCAGGAGTAAAAACCAGGGTAGCCGCTAAAAGGGTGCAAGAGTACATGGCTAGTATTGCTAAATACAGTTATAGGGTTGGTGCAAGGGCAATATGGTGAAGGGGATAAAGAAAGCCCAGGCACCACATCTATTTAGAGCCAGGGTTGAGAATGTAGAATAACCAAATTCAAGGGGTCTTTCTTTATTTTTATACAAGAAAGAGCAGATTCCTAACAAGTTTCAGGGTTACCGAATGAGGGGGAGTTTCCCAACTTGTCTTCGCAGGAGAGGAACTTCTGGGAACATTTGTAGAAGACCTGGATGTTTCAAGGGACATGCAAAACACTAAACAGTGACAGACTCTCAGGAACGTAATATTAGGTATTCTTGGAGTTAGTTATCAGCCAATTGCTGGTTGTATATAACAAGTTCTTTAGTAAAAGGAAACTATCATAAACAATGTGAGAGTCATTTGGAGTATTTATTGAAACCAGGAAAAGATCAATTGCCAGGAATGTGAACCACTGTTGAGGAGTGAGTGAGGTAGAAGCCAACATACCAAGAAAGATCTCAGCAGATCATTTAAGAATGATCCAGAGTGATCACAAAATTGTTAGTGGAGGAATAGGCAGGCTGTATCCTAGAGAAGAATAGGATAAGGCTACTCTTATGATGACTGTAGCTTCTAATCCGCAGGCTCTTTCCCATTATCAGTGTGTGGATATTTTCTCTCCTATTAACAGGGCATGTACATGATTTAAATGCATGATGCCTTACAAAATCCATGGTATTTATTTTTGTCCAATGCTTCAGGGATTGGATGAAGGGTGTTGATACCAGGAGTAATGGAGTCCTATAAAGGTAACTTTCTCATATACATTTAAAACACAAGGGAAGAGGAAAATGCAGTCCAAAAGATAAAGGAAGGGCACTGCAGCATCAAGCAGATTAGACTTAAGAAAAACAGGTAACAAAACACTTCTTGGCCAAAGTTATCCATGCTCGGGAGACCATCTGGAAAGCATAATGTTAGAAGAATGCCTGCCAAGCCTGTCAAATGTTTTTGATGACCACCTTGGTTGTGGAGAAAACGCTTCAGGATCCAATGACCACTCAGTAAGTTTTTGCAGGTGTCCATCTTAACACCTAACTCGGCCAGATGTCAAGAAAAAGTCATTACAACAGACTCTGAGCAAGTGAGCTGAATGATTTTGATTGCCAGCCATCTGGATGGAGCCCTTCTAGAGGGCTGCTGGCAGCCACTATAAAATGTAGTACTTCCTCTACTGGCCAATTCAGTATTAAGGCAAAATTCAAAGCCACAGGAAATTGAACTCATGTTTAGCAACTGTAAGAAGAGATGTAGTGCTCATTCAATGAATGTGTTTGTTGTGTGGTTGATCACTATTTGAATTTTACTACTAGAAAGATGGCTCACTGCCAGTGCAACTGCCTCCTGGTGCACGATTTCTATCTATGTGGACAAATCTGATCTGACCTAAACAAACAAAGAGTTCTCCACAGTGAACCACTTGCCCATAACTAAGAGTTGCTTCTGACCTCATGTTGTAGACTGGGCAAGCGGCAGAGGTATTTCCATTATCACAAGATTGTGACCAAGCATGAAGGATGGGGCAGGTTTGGAATGAACACTCAAACTGATAACAATACTCCACCAGGTGAAGTTGTAGGGAAGAGATGTGGAGGCTGGTGTTACGAACAATCAATAAGCCAGACACCTCTAGTGCTAGAAGCCTGGTTACCAGGCTAATACAGACTTCTTTCTCAAGAAATGATCCACTGCTGGAAGTGGAAAGTCTTTGTCAATGCCACATCTGGACTATCCCTGATAAACTGAATCCTCTTGGAGGGTAGAAAAGATAATTTGGGGTATCTCAAAGAGAACCCAAGACCGAATAAGGTGTTGAGTTGAGATCAGTTATAGACCACACTCCACTGCCTTCCTTGATGCAGCTCTGACTAATATAATTGTCCAGTTAGGGGTTTGTGGTGGAGGACCTTTTGCCAGAGAAAGGCCATGTGCCCTTTCAAAAGAGCTGAGAGTCACGAAAAACTCTGATCTCAAACCATGAAGTAGATAGTTGTGTTCCATTCTTGGGAGATGGGAATGTGGAAGCAAGTGTTCTCAAGGTTCAATCTGTCACCATTCTGGCCTGTGGCCAGACACTGAGCCAGAGACCGCATCCTGAATTTCTGTAGGAGAGAAAAAGATTTAGATCATTGAAATAATGAATGTGGCGGAGAGCCCTAAAGGAAATACTAAGAGTCTTTTCGAGGTGTGGGTCTTGCTTTGTTATTCAAAAAACAAGGAGCGTTGATCCTGCTGAAGTTCTTAGGTTGTTGACTGTGGAACGTGACAAGTCAAAAAGTCAAAAAAGTGCAGAGCTTAAAATAAAGCTAATATTTACCTATGGCAATGGAGTGTTGCACAGAGATTAACAAAATCAAATATCGACAACTTTGCATATTCAGAGATGAGAATACCAATATGGCATGCACTGTATACATACTAAATACAGCTGCATGGACTAGCAAGAGAATACAAGTTATTTATATGAATGTCTCAGCATCCTTAATATAGCCCGGATATGTTGTGAATAAATAGAAGTGTCAAGCTCAGAAAGTGAATCATCCTGGAACAGAAATTTTATATCAAACAGTATACCATATGGTTGCAATTTAAGATATCAAAGACAGATGGCTCAAGTGGTGAAAGCATGCATCATGAACACTTATTAGTTCATGTGTCAATAATGAACAGAAATGGTGTTGAACTCTAGACTTTTGGAATTATATCAGGAAAACATACAAACAGTAAAAGCAGACACTTCACAGCTATATCAAAAAAGCAAATCCAGTACAGATACCCACTTACTGTTGAATTTAAATGATCATGATTGCTTATGCTGTGTTCCTTACAAAAAAGTGGTCAGTGTAGGTACGGACACACAAAGCACCAAATCTGAAAAGTAGCCTTGTTTATGTATGCTATAGCATCAGTGAAATGGCAAAGGGTCCTGTTGCCCAGTGGAACACCCAATTTCCTTTCAGTATTTTAACCTACATCGGGATGTGAAATTTTATAAAATATTTACTTGCTC
This sequence comes from Pleurodeles waltl, assembly GCF_031143425.1. Classification (NCBI taxonomy): domain Eukaryota; kingdom Metazoa; phylum Chordata; class Amphibia; order Caudata; family Salamandridae; genus Pleurodeles; species Pleurodeles waltl. The sequence goes on along the minus strand of NC_090449.1, from coordinate 893,062,180 downwards.
AAGGAACTAAATGCTTCAGCAATCCACTGCTTCCACTTTATGACATGTAGATAGAAGGAAATTATGGCAGCAATCTCTAGCTATGTGAGAGCTACGAAAAAGGTTTCTCTGATTATGCCAATGCTAATTCTAGGTCAGCGAATCTAGTAAAGCTCTGTTCTTGGCTCAGATTCTACTTGTAGCACAGTTCCCGTGCTTGCCATAGATAAAATACTCTGTGCTACACCAAAGAATGGAGATGTACAAGCAGATAAACTCTGCAAAGTCTTGCTAGAGTCAAATTACTATGGGCTATCAACGCATGCAAGTTTGGCTTATGAATGCAAACGTCTGTTTTCCACTCATAAAAAAATGTACTGGCATGAAGAGTTTTGAGCTAGCAAATCTACTCGGAGGAGGTGGAAACAGCCTGACCAACCATGGAAAAGGTCTGAAATGTACTCCTGAAGAGGACAGGAATAAAACATTTTTCAGGATGGGAAGGGAGCTGCTCAATAATGGGAGCAATATTTTCCTCCCGAAAAAAAAAAAAAGTAAGTAAAGTGAGTTTGCAGCAGCTCTACACACTTTCACGTGCAAATCTACACGTGTATATTTCCTCAAGTGAAAATGCATTGCTCAAACGTTCGCTACGTCCATGACTGGTGACCTGCGATTGTCACAATTTTTTTTTAAATAACCAATTTTATTTCATTTCAAAGTAAAAAACATGACAGTAAGTACATGATAGCACCATTGATTGAGGCAGGTCAGTACATTTCTTGCAATTGTTAACACACTCTTTTTCCCTAACCAGAACACTGTAACACCACTCAAAAATGCAATGCACGGTGGGCCTGCCATCTCCCCCAGGTTTTGGAGGGCAGCCACATGCCTGATAGATTGGCTTTTCTAGTTGAGAGCACCAGTCCACCCCGACTCGCCATCTCAAAATTAACAGCATCACCGGGCTTCTCCAGTGTTGTGTAATGTCTCTTTTGGCCACCAGGCACGCAACCCCAACAAATATTCAATCATCTCTTGGTGCCCCCACCTCCTCCAGAAGGCCCAACAGTGCCACCCTCACAGTCAACCCAATCGAACGCCTTAGGATCTCAGAGATCTCCTGCTCCAGCCCCATCCAAAAGGGACGCATCCAGAGCACTTCCAGGCTACATGCAGTAGGTCCGCCTCTAGATGACCACATCTCAGGCAGCCAGTAGGGGTCGCCAGGCATATGCGTTGCAGGCACCGCAGGGATATGTCATGTGGAAGTCATTTATCTGCACCATCCTCAACCTGGCGGATATAGCCAATTCCCTGAGCGCGAGATATGCCTCCCTCCAATCGTCCTCATCCACCTCTCCCACCCAAGTTGTCCACCTGTCCCACACCTTGGCAAAGCCATCTGGTGCGTTAGTAATCAAGGAGCTATAAATTTGGGTAATTGGACCTCTCCTCAAGTGCCCTATCAAAGGTTTCGCCTAAAGAGGGCTGTGATTGGGAGGGGGGGGGGATACTTTTGGCCGCAGGTGGGCCCGCAGAGCTTGGCACATTTGGAGAAAGTGGAAAAACTGGGTGTTGATTAAGGCATAATGTTCTTTCAGCTGCTGGAAGGACATCAGACGGTCGCCACTGCATACATTCCCCTGGTCGGTAATCCCAATGCCTAAAGCACTCCAACTGGTACAACTACTGGAACCATGTGCCCTGCCACAAGGGTGTCAGCCTAGTAAGGCGCCAATCCCAGCCCATCAGCCGCAAGGCCGCCCTCCAACACCGCAACGTCACCAGAGTGCAATCAGGGGCTGTCTGGGGAACCGGACCATCATACAGCAATCCCAACAGGCCATCGAATCCTAGGTGGCGGAGCTCCAAGTGATAGACCAGGTCATCCCAGCCCCCAGTAAACCACTCACTGACCGGAACCAACTAGGCCAACAAGTAGTAAATGTAGAGGTCTGGCACTCCCAGTCCACCCTCGTAGGGAGATTTCTGTGCAGAGCTAAAGGCCACGCGATTGTGCACTCCCGCCCATATAAAGGAGAAGATCTTGGAAGTGAGGGACCGGAACCAGACGAGGGGCACCAAATAGGGAAGGTCTGTCAGGACATACAAGTAGAGGGGGAGACAAATCATTTTAAAAAGGGTGTTGCGACCCAGTGGGTTCCGGGGCAGTCGACACCAAAGGGTCAGGCCCCCCACCTGAACACGGGAGAGGAGCTGGAAGTTTAATTGCCAAGCCAGAGATGAAGACCCAAGTATCTGAAAGCATTTCACTTTATCTGGATATCTGGACACCACTTGTTTCTCCCCACGGCTTCTCACACCTCCACCAACAGGGACTTCCTAGGAATCAAGTGCAGCCCGAGGCCTCACCATACAACGTCAGGAGCTCAAGACAGCAGGGGCCACCCCAGAAACACCAAGACGCCATCTGCATGTAAGTACATTCGATCCTTGTGGCAGGTGCCCAACCCCCAAACACTAATAAGCAGATCGCAACGGAGGAGGCATGCCAGCGGCTTGATGGCTGGGATAAACAGTAGGGGGAGAGGTGGCAACCCTGACGTGTTCCCTGCCTAATCAGGAAGGGATCTGATAGAATACCACTGAACAGCACCTGTGCCGAAGGGTCATGGTAAAGAAGATGGATCATGTTCCTAAATGTGGGCCAAAGCCCATTCGCACCAGGACCTCCTCCAGAAAGTTCCAAGCCAGGATGTCAAAGGTCTTGTGGAAGTCCACCAGGAGGAGTGCCAACCTGCCGACCAGTCTTTCCGCCTGAGAAAGCGCCACCTGGACCTACTGTATACAGTAGTGCGCGCTCCTGCCCGGCATAAACCCGCATGGTCAGGATGAACCAGGTAGGGCAGTGTGCATGCCAGTCGGGTAACCAAGACCTTCACAAATATTTTGATGTCTGCGTTGATGAGTGAAATGAGCCGGTAGGATGAACATTGGTCCCGGGGCAAACTGCCTTTAGGTATGAACACGTCCGTAGCACAGTCAAGGCCAGGGGCGAAAGAGCCGTGCTGGAGCACCTCTTCATAAGCATTCACCAAGTGAGGCACCAGGTGAGGGCAGAATCTCTTGTAGTATTCAACAGGATATCCGTCAGGCCCGGGTTTTTCCTGTACTGAAGCGCTGAAATGGCCTCCACCACCTCCTCCTCCTCTGTCAAGGGTAGGTCCAGATCTGCAGCCAAGGACGTCGGAATGGAGGGCAGCGGAATATCCCCCAGAATGGGGTTTTCTTGTTCAACCATGGCCTGGGGGACCTGTGCATAGAGGTTCTCATAATAGAAAGCAAAAGTGTGTGCAATCGCCAGTAGGTCCCTCCCGTATGATGCCGATCTGGTCTCTAATGAGTGGTACCACCCGTGTCGAGACATCACGAGTCGCCAGCCAATAAAGCAGTTTTCCGGTCTTATCGCCCAGTTCATATACTCTGAGTCGAGGCCTGCCAACATTGTCTTGCCTCAGCAAGAGACAACTTGAGGAGCTCGGCACACGGAAGGGCCAACTCTCTCCCCAGCTCTTCCCTATCTGGCTGCCGGGCTTGATGCTCCATATCTGCCATCTCACCCTCCAGCGCGGTTATGTGCTGAGATTGCTAGGCCTCCTGCCGCCTGACATATACCTTGATGATGCCTCTCAAGGAGGGTTTGCTCGCCGTCCAGAGGGTCCCCGCCGAGGCCACCGACCTTTTATTCTCCCTAAAGTAGTGCCCTAGTACCTGGTTGATTAAGTTGACACAAGCGGGTCTTTCATGTAACATACACTAAAGCGCCACATTGGTTGCAATGTCTGCGTGGGGATGCCCCAGCCCAACAGGACTGGCGCATGGTCCGAAATACCGTGGCGAGAATCTGCACTGAGGTCAAGGCCAGGAGATCCACAGCCGGGAGCCAAACCAAGCCTATCCGCCCCTCTGTATGCTGAGCCACTGACTGATGGGTGAATGCTCTCATCAGTGGGTGCCAAGGCCGCCACGCATCACAAAGGCCCAAGGAATACGCTCATGTTGAAAGGCACACTCATCCGTTCCAACGGCCCAGATGGGGGGGCAGTAGGGGTATCTCGGATCAGATCCGGGACCGCATTGAAATACCCTTCTACAATTGTGGTATCCTGTGGGAGGGATAGCAGCAAGGTGCATAGCCCTGCCAGAGAGGGACGAAGAAGCTGCGGAGGAACACAGCACGAAATCAGGTTTACCTGTCGGCCCGCCAGGCGGCCCTCCACTCCGACGAATGTCACAGGTTTTAAGGCCTACTTCTGTAAATTCTTCAGAATTCCAGAAAGTTGGTATCTGCATCATAAATTCAAAATTATACACTTTTTAAAAAAGAATTATGATTTTCATCATTAATTCTTCCAAAAAAAGGAAGAACAGTTTGCAACAGAATACACACGACTAGTACAACATTAGTTGACAATGATCAAGGTGGATGTAATCCAGTGACATACTAAGGGTATGGAAATTGTGTATGCTAGGGTACATAAAATCATACACTTTTGTCACTTTCTTTACAAATAGGGCCCACATTGGTTTTACACTCACTCTACAATGTGTTCTTAAAATGCACTACAGTTTAGTGGGTCTGTCTCTGAGCTTTGTTTTTTTATTTCAGTGAAATATTTTGGGTATATTTTACTTTTAAATTAAACAAACTGCATGACAATTCAGGAAATATGTCTGCAACCTACATATGTTTTTTAAAGTCACAAATATATTTGGTACATTGTTTGTGTAAAAATAAAACCACTGATCTTGCTTCTATTCTTCTGCTTTATTTGTTTTAAATAAAGGACCATTCTGAGAGTATTATAAATAGCCATAATTTGTTACATTTTGCAAACTCATCTTGTATTGGAACTGCTGTAAATAATCTTAGCTGAGTTTACAAGTGACCATATTTCTTAGAGGGTTGGCCCTAGCAGTAAATGGTTTGCGGAAATGAACCATATATTCCATTTTGCACATCTTCTACAAACAAATGCATAATCTGGGTTAGCAACTGACCATTTTCTTGTCCTGTGGACAAAGTAAACTTACAGGCTTGACCTCCTTGACCCGTCAATATGTCTTGGCCAACTGAAGATTCCTACGACCTCTCAATCCCAACATACTGTAACACGCAGCTAGACTGCAGCCAGAGCACTTAGAAACCTCACCATAGCACACCACTCATTTAGTAAGACCTCTAAATTTTTGGTGGCGATTCCTAGAATTACCAATTGTTTTTTTCCATCATACATGTGTTCACATTACATGGCCATTCAGGGACAGTCATTTAGTTTTCAATTTATCACTTACGATTAGTGTTTTGAAAGGCTGTAATCGGGAAGTGACACAACATTTCTGGAGGACTCCGCTGCATGTCATACCTTGAAGTACTTACAGAAATGGCTTTTGCAGAGGCCTAATTCCTTTTGGAGTCTGCAAACAATGCCTGTCTTTCTAGTCCTGTAAGTGCTGTTTCTTGTGTAAGCTTGTTATCGCACCTTCAAAGGTCAGCCTCGAAATTCAAATCCCTACTTGTGTAGACGACAAAAACCTCCTTCCTTACATGTGCCTTCAATGTAGAATATACAATACAGAGGCATTCCACCTTGCCTGTGCCCCGGCTTGAGGGTTCAGTTAGTAGCTTGTGAAGTCCGATAATTACCACAACTAATTGTGAGGCTGAGTAGTATGACTGGTGTCTCACACCCTAACACTCATCATAGCTGAAATGATAATTTCTTCAGCAATAATTATGGGATTCCCCACAAATCTAAATATCATCTAAGGATATGCTCTAGATCTAAAATGATCTTAAGAGTAATCCATAAATTAAATTCTAAAGGACTACCTGTAAAAAGTGCAGTAGCCTTATTATGAAGAGCCTAACTTCCCCGTAAGTTAAAACATTAGCTCTTGTTAGTGTTTTAGGTTCTTATGTGGCATGTCCATGCATTGGCTTAGGCTAACTTGGTACTTTTTAATCTCATGCCTCACAAGATGCTCCCTCATTTATTTAAAATGTGAGCATTTTTTCTTGTCTGTGTCTAATTGGAGAAATGACTGACCTGTGATACTTAACCTGCTGCCAGAGCACCTGCCAAACTTGTTAACCATGCCCCCAACCATAGATCTGACTACTGTTTGTTACCCACGTACAGCAGCATAACTCGTTTCTGTATTTCAACATTGAAGGCCACCAAAAGCCCTTTACTAGGGCACCCAGCCCCTTTAAGTCCACAATCAGCTAAACTGCTAATAGAGATATATCTACAACACCATTCGATTCACCCCAAGCTGCCCCTATATATTATTTTTATCTGCAACTCACTTCAGTTTGTCAAATTCCTTACCAATCTCCAACATCAAAAGTGGCAGTGCCACTTCTATTCTTTTAGGTGCAGGCAAAATGTTTTCATAAAAAAAATGAACTGTGTAGATTTGTTTGACATAAAGTCCCTCTGTCCAGGTTTTAGAGGTGCATTTGGACGTAAAAGAGCCTTGGCCAAGACTTTGCTGAAGTCTCTAGTTTCCACATTTGCTAATAATGTTGGCGGCAAGAAGTGCACTTGCTAGCAGATTTCCTCATTGGTTATCACCAGTCGTCAGACAGCTTAGATCTCATGCAATAGAATCTCCACACACCAACTGCTAAAGTTGATTCTTACTGGTTTCTTTGCATACACTTTTGAAGCAATACAAATAAAGTCCATTAGTTTGTTCTACCCCTTATTTCTAGCTTAAGCACATCCCTGACTGTCTGGTCCTTAGTCTTGACCCAAATAACACAGATGGATTCAAGACTCTACCACAGTCACTGTGACGCGCTACCGGTGGTGATAGTGATCTATGTTTTTGTCTGTTGTCTGCTTGTTACCCCAGATAAACTGCCCTCTGCGTCCTTAACTGCTTCAAAATATCCAGAGGGCTCATGCTGACACACAACCAGTGTACTAACTCATCCCAATACTCATAATCACTGCCATTAAACGTTACAAGTTAAACATATTAGCTTTGCTATATCAATAATAATATTTCTCACACATATTATATCAGTCTTTCTGATGGCTTCTAAACCTGAACCGCACAAATATCTTCTTGATAAATTTAGAAGGCAGAACTCTTGTTTCTTTTTCCCGCCTGATTCTCTTCATCATTCTGAATTCCTCTGTGTTAATGAATTGAATGCCTCCAAGTGTGTCACTTGCAATTGTGCTGAACTTGAAAAGGCCTTCGAAGAGAAGGAGCTGGAAATCTCTAGAGTGTTACCCCATCACTGCTGTTCAACCTAGCCAACAGAACAAAGCCACTTTACTCAGTGACTTTATAAGATACTACCATGCCATATGATCTATGTTATTTATTTAACATATTTATAAATCAGTGCAGACCCAAATGCGTGGCAGTAAAATAATTTTTAGGGCGGGAGGAAATGAGGTGTAACATATGGTGTGGTAGTGCAACTCACCGTGTAATACATTTACTAACCCCTTTTAAGATCCTTGGGTTTCGTCTGTCAAGCCCTCAGCTCAACCCTAGGTAGCTGCGGCACTGCGTATGAAGGCATGCACAGAGGAACAAGTATAAAGCATACAAGAAATCGAAACAACACTCAAGAAATCAAACACACAACGAAAATAAATCAATGCAATTTCACTCAACCACGAACAAGTCTTGGCAAAGGCAGCGAATTGGACACTTAGAAACTTTTTCAAAGAAAACTTAGGTAAGGGTCACTGCGGTCAGTTCGAAGTACTTGGTGTGACCTACTCAGGCAGGAAGCCAGTCAGGGGGACTAGCAAGGTCCTAAAGAACAGTTCCCTTCACAGAAGAAGCAGTCATTCAGCAGTTCCAGGCACTTTATCCGTGTTTTAATGGATTCCTATGGAGTGGTCCTGATGCAAGGGATGAAGGATGCTGGAGATGCTCCAAGGATGTGGTCCATGGAGGTCTTCTTTCCGGGATTCTGTGGTCCACAAAGATGGTGTTGGGAGAAGGGGGGTGAGGCGGGATTGCCTTGTTTGCAGGGATGACATCCAACAAAGTCCTTTCCGTCTGGCCGAAGTCCAGGTGCCACTAGACTATGGGGGGTGGGGGTATTATGAGTTGACAGATGTTTTTTCCTGCCTGCCGAACTTCCGACAGGGAGGTTGCCGCCACACGGGCTACCTACCCGCCAGCCCCATTAAGAGTTTCCAGCTAGGCTGGCAGGTGGGAAACTTCAGTTTCTGCCCTTCAGCCTAGAAGGAAACAGGCTACAGCATGGTCTCTGGCTCATAATCCAGCCGGTGGCAATGCTGTAGCCTACAGGGTGCACCAGCAACCTTGCAATGTTCACTGCTTGCAAAGCAGACAGTGAACACTGCCATGGTGCTTGAGAGGGGGGGCAGCTGGAATGCCCCTGCCTTGTGCATGGGCAGTACAGGTGCCTCCCTGGGGCCCCCTGCACCTGTTCTCTCCAGCCTTTTCATGGCGGAGCTACCACCATGAAAAGGATGGTGGAGAACAAGGACATAATCCCCAGGGCAACGCTGCCCTGGAGGATTATGACCGCCACCAACCTTCAGACCGCCGGGATTGCAATGTGGCGGTCCTACCGCCATCTGCGAGTCTGGCGGTCTAGTGACCATCAGACTCGTAATGAGGCCCTATATGTCTCCCATTGTCGCAGTCACAGGGCAATCCTTCCTGAGTCGGTAACTAGTCTTCTGAGGGTCCCAGCAACTCTGTTCTGCGGCTCTAGGTCCTTGGTGCTGCATGGTAGCAGTGGTGGTACCGCCGTAAGACTTTGGGCTAAGAACTTGTCCCAGCAGGCTTCTTCAGCTGCTGTGTCCCTGCACTGCAAACAGGAGGACAATTGGCTGGCCCATTGAGTCTTTTGGCTTGACTGAACTCTAAAGACAACTCCTTCTTTGAGCAGAACACAGCAAGCATAGTCCCTCTCTGCGCTAGCCCCCAGGTGCAGTCTTCAGCGGTACACCCTCTCTATGCTGGTCCCTCCGTGCAGCAGGGCAGTCCTTCTTCCAAGTTGGTCGAGATCTGAGGTCTGGGTGCCGAGGGTGCCCCTCTTATACTCTAAAAGTGCCCTCAAGGCAGAATACGGTTAGTATCCAATGGGCTAAAAAGTCTCTAACTCCTGGTAACCACTTCCCGTGCAGTGTGGCATATGGCTATCCTAGGATGCGCCATGTGCCCACTCCCAAGATGACAAGACCTCTCTTCCTGTGTTCAGACCTCACTAGCTGTGATGCTATTAATTGTGTTTTACCAATGACTTTGTGTTTCACCATTGCGCATATTAGTTGCTCAATGTTCACCAGTAGCACATTATATGTTTTGTTCAGTTCAGCTGCCTATTGGCTTTGACATGGCATTAGCCATTACATTCTGTACTAAGTGTAGCTGCCTATTGGCTTTGACATGGCATTAGACATTACATTTGATATTTAGGTTAGCTGCCTATTGGCTTTAACGTGGGGTTAGACACTGCAGTTGAGACATTGCAGATGAGCTGTGTTTTTCCAAGCTGTGTTTTTCCACAAGATGGACCAACCTGTTTTCTTCACACCAGATCTTAGCTGATAAGAGCACGTAGATTTTGTGTTTACCTCAGTCTGAGAGCGAGTGAGCTCAGGAGAATTGGCCTCTCTCCAAGGTTCTTCGGCTCTCACACTGAGTTTGCTTTTAAGGATGACTCTGGGTACAGAGAGGTAGATTGAATCTGCTTTGACTTCAGACAAGAGCTAGACGTCAGTTTCCTGTCTCCCGTTTGGGTAGAAAATCTTTCTCGCAGTTGACCCGAGTCATCAACTTGCAGACCCCAGAAAGATGAAGCTGAATATAGTCCCTACGGTCTTGCCCATACGGGATGAATTTTGACTTTTATGCTTTGCTTTGAAGTTATGCTACAATATAATCACATCTATTTGCTGTGTACATTGCAACTGAGAAGTACTTTGATATATTTTGCTTTCATTGCTGCGACTACTTTTGAACGTGTGCTTCCAATCTACTAATTTCGTCTCTCAGGAACCTTGCGGTGGGGGAGAATTAATAACAATAAATGTCTTCTTTAAACTCAGAAGTGCATTCCAGAGAGGTTCTGTAAGCTCGGTTATGAGATAAGAGGGAAAGCAGAACACTAGCCCACTCCCAGGATGTGTCTACCTTGGGGCTACACGCTCCTGGGGAAACTGGTTTGGAACTGGATTCCCCTCTCTGCTCCCCTTGCCAGCCTGCTTACCTCAACGATGGGGCAGCCCTCCCCACTGGTATTACACATCCACCCTTCAAAGGGAGCTTCACCTTTTAGGCCTGCCTTTTGGTGCTAACACCCAAGTTGCTTCCTGCTGGAGGGAGGTCACCCCTTCCTGGCCTGTAATTCCTCTTCGTTCTCCTTCCTGAGTGTTGCTGGTACACCTCTCCGGGAGGTCAGAAAGCGGTCTTGTGGAACTTGCTCCATGTGTGACCAGGAAGGCATAGGAGTTTTGAAGACAACAAAGTGGTGGTTTTGTGTGTAAGTTGAGTATGTGAAGACAGCAGCAGTCTGCGGCGAGTTGGATATTGTGCATGACACGTATTTCATTTGGAACCAAGAGTAGTGGATTCCATACTAATCTTCTGTATTTAGCCATGACGGATGTAACTGGTCCACACTGATATACAAGTTGCAATTATGGGACCGGTCCTATGTGCTTTTTGAATAATTACGAGGATCTTGACTTTGACCACTTCGAATTGTTAAGGTGTGAATGGTAGACGATGACGTCCTGAAGAGATCTCATAAATTATAGCAGGTCAAACATTGACATAGCTTTTCCATATGGTTTAAAAACTTAATTTGATATGTAGGAGTAGCCCTGAGCAACAGGCCATCCCACATTGCTATTATTTGATCGAGACTATTGGGAAGTGTATAGTGGACTTGATGGTTTTGTTTGTACTTGTGTGTAGTTATATGTGAATACTGTGCCGTCTGCACTTTTAACTCACCTTCTTACACTACGTTGTATTGTGCTAAGTGAAATTAATACAAATATCATCCAATTAATAAATTAATCCAGCTACATTGTTTAATTGAATCTGTCCAATTGAATTGAATGTAAGAACGTGGTTAAAGGGTTTACAGAGCTCTGAGACCGATTAGCATTCAGTGCTCTCTAAATTAGTCCCAGGTGACAACTGTTACATATTTATGATATTTACCCTTATCCTGTGGGCATACTGGGTAGTCCTTGTAGTGGGCACAGCTTTGCTAAACCTGCACACTGCAACGAGATACATTAATTTCAGCTTGGGAAACAAGTTAGGCTTAATGTAATGAGTTGTTTAATACCTTGGAATGCTCACTCTTTGGTCACACTACTCAGGTGTTAGCACAGTTGAGGGTCCAGAGTGCAAACATGTACTTGCCAATTGGTAGACCCAGTCTTTACACAGTAAAAACTGAAGTTTTGAGTGTTTACTGTCAGGACATGTAAAGTATATGTCCTGCGTCTGTGTCATATATTGCACCCCGCCTTTAGGACTCAATAGGCCTGCCGGAGGGGTGACAAGGATGGCACATAGTAATCAAAATGTGGAACACTATGCTGGTCTCAGTAGTTTAAGTAATAGAGAATAGAGTATCTAGGAAGGTAGGGGGAGAGGAGGGCTTTTTTCTGGGCTACGTGGCAGATTATAGAAAAAGGAGACTGACAGTGGGTTCACTGCAGGTTGAGAGGATGGTACTGCCCCAAGAACATCATTTCAGTTTTGATAAAGCTCCTGTGGGAGTACAATGTGTTGCCTGGAAAACAATTAAGAAAAATAGAGCAAAAAATTAACAAATAAATCAAGTCTAAAACAAAACAAATCCAACCATTAAAACCAGGGACATGCAATTTTAAAGATATGAAATCACAAATTAGATAACCTATGTTTCAATTAGCACTGTTTGACATGTTAAAACACCTTAAAAATTCTTTTTTTTTTTTATAACGGACAGGTGAACAGTTCTACTTTGAAATGGGTGGTGATCTGTATCCCTTTTTAGGTGTGATAAATTCATTAGCTACACTATTTCTTTAGTCAGTTTGAGTTATTTCTTCAATTGCTGGAGTAATAGAGACAATATTGGTGTTAGAGAGAACTTGCATATAGAGAAGACAATTGATTCCCTGTTCTCAATCTGTAGGCATTCTGTACTTGCTTCCTTGATAGATGGTAGTTACAAATATTATTTTCTGTTACTTACAAGCAACTGAGACATGAATAAATCAAAGAAAAAATAAAACAAACCTGCAATGATTAGTAAATATATGCATGGGATACAAACACTATGGCCCTCGTTATGACTTTGGCGGTCTTTTCAAAAGACCGCCAAAGTCGTGGGCGCCATAATTCTTCCGCCCACCATATTACGAGTACTGCAGGATTTCCGCAACATTTTGGGCAGAAGTCCTGAAGCAGTTGTGCTGGTGGGCGGAGGGGCATGGGCGGTTCGAAAACCGGCCCTGTCCCGCCAGAAGGACTCCACCAGCCGTATTACAACTTGTAATATGGCCTGGCGGTGTCCAGATGGCGGGCCGCTGCCGGAGGTGGAAGCGCCCGTTCCCTGCCAGAAGACCTGCCCGCCGGATAAGATAAGTTGGCCGTCCGTCAAGGGAGGGGGTGGGATGGTGGGGGTGTTGTACGTGTATGGGTGTTTGTATGCGTGCATGTATGCGCGGTTGAATGCGTGTATGAGTGTTGAAGTGAATGCGTGTATGGATGCACATGAGTGAATGCGTGTATGTCACTGTTGGTGAATGAATGTATGCAGGGTGTGTGTGAGTGCCTGTGTGTTTGTGTGCATGTATGCGGGGAGGGGGGTGGGGGAAGGTGGGTGCTGTACCTGAAGGGGGGTGGGGGTCACTGTACCTGAAGGGGGTAGGGGAGTATTGTGCTTGCTGAGGGGGAGGGGGGGGTGGGGGAGTCAGCTGCCGGTGACAGGGAAGAAATTCCCTGCCACCAGTAGCCTTTCTGCCAGGGTTTTTGTGGTGTGCTACCGCCGCTGAAAGCCTGGTGGAAAGCTGCCTCATAATACCGCCGGTGGCCTTCATTGGACCGCTGAGTCAGAGATGCTCATCTCCAGCACAGCAGGTCCAACCGCCCTGGCGGTCTGAGCAGGGATGTGGCAGGTTGGCAGAGGCCAACCTGCCACACTCATAATGTGGCGGTCTTCACCACCAGGCCGTTGGCGGTGATACCGCCACCGTGGCCCTGGCGGTCAATAGACCACCAGGGTCATAATGGTGGTATAACCAGTGGTTGTGAGCCTGTTATGTCCCTGTGGCTCTGAAAAGAAGGCCAGCAGACTAGCCCCGGGAGTCACTCTGGGAGTCCAGGGTTCAGGTGCAGGTTCAATCCCGTCTGACTCAGGAGGGCAGCAGAGCAGCAATCCAGCAAGACTTTAGTCCAGCAGGGCAACAGTCCTTTCAGCAGCACAGCAGTTCTTCTTCCTGGCAGAGTTTCCATAGGTCCAGAAGCGTACTGAAGAGTTGGTGTCTGACGTTCAAAATTTATACCAGGTGCCTCCTTTGAAGTGGAAGAAGCTTTTACAGGTTTCCCTTTGAAGTTCACAGGTTTCCTGACTCTCCTGCCCTAGCACTAGGCAAACTACAGGGAGTATACAGCCTTTTGTGTGGAGGTAGGACACAGCTTGTTCCAGTATATGTAGGGCTGTGCCCAGCTTTGCCCTCCCATCCTGCTAGTGATGGCGCATCCATGTATACCTATGCCCTCTATTGTGTGTGGCTGTCTAGGAGGAATACACAAAGCCCAACTGTCAGCTACACCCAGACATGTCACCCAGAAACAGGCTAAAAACAGGAAAATGCAAACTTTCAGGCATTTTCAAAATTGTAATTTAAAATCCAACTTAACCAGGAGAATGGATTTTCCATTACAATTCCAAAGACACCAAACACGACTCTATTACCTGTTCCCATTTGGTAGTTACAGCTTATTAGATGTAATAAGGTAACTCAAATATCATCTTATGGGATTGGTAGGCCTTGCAGTAGTGAAAAATAATTTTAGGAGTGTTTCAATATTAGGAAATGTACAATTTAAAAGTACATGTCCAACTTTTTAAATACATTTGACTCTGCCCTGAGTGCTCTTTAGAGCCTACTCCAGGGGTGACTTGTGTGTATTAAAAAGGAAAGGTTGACCCTGGCAAAAGGTTCTTTTGCCAGGTTGAAATGGAAATTTAAAACTGCACACAAGCTGCGATGACAGACCTGAGACATGTTTAAAGGGTAATTTAAGTGGGTGAGACAATAAGTGTTGCAGGCCCACTAGTAGCATTTAATTTACAGGCCCTGGGCACAGGTAGTGTCGCTTTACTAGGGACTTAAAAGTAAATAAAAAAATAACAAAAAATGGATATAAGCCAATTCTCCCATATTTAGGGAGGGAGTACAAGCACTTTGACACTGTTTAACAGTGGTAAAGTGTGCAGAGTCCTAAGGCCAGCAAAAACGAGATAAGCAAAAAGGTAAAGGCAAGCAGTTTGAGGGAAGACCACCCTAAGGATGACAGGTCTAATAAGGAGTATTTGTATAAAAACACAAAGTCAAATAAGGCATTTACAAACAATAAAACAGTGCCTTGATGTCAGGGCTCTAAAGTGTTATAGGTGGGTTACCCAGTTCCACTCCTCTCTCGCTAGAAGTTTTAGTTATACCTACCATTAACTATAGGCGACATTAAGGTTAAGCCCCACTAGTTGTCCAAGTCTCAGGAGTCCCACTTCAACTCTTTGTAGAAGTCAAAATTGTTTCAGTGCCAAACCGCTATATAGCAGGCAAGTTCCCCCAGGGTTGTTTGGCCCATAAATTAGTCTTACCCAAAATCAGCAGAATCCGAACATCCTGAGTCTCCAAGCATACCTCCTTCATAGGTATGGAATCTGCATTTCTGCAAATGTTGCTGGGGAGGGGCTACGGTCGGGTTCCTTCGACATGGTTCTGCGGAAGCAGCAGCCCGGGTAGGGTTGCTTAATGCTCCTCTTGGTGCTGGTCCTCAGTTGTGGCCCCTGCAGGTCACTACAGAAATCTCCCCTTGATGGCGGTCTTGACCAAAACCACGATCCTTGTCTTGTCTTGTTGGCCATCGTGGCATATGGGGTCACCGTCCTCCCCCTGTACACAACACCTATGGGCCGATTGTCACAGCAGTAATATTCACGTGGTCGCCGACTTGGCTCCACACACGGGCTACTGCCTGATCCGCACAGCAGGAATCTTCACCAGAGCCCTACCTGGCATACAGGGACACCAACTTTGGCAACAATCTTCAAGGCAGCACCGTCTGGCATACAGGATCGCCAATTTCAAACCTGCACACATGCATGGACCTACTGGAGAAGCAACGTTCACGTTGGCCCTCCTCTGGCATATGGGGATTGCCGACTTTTCCCTGCACACGGGCAACGACCCGATCTGTACATCAGATATCTCCTCACATCTCGCTACAGGGATCCAATCGTCGGGAACCACCACTGCACCTGGCTTCCTCCAACGCTCTCCTCATCCTCACAGGAAACACTGAACTTGGCAAGCAGGAACTCGTGCTCTAGGCTTCATGGGTATGTTGTCTTACAGTCCCTAAGTGTGTCCTCTCACCAAACTGGGAGACTGGAAGGCCTTGACCACCAGTCTCAGAGAAGTCTTGCAGAGCTGGTTGCCTGACAGTTGATCATTTTGGGGGCCTTGAGTTCCTCTTCTTGTAGTTTATTTCCAGACACCAAATGTGATTTAGAGTCTGAGTCTTTGAAGCTTATGTTGGGGAGTCTGCTTTCTTTTAAAGTGTCCTTTTTTCTGCCCTGGCCTTCACCCAGAAAGCAGCCTGCCACAGCAGGAGCAACTTCAAATCTGATAGCCCCACAACACAGGCACAGGGAGTGACTAATGGTTCACACCTGAATGTCAGCCACAATAGTGTGTCTATCAAAATGTTACTTGATGGTCTTAGCTCTACCCTTTACGATTCTCTTGTCAGCCTCATCTCCTATGTGAGATGCGCCAGTGTCCCATTCCAGGGACCTCTGTCTGAATCAAGGAGCACCCTCAAGAAGAGCATGACACTCCCTTCCTCCAGTGTGCCCCACCAAGCTCACATGAATGCAGCAATCCACAAACCTGTCTGAGAGGATGGGGTGGGGTGGGACTCCTCTCCCTCCTCATGTCCCTCCAGCTACCGCTGGGTCTCCCAAAATAGAACTCAGAATCTTACATGCATTGTACCATTTACAGGCACACATATACCCAGCATATACATATAACATATATGCACTGCACAGCACTACATCTTTTATATACTGTACCATTTACAGGCACACATACACCCAGCACATGCATATAACATACAGACAGTGACCCATCCCTTTATTGTAGCATTCACAGGCACACATACACCGAGCACATGTATAACACACATGTAGAGAACAGCACAACACAGCACACCAGCCCGATGTAAGGTAAGACTGAGTTAAACACATAGCAGCGGAACTTTGAATGAGTGAGCCTGTAAGCCTCACTCCGGTGACAGATAAAAAGGCCTGTTCACTTATACTGATTATTATATGGTATGCTGCCAACAATGCAGTTGTACTGCTTAACTCCTGGCAAAGGCAGCAGCCTTTCACCATGAGGTTAGTGCTTTGGGCGGACCAAACAGACAGCAATGTGTGAGACACTCGTATGTCAGGGCCCACATGCATGAACTGTGTTTGCTCATGACAACAAAAATGAGTATTAGCAATCCAGACATTATTACAGTTGGGGCACTAAGGGCAGGGGCGCATTTCAATCATCCTGCGAGGGACTTTGCCATCCCAACACATACAACTCTCAGTTTGGAGCTACACACAATGTTGTGTCTCCAAAAATGGGGAGGAATTCAATAGATAATAAATGTTCTGCTAGTGTGTATTCACACACTTCTCCAGATAAAAATGGTACCACACTTGTGAGGGTGGTCCTAGCATGCCTGAGAGGAATCGCTAAAAACTTGAACCATGTGATGCCAAAGTAGTGTAAATGTGTTCTTCACAAGGGTACAGTTTTGGTTTATTCCTATCACATGTATTAGGCCCACACACACGTGAGGCACCATTTTCCTAAGGAAACACATGGGAATAGAGAAACGTACCATTTCTACTAGTGGCTGGAAATGGCTGAAATTTCTGTTCATTGTTCTGTCCATTTGTTGACCTATTTATTAACATTTGCAGGGCATTTAGGTCAGAAAATGTGCTTTGATTCACAAAACCCATACATCACTGGATTTAAAGGATTCTTTAGTTTTAAGAAAAGTCCGGGGTTGGTAGGTCTCCCAAGGGATCTGACTAGTCACAGGATATGAATACAAGGAAAGAGGTGTACAAAGCTGTTTTTAGCCATAATTTTGATGTTCATACAGCATTCTGGGTATGACTAAGTGCTGGAATCCAAACATACCACACATGCCTTGATTCCCCTGGGTCTCCTGTTTTTTTTTTTTTAGAAGTGTTCGGGTTTGGAAGGGTTCCCTGGGTGCCAGCCAACCCAGTGCCTGATACTGCAGCCATTCCCTAAGGTAAACAAGAAGACATTAGCATTTCTTTGGATGTAGTATTGATATATGGGCCAGCAAAGATGGGGTAAGCCACCCAGTCTTCCTCCTCGTGGGAACTATTGGTTGCGCCAAGAGGCATTCGTGGTGTACGTCATTTAAAACCAACTCAAATAACTAACTCGAACATCATTAAAGCTATGACAAAATGTGTTATGAAATAGTGAAACATTAACTAAACTTTTGTGCAAGCACCACAAGGGTGGCAGCCATGAGTATATCGATATGTCATATTTTTAAGAAAGGCCAAGTATGCCTTAACTGTTAATTACTAGCGTTGATATGCATGGTCAAGTTTCTGAGTTACTAAACACAGACACAATTTGAAAGAAAATGGTTTACTACCATCTCACAATTTCAGGAACAAAAGTTAATTTTGGGGGAAAGAGTGACCAATCTCATCTAAATCCTTCTCTTGGTAGAAATAGACAACACAACTCAATGACATTGGTTTGACAAGTATTTTCAGATGGACCTAGTGGATGTGTGGTGGAGAGTCTGGGGACTACATCATAAGCTTTTATCTTCGAAGTACTCCTCTCCATGCAACTCATGTGCAAGAAGCAATTGTTTGGATCAAAACAAATAGCTTACTGAATTACTGAGGTTGGAAATTAATTATTGGCTTGGATCTCCCACTTTGCAGTTAAAAACGAACCCACAGCATAAACCCTGCAGACTCTGCAACCCAGTGTCCCACTTTTGAAGCTGTACAACTCCATGAAGCAATTGATGGGATCTATGCAGAAAGGTTAAGCCGCTTGCATAGTAGCTTGTTTCATTCTCCTTTCTGATACTGCTATTCATATGAAATAGATCAAACTGGCAAAGAGAAAAGGAATACAGTAATGTTGTTTATATCAAATGTAGTATTCAAGTTATGTTGAAGAAAAATTAAAAGTGAGGGTTTGTGACCCTTCAATATAGTGTTAGATGTAAAGTGAAGAACCGAACATCAACTGCTCACGGTTCAAATGAAAAAACCTCACCATTACATAACCAATAGTCATTTACACCCAAAGCTTTAAGTCCAACTACTCTACCTAATATTATGCCCAAGATACAATTAAATTAATGTGGTCGGCGACATACAGCTTTTTTCCATGAATTTGGATCACCTTCAGATTCATGAGGGCACTCTTTATGTGATGGAGCGGTACCCTGAACCAAACACTAGAAACATACCTTGTGCGGACCTGTCACAGATACTTGCACCAGTCCCAACAAGGTTTAAACCCATTAGTTTTTGGAGGAGACATGTTTCTTTAGGATACATGTTACCCTACTCACTGATTTTCAGAAAAAATGTTAGAAAAAAAACTTGTTAAATGATGAGAAGAAATTTGGTGCGAGCACAGGATCCACTTACAAAGGTGCAGAAAGAAAGGAACTGACACCAGCATATACCAGTGGTGCATATACACAGCTCTGTTTGTTACCTCTGGGGCGGAATGAAGTCAATATGGAGCCAGACGGCGCCACTCACCCATGCACAAAAGCAATGCTCTTGTAAATCATTCGGAACCAGTCCGGTGTCCAGGGACATTCTAAAGGAGAAGAATTTGAAGTAAAAGTGTGCATCACAGCTATAATGCTAAAATGCCCCACCCTTCCTTGAGTTTCTAACGCCCACTTGTCTTCTGCTGAAAGGATAAACCGGTAGTTACAGACTCAACCTGGTGCACCCTGAGTAGATGCTTCACTCTTATTATTCCAAGGGCCACGCTAAAGAAAGTTAATTTAAATCTTAATAGCGGCTACATTAGTGGGTCCAAGGTTATACACTATAAAAATAAATTACAACCACATCATGATTGTAGAAAGTGAAATTGGGAAATAAATTGAACAGCACCACGTGCTTGTAGTTTACCAACCACCCGCATATTTATTCTACCAAGCAAAGACCCTTCACAGACTGCCCAACATTTCAGGGACAGCAGAACAAGTGTGTTAAAGTGCCCTTGTTTAGCTGTTGCATCACTTCATTGAGCTGGGTCCGGTTTTGCAATGTCATGCTCAAAACGCAAATGTAAAGTATTCAAACTAATACACTGAACATCCTGTCTGCACGAATATTTTTTATTACAGGAGATGCGAGCTCGGATAGACACCCTCCTATTTTTTGCCTTCACGCTTCCTCTCTACAGATCTCCAGGTAACAGACAACTGTATTATTAAATTACCGCAGCGTCACCAAGGCAACGCCAGACATTGACCTTGTAACCTGGGCTGATTCATCCACAGATCTCAATTACTGATCGCCAGATGCTGGCAGATAGCTCTGCTCTTTACTGCTTCGGGATTCGGCTTAAGGTAGCCGGCTATGTTTTGGGGAGTATTAACAGCACTATTCGTGCTCAGTAAGGAAAGCTTACATTATTCACGTGACCCTTAGATAGGAAGATTTTGAAACTTAACAAAATGATGTGAGATGTGACACAATTCTTCGTCTTACCAGGTGAAAACGTAATACAAAGCAGGATGTGAAGAACAAGCT